>NC_060190.1:29841218-30198718 GCF_021184085.1 Oncorhynchus gorbuscha
TGCTCACAGAAGTGTTTTAGGGAGCGTTTGACAGTGATGAGGGGTGGTCGTTTGACTGCGGCTCCGTGGCGGATACAGGCGATGAGGCAGTGATCGCTGAGATCCTGGTTGAAGACAGCAGAGGTATATTTGTAGGGCCAGTTGGTCAGGATGACGTCTATGAGGGTGCCCTTGTTTACAGAGTTAGGGTTGTACCTGGTGGGTTCCTTGATGATTTGAGTGAGATTGAGGGCATCTAGCTTAGATTGTAGGACTGCCGGGGTGTTAAGCATATCCCAGTTTAGGTCACCTAACAGAACGAACTCTGAAGCTAGATGGGGGGCGATCAATTCACAAATGGTGTCCAGGGCACAGCTGGGAGCTGAGGGGGGTCGGTAGCAGGCGGCAACAGTGAGAGACTTGTTTCTGGAGAGAGTAATTTTCAAAATTAGTAGTTCAAACTGTTTGGGTATGGACCTGGAAAGTATGACATTACTTTGCAGGCTATCTCTGCAGTAGACTGCGTCTCCGCCCCCTTTGGCGGAGTCGCCTAGCGCCTAGTGCTTAGAATGTTGGGCCAGTAACTGAAAGGTTTCTGGATAGAATTCCTGACCTGACGAGGTAATTCTGTCCTTCCAATCATGAACAAGGCAGTTAACCCACTGTTCCCCGGTAAGCCGTCATTGTAAATAAGAATTTGTTCTTAACTGACTTGCCTAGTTACATTTAGAAAAATATATAGGCTTATATATATTTCTCTGTGACCTGCTGCTGCTGACTATCAGGCTGTGGTGAGGTGTGTGTGTTCAGAGGGCTGCAGCAGGAAGCTTAGTCGACTGTTGGATGAATCACGTGAGTGAGAGAGGCCCGCACATCATGACAACTTTTTAGCAGTTCTAGATACGTTATTTGGTCCCCCCACCACACCATGATCAGTTGTTAAAAAGCATTTGATTGATGGTAACAGTCAGTCAGATTAGGGTGCAGGTAAAAATATATATAATATTAATAAACACTGGCTGTTGTTCACAATCATATACAGTACCAGTCAAATAAAAGTGTGGATACCTACTCATTTCATAAAAATAAAAAAACTATTTTCTACATTGTAGAATAGTGAAATCATCCAAACTATGAAATAACATATATGGAATCATGTAGTAAACAAAAACAAATCAACAAATCAAAATATATTTTATATTCGAGATTCTTCAAAGTAACCACCCTTTGCCTTGATGGCAGCTTTGCACACTCTTGGCATTCTATTGGCACCCAGCTTCATGATGCAGTCACCTGGAATGTACTTCAATTAACAGGTGTGCCTTGTTAAAAGTACATTTGGGGAATTTCTTTCCTTCTTAATGCGTTTGAGACAATCATTTGTGTTGTGACAAGTTAGGGTTGGTGTACAGAAGATAACCCTATTTGGTAAAAGACAAAATCCACATTATGGCAAGAACAGCTCAAATAAGCAAAGCAAAACGACAGTCCATCAATACTTTAAGACATGAAGGTCAGTCAATACGGAAAATTTCAAGACCTTTGAAAGTTTCTTCAAGTGCAGTCGGAAAAACCATCAAGCGCTATGATGAAACTGGTTCTCATGAGGACCCGCCACAGGAAAGGAAGACCCAGAGTTACCTCTGCTGCAGAGGATATGTTCATTAGAGTTAACTGCACCTCAAATTGCAGTCCAAATAAATGCTTAATAGAGTTGAAGTAACAGACACATCTCAACATCAACTGTTCAGAGGAGACTGCATGAATCAGGCCTTCATGGTCAAATTGCTGCAAAGAAACTACTATTAAAGGACACCAATAATAAGAGACTTGCTTGGGCCAAGAAACACGAGCAATGGACAATAGACCTGTGGAAATCTGTCCTTTGGTCTGAGGAGTCCAAATTTGAGATTTTTTTGTTCCAACCACTATGTCTCAGCGAGACACAGAGTAGGTGAACGGATTATCTCCGAATGTGTGGTTACTACCGTGAAGCATGGAGGAGGAGGTGTGATGGTGCTCTGCTGTGACACTGTCTGTGATTTATTTAGAATTCAAGGCACACTTAAACAGCATGGCTACCACAGCATTCTGCAGCGATCTGGTTTGCTCATGGTGGGACTATCATTTGTTTTTCAACATGACAATGACCCAAAACATACCTCCAGGCGGTATAAGGGCTATTTGACCAAGAATGAGAGTGATGAGAGTGCTGCATATGATGACCTGTCCTCCACAATCACCCGACCTCAACCCAATTGAGATGGTTTGGGATGAGTGAGACCGCAGAATAAAGGAAAAGCAGCCAACAAGTGCTCAGCTTATGTGGGAACTCCTTCAAGACTGTTGGAAAAGCATTTCTCATGAAGCTGGTTGAGAGAATGCCAAGAGTGTGCAAAGTTGTCATCAAAGGGTGGCTACTTTGAATCATCTAAAATCTAAAACATATTTGGATTTGTTTAACACTTTTTTGGTTGCTACATGATTCCATATGTGTTATGTCCTAGTTTTAATATCTCCACTATTATTCTACAATGTAGAAAATAGTCTAAAAACCATTGAATGAGTAGATGTGTCCAAACTTTTGACTGCTACTGTATGTAATCAAGGTATGTTTTTTATTTTTAGTAAATTAGCAACAATTTATAAAAACCTGTTTTCACTTTGACATTATCGGGTAATGGGTGTAGGTTGATGAATAATAATTATTTATTTAATCCATTTTAGAATAAGGCTGTAACGTAACAAAATGTGGAAAAAGTCAATGGGTCTGAATACTTGTCGAATGCACTGTATGCTTTCAGTACTATATTTATTCTCTGATCCTTTGATTGGGTGGACAACATGTCAATTCATGCTGCCTAAGCTCTGATAGGTTGGAGGACTTCCTCCGGAAGTTGTCATAATTACTGTGCACGTCTATGTAAGGGGTGAGAACCTTGAGCCTCATAGGTTTTTATTGGAAGTCAATGTAGACAATACTTTGACCGTTTTGGAAACTTTAGAGTGTTTTCTATCCTAATCTGTCAATTATATGCATATTCTAGCATCATTGTTCATAATGACGCCTCACGTCAAGATTTTACATAGCATGCCATTGGTATTATATTTCAATACCGGTATAAATGAAGTCACTGCAAAAACTACAGAAAAGCATGTGTATAACATGTACTATGGTCAAGATGAATCCACTACAGATGACCCCTTCACTTACTTGGCCTTCGACTTGAAGCGGCCTCCTTTCTTGTTTCTTGGAATTCTCTGCCTCTTCTTATCCTCAAAGGAGGGTCTGAGGATTAAAACAACCATGTACAAGTTTGGTTGGAGTCATTAAAACTCGTTTTTCAACCACTCCACAAATCTTGTTAACAAACTATAGTTTTGGCAAGTCGGATAGGATATCTACTTTGTGCATGACACAAGTAATTTTTCCAACAATTGTTCACAGACAGATTATTTCTCTTATCATTCACTTTATCACAATTCCAGTGGGTCAGAAGTTTACACACACTATGTTGACTGTGCCTTTAAACAGCTCTGTGAATTCCAGAAAATGATATCATGGCTTTAGAAGTTTCTGATAGGCTAATTGACATCATTTGAGTCAATTGGAGGTGTACCTGTGGATGTATTTAAAGGCCTACCTTCAAACTCAGTGCCTATTTGCTTGATATCATGAGTAAATCAAAAGAAAACAGCCAAGACCTCAGAAAAAAATTGTAGACTTCCTGGTGCACTTCACAAAATAGATGGCTTCATGAGGAAGGAAAAGTATGTGGATATATTTAAGCAACATCTCAAGACATCAGTCAGGAAGTTAAAGCTTGGTCGCAAATGGATCTTCCAAATGGACAATGACCCCAAGCATACTTCTAAAGTTGTGGCAAAATGGCTTAAGGACAACAAAGTCAAGGTATTGGAGTGGCCATCACAAATCCCTGACCTCAATCCTATAGAAAATGTGTGAGCAGAACTGAAAAAGCATGTGCGAGCAAGGATGCCTACAAATCTGACTCGGTTACACCAGCTCTGTCAGGAGGAATGGGCCAAAATTCACCCAACTTTTTGGGGGAAGCTTGTGGAAGGCTACCCGAAATGTTTAACCCAAGTTAAACAGTTTAAAGGCAATGCTACCGAATACTAATTGAGTGTATGTAAACTTCTGACCCACTGGGAATGTGATGAAAGAAATAAAAGCTGAAATAAATCATTCTCTCTACTATTATTCTGACATTTCACATTCTTCAAATATAGTGGGGATCCTAACTGACCTAGGACAGGGCATTTTTACTAGGATTAAATGTCAGGAATTTTGAAAAACTTTTAAATGTATTTGGCTAAGGTGTATGTAAACTTCTGACTTCAACTGTACATACACTCAGGTTCCCTGTTTTGTTGTCAATGTCTCAGTGGTGTTAAGGTATTAACACATTTTATGAAAGAGACACTTATCCAGCTCTCTATTGCTTGATTGCATTCTTACTGGTGTTTGTAAGTTCCTTGTCAAACAGACTTCTTGGCTGGTTTACCGGTTTTCTGTTTCACTCCTAAATGTAAAGACGTACGGACAATACATGAGTTGTTGTAGGACCCAGTATTTATGCAGCCAACAGAGATCAGAGGTGAATTGGATTAATAGAGTTGTTAGGATGGGTGCCCTGTAAACCTGTTTAATCAGTCTATATCAGGTACCTTAAAAAAGTAGGGGTGTGGATCAGAAAACCAGTCAGTATCTGGTGCGACCACCTTTTGCCTCATGCAGCGCAAAACATATCCTTCGCATAGAGTTGATCAGGCTGTTGATTGTGGCCTGTGCAATGTTGTCCCACTCCTCCTCGATGGCTGTGCAAAGTTGGCGGCTATTGGCGGGAACTGGAACACATTGTTGTATGCGTTGATCCAGAGCTACCCAAACATGCTAAATGGGTGACATGTTAGGTGAGTAAGTGGAACGGCCGTCCAGTGCTCTGGCATCCATGGGAACGGAGAGGCGTTAAGTGGGAATACCAAATTCCGATACCAGGGTAGCGTCCATGAAACTCTCATCAGCCCCAGAGTTATTGAGCACCCGGAGAGACTTTGACTGGTCTCCCCACAGCAGGATAAGAGCAAAAGGGGTACTGGTAATATAAAGTAGAGGATTCCCAGTCTGGCTCTCCAGTGTACCTACTAATGATTTTAGGTCTCTTCACAGGGCAGGTAGCTATGAAATGCCCCACAGCACCACAATACAGACAACTGTTGGAGCTTAGCCTATGTGAACGTTCCCTAAGCGATAATCTAGCTCTTCCCAGTTGCATAGGTTCCAGTGTATCTGACTCACCCATCGTCGATGATTCTCGAGGCAGCTCGGTTGACTTCAGATCCTCTCTTCAGAAATCTGGAATTCAGGATTCCCTGGGAGGTGAGGGAGCCACAGCAGATGAATGAGTGTGACCTAGGCCAGACCTCCTCTCACTCCTGTGTTCCCGTACACGTCCATCAATCCTAATGGTGGGAGCGATGAGGGAATCGAGGTCAACCGGTAATGCCCGAGCAGCTAGCTCATCTTTTATTACCTCTGATAATCCGTTCAGGAAGGTACACTCTCGGCTGCCAACGTGCAAACGTCTACAGCATAGTCTACTACATTATGGGAGTCTTGATGTAATTCAAGAAGATTACGGGCCACCTCTCTTCCGGATACAGGAGAATCGAACACCTTCCTCACCTCTGCCAAGAATTCCTCTAGATGACGACAAATGGTGGATTGTTGCGGAGGAAACCTGGGAGGCCGCCCACGTCCACCTTCAGCGCGCCATACTGCGCCAGAAAGTTGGCGCAGACCGTCACCGCAGTGAGGCCCCGGTGTTCGCACCAGGGACAGGGTCTGGCTCTCGACCCGAAACCTGCCCCTCCGCCTGCCCTGCCGGAAGCTGGGTCCGCGGTTTGTGGGGCCGTTTAAAGTCCTGAGGAGAGTGAACAAGTTATGTTATAGGTTACAGCTACCCACTAATTACCGTATTAACCCCTCGTTCCATGTGTCTCTCCTCAGGCCGGTGGTGGCTGGCCCGCTCCAGGAGGCTGAATTGCGGGATGTTCCTCCGCCCCCTTAGGACATTGAGGGGGTCCCGGCGTACTCCGTTCGATCCATCTTGGGTTTGAGACGTCGGGCGAAAGGCCTTCAGTACCTCGTGGACTGGGAGGGGTACGGTCCGGAGGAGAGATGCTGGGTTCCGGTGGAGGACGTATTAGATCCTTCCATGCTGCGAGAATTACACCGTCTCCATCCGGATCGCCCTGCACCTCGCCCTCCGGGTCATCCCCGAGGCCAGTGTTGACGAGCTGCTGGAGCCGTGCGTCGGGGGAGGGGGGGGGTACTGTCACAACCTCTGCCGAAGTCGAAGCCTCTCCTTGTTTGGGCGGTGCTCGGCGGTCGACGTCCCCGGTCTTCTAGCCATCATTGATATATTTTTCATTTTCCATTGGTTTTGTCTTGTCTTCCTACTCACCTGGTTTCAATCCCATTCATTACCTGTTGTGTATTTAACCCTCTGTTTCCCCTCATGTCTTTGTAAGAGATTGTTTGTTATTTAGTGTTGTGTTGTATTGGTGCACGACGGGTCCTCGTACCCACTTTGTTTATTGTTACATTTACTGTTTGGAGTATGTTTTGGTTTATTGTTATTGAATAACTCCATTACAATCAGTTTGAACCTACCACGCTTGACTTCTCTTCCACCTATACACACGACTCTGACAGAATCCCGCTCCTTAAAAGCGGCAGCTCTACACTTTAGCTCAGTGCAAATGTTGCCTGTAATTCATGGCTTCTGGTTGGGGTATGTACGTACAGTCACTGTGGGGACGACATCCTCGATGCACTTATTGATGAAGCCAGTGACTGATGTGGTGTACTCCTTAATGCAACCGGGAGAATCCCAGAACATTTTCCAGTCTGTGCTAGCAAAACAGTCCCGTAGTTTAACATCTGCTTCATCCGACCACTTTTTTATAGATCAAGTCACTGGTGCTTCCTGCTTAACATGTAGCTTGTAAGCAGGAATCAGCAGCCATAGCGGTCAGATTTGCCAAATGGAGGGTGAGGGAGAGCTTTGTACGCGTCGCTGTGTGTGGAGTAAAGGTGGTCTAGAATTTATTTCCCTCTGGTTGCACATTTAATATGCTGATAGAAATGGGGTAAAACTGTTTTAATAAGTTTCCCTCCATTAAATTCCACTAGGAGCGCTGCCTCTGGATGAACGTTTTCCTGTGTGCTTATGGCAGAATACAGCTCATCGATTTGGGTTTTAGCACCAGCCTCAGTCTGTGGTGGTAAGTAGACAGCTACGAAAAATACAAATGAAAACTCTCTCGGTAGATAGTGTGGCTACAGCTTATCATGAAATACTCTACCTCAGGCAAGTAAAACCTTGAGACTTCCTTAGATGTCGTGCACCAGCTGTTGTTTACATATATGTATAGGCCCCTGCCCCGTGTTTTACCAGAGGCTCTATCCTGCCGATAGAGTGTACAACCCACCAGCTGTATGTTCCTAATGTCGTCGTTCAGCCACGACTCGGTGAAACATAGGATATTACAGTTTTTAATGTCCTGTTGGTAGGATATACGTGCTTTCAGTTCGTCCCATTTATTTTCCAGCGATTGAACGTTAGCTAGCAGGATAGAAGGCAAGGGCAGATTAGCCACTTGTTGTCTGATCCTCACAAGGCACCCTGATCTCTTTCTGCAAAACCTCCATTTCCTTTTCCATTGAATCACGGCGATCTGGGCCTGGTCGAGTGTCTGTAGTTGTGTATCCCCCCGTCCGACTCATTAAAGAACTCTTCGTCCAATTTGAGGTGACTAATCCCAGTTCTGATGTCTAGAAGTTATTTTCGGTCATAAGAGACGGTAGCAGCAGCATTATGTACAAAACAACAAAACAACAAAAAAATAGCATGGTTGGTTAAGGGCCGATAAAACGGCAGCACTCCCCTCCGCACCATTACATGGATAGAATGAAGATGCATATCATTCATTCTAGTGCGAGACACTTCGACAGACTACTGAATTGAAACATTTAAATCAAAAGAATCCTCGTTTATTATGAATTGGAAAAAGTTTCAGGCAGAAAATTAGTCTGTAACCGGCTGATCAGCCGGCACGGCTTCTCCTTGTTCATGGCCAGATTGTGATGATGGTGATGGCCATTTAAGCAGTAAAACATTCATTTAATAAGCCACCCACTTGAATGAAAAACCATGGTTCCTATTCTTAGTGTTTCAGAGTAGGAGTACTATACTTCATGTAATCATTCATTTTGAACTTGAAGGCAAAACTGATACTAGATCAGCGCGCCTACTCCTGAGATGCTTTACGAACACGGCACAGTTCTTTATAGAATATGAGCAATTAGCTGTTTAAAAGTGTGTGATAAAAGCGCACTTTTCTGGACAGGCTCATCCTCTGACATGGCCCTGGCTCGTTTGAGTGTGCAGTCCCTCTTGGCTGCTCGCTCGGCGTACATCTGGGACTTGAGGATCTCAAACTGGTCTCTGTCCTCAGACTGAGAGGCACAAAGAGAAAACGGTGATTGGATAAGATACACAGCTAACTGAAAAAGTATGTGACCCAAAGATGATGTATATACACACGCGTCTGCTTTGCTTTATAATGTTTATGTAGTTGTATGTTATACGAAAATTATAGAGAGATGTGCACAATACAATAAATGTCACTCTAGCAAATTGAATTTCAGTGGAGACAACTAGTGAAGAACAGGTTATCTAGCTCCAACTGCATAGTGAAAGTAATAACTCTCAGATAGAGTAGCGTCCTATCCAGGAAGTGTACTTGTACATCAAGCTGCCTTGCGCTACAGACAGAGGATAGGCTCCTACCATATGGGCCACTCTGGCTCGGACAAGGCTCCTTACAATATGGACTGATGTATACCCTGATAACTACAGGATACTCTTAAGATTGCTAAGTAAACATACATGTAATTATATGACAGAACTGATCGCTTGGAGATTTGAGCTGGCTAGCCTGAGTTGGACTTTCAACTGTTGCATCCCTTACCAGTTTATAATTTGTTCAATACCATATCTAGTGTACAGAGGACATAAATGGCAAATTATTAGTCAAATGTAATGGTTTCAATGCTATAAAGTGTGTAAATGAATAAGTAAAATATTTCTGAGTGGAAACACTGTTGATGGGGAATTCTGTTAACATTAATTTGAATTATACAGAACAAAATGACAGACAAATCTAGGGAAAAAAACATATGATACCAGTCGTACCGATAACTCTTTACTTTTCCCCTCTATGATGAACTTCTCGCCCTTCTTTCTCCTTAGGGCCATGTCAAAGTCCGCTAGAGCTTTGGTCACTGGCAGAAACAAAGGTGAAATAAAGTTAAATCATGAATTATGCAGATAGAGATTTTTGCTGCCTTTGGGCTTTACAAGGTGCTCATACACAGCTCAAAGAAAACAGATACATCTGCACACAGACAGTTAAGCCTCAAAAGGCTCAATTCAATGTACATACAAGAAAGACCAACAGAGTGCTGACCCTAGCTGGGTCTTAGTCAAGGGCCTGTTTTAGTTGAGCTGTAGTCGAGGTCGTTGGCATTGGTTGCAGTGAGATGAGTTATGCTGCCCATGGTAATGCTCTGCATGTACTGTGTATATAACATCGAAAGGGTTGTGTGATATGTTGTGATATGAAGATGCAATCTAGTAGCAGCGAGGAACATGGTAGGAAGGTTGGCAGGCCTATAGTAAGCGTTGGTCTTACGGTACTCCCTGCGGTCTTTCTTGCGCTCGTCGTGCATTTGGAACCATGTCCTCTGGAGGTCTGTCTCGTCTGCGTTTTATACTAGCTGCTTCTGTGCCACACTGATCTGAATGACACATGCGCACACACACACACAAAATACACATACACACATATGAACACAGGAACACACTACCATGTATTTGAATACACACAATATGCTGCTTTTTACCTGAGCCTCCGAGTAGGCCATGGCCCTCTCCTCTCTCTCCAGGCGCCTGACGGCATACACGTCCTTCTCCAGCTTCTCAATCAGGTCTCGGAACTTTGAAATCACCTCTGAAGGAGAGAGAGAGAGAACAGCTCAGTCATCACAAAAGCACAACCAGAAGAAAAAAATCTAATTGAAATATCCTTTAAGAATAACATTGGATTGTACAACTTTGGAAGACTAGAGTCCCTCTTGAATGAGGAGTAGGTATACCGAGGTTCCTTTTATTTTATTTAGTCAGATGAGTCCCGTTGCAATAGAAATCGACTTCAACATTTTGAAAACTTTAGAAATTAATCCTTACCTTCCTTTAAGTAATCAGTGATCTGAATGATTTGAATTGTTCAAATTAACAGGGTGATATCCCAGCCTATACCGATCCAAACACTTATAGATATTATCTCAAGTACACAAGGAAGGAAAGATGCATTTCTGCAGTATTTTAAAAGGGTCCTAGTGTTGAGCTTTTACCTTGTGCCATGACACGGGAATTCACAGGGGTCTTGGCCTTCCTGACAATGTCCTTGAGCATCTGCCTCTCTGTCTCGCCCACCATGGACACAGAGCGACCCACCTTGCAGGTTCTGGCTGTGCGGCCCACCCTGTGAATGTAGTGCTTCATTGTGTTGGGCATCGTGAAGTTGATCACCTGTGGAGGAGAACGACAATGTTAGCGGGTGCATCTCAATCTGAAAATGGCTTCATCAGCATGGTCAGGTTGATCATCTGAGGAGAAATGGTTCATTTCTACAGTGAAGGGCAGCTTTTATGTAAACTATAGCCACTAGTAGTGTGGTAAATTAACACCCGCCAAACGCGGGAAGATTTTGTCATTGGTGTGTAAGAATGACTATTTCATTAGCCACGTTGGTGAGTAGTCAAAGAGCATTTGGGAAACGTTTTTTCAATCAAAAGCCCACATGTCGAAGTTGGTCACAATTGACAAGAAAAGCTACTAAAGTGTGACTTTGTCCTCACGTGTCTTGGCCAGTTGTATAGCTTTGTTCACACACTAGGTTGTTTTTCAATGTTAGTTTGAGTTTGCTGCTAGGAAGACAAGAGTGTGCCCAGTTACCCCGGTAACGTCCCATCTGAAATGTTCGTGCTTGATTGAGAATGTAATACATATTAGTAATACATTTTTGCTTTAGAAACATTACAAAGCATGCTCATCCATTGATTTAAAAAAAATGTATGTAAAAATATATATTTGGGCAGGTAAATGTTGAGTGTCTGGTAGATTGTTTTTGCTGGCTGACCCAAAAATGTATTTCCCACCCTGACCTCTACTTATTTATCTCCGCTGTGTCATGAGGTGAAAGAGACGACCAATCAGGGCGAAACAGAAAATGTATGTAAAAATATATATTTGGGCAGGTAAATGTTGAGTGTCTGGTAGATTGTTTTTGCTGGCTGACCCAAAAATGTATTTCCCACCCTGACCTCTACTTATTTATCTCCGCACAACAGAACAAAAATCTTGCACCAGCTACTCGATTAATTTCTGAGAAAAGATGACTGGGTATGTATTATGCATACTTATTATTTTAGCAATGTCAAATGCCTGATTGACAAAAAAAAACGACACAAAACGTAGTTTCATTTCACATTGTCCTTTTCAGCACGGTTGCCGCAACTATGGTGGATGCGTAACCGGGCCAGCTCAGTACAGCTCGACTTTGCTTGGTCCAATAGTGTAAATCAGGCAATAGTGTGGAAGTAGGTAATAGTGTGCAACTGTAAGTGTTACAGGGGAACTACACTGGGGCATCGCAAAAATAGTTGGTTTTAAGCTGCTACACTGGAGGCATAGCTTTTGCATAGTCATTTATCAAGAGCCGCACGTTCAATTGTTGAAAATTAAAACAGAGTGTAATTCTTTGTGGAGCAGCGCAAGCCCAGTTGTAAGGCCAGTTAGTTGGAAAGTGTCTAGGTACCTGGGGCTCTTCAGTCTTTTGGGTCTGGGACAGGTTCCCGTGCAGCTCCCCCACCTTTAGCCCCATCAGGCCCAGGAGGATGTGCATCCGGTGGGCCTGATTCTTAGTCTGGGTGAATACCATCACGTGGTCCTGGAACGCCTGTGTCAGCAGGGCTGAGAAGCACAGACATAGACACAGTAAACAAACACAAAACACACACAGGCAGGAGACACACATGCACAGACTGGTGACACACCCACAGTTAGTCAAGATTGCTACATGTATCAGAAAGTTCAATGTTCACCTTTTTCAACCTCATGGTTTTCCATTTATGTTCAATGGAAAATGACGATGGAAAATGACGAAGTTGAAAAAGGTGAGCAGTGAACTTTCGGCTACATGTTGTACTTTACTTCACAACTTTATTGTGATAGTTGTCCAGACAACTCACCGCCCACAACGGCCTTCTTGTCTCCTTCCCTGGTTGGTAGGTGATCAAATACTTATGTCATGCAATAAAATGCAAATTAATTACTTTAAAAATCATGTGTGATCAATGTGATTTTCTGGATTTTTGTTTTAGATTCCGTCTCTCACAGTTGAAGTGTACCTATGATAAAAATGACAGACCTCTACATGCTTTGTAAGTAGGAAAACTTTCAAAATCGGCAGTGTCTCAAATACTTGTTCTCCCCACTGTACATATCCTGTACAAAACCAAATTGTGATATGAACATTTCAATTCCAAACTAAATATATATTTGCATGCAGAGATTTATACAGCCTACCACTGATTGACAGTGAAATTGAATGGTTCTGCCATAGGTTCTGCTGTCTCCAGCCATAACAGACCACAGCCACGCTTGACCGTTGAGTCTTGTGCAGCTTAGCTGCATGCAGCTTGCACTTGGTGTTGTTGCCACAGCAACCACTGAAGATAAATCTGTGCAGGTCTTGATGCTACGGTGCTCGCGCTACCGCATTGAAGGGGAGATAGCAGTCCAACACGGGTTGATGGGACCTCAAGATCCACAGTGACTCACCGACAGGGCGCGACACTAGATAACAAGGGAAGAAGAAATGTGATGGCGACAAGCCTCGGTTACCTTGGACTTTGACGTGAACACACTGGGAAGACTGTCATACGGTGAGCAAGGTTTTTCGTCCTACACTTTCCCATCAAAGGCGAGTGCACATAACTGCGGCGATATGTGATTGTTGGATTAGTCTAATGTAGGCTACTGAATGTAAATGAGGCTTGTCACATTTACATTCAGTAGTATAGGCCTATGATCTATCTAACAAATACATTTTCTATTATAGGCCTATAGGTTATTATACATGAGTATAGGTTACATAATATCTGTCATTTAGCAGGTGCTTTTATCCAGTGACTTCAAGTCATATGTGCATACATTTTACGAAGGGCGTTCACAGGAATCGAACCCACTACCCTAACGTTAACTAGCACCATGCTATATCAACTGAGCTACAAAGGACCACTATGTGAATGGTATTAAGATTGAATTCAAACAAGGCTTTTCAAATACAGCCTACTCCAAATAAATAGGGCTGCCATTTGTTTTTCTTGTTGGGAATTATCATGCATTCATTTATGCAACACAACAGGCTAATAAAAACAACCACAGCAACAACAACTTTTGTAAAACATGTTTATGCTGAAATAAATATGTAGCCTATGAATAGGTTAGAATCAGCCCTGGGCAGTTTAGTTGCCAAAACTAAATATGGGGTCCATTTTAAAATGCGTTTTAAAATCTCCTGAAGTGACTATAGTGAAATTATATTGCAACAGGAGTTCCAGAAGCTCGCTTCTGATCAAAACTGGTTGTCGGATTGTACAATTTTGACAGACATGCCCACCTAATTAGAATAGGCTATTGTTTTAAATCTTCATAAGCCTTCTTCATTGGACATGTTTTCAATCACAAAGTAGTAGTTTCAGTAGTGCCTAAATTGTTTTAAAATGGTTCAATATAAAAAGTTCAATGTCTTAGAGAAATGTCAACAGGAATTTATGTAAATACTTGGACAGGTTTGAAAAATGTATCCCCAATAACTAGAGCATCTAAAACCGTTTTTATGTGTCATTATTTGAAACAATGTGTTGGAGGAGAGGGTGGACTCAGTAAATCACTGAATTATTGATTATGTTATTTATAGCAGCTTTATATACAACTATTTTGAAAGTGAATTTGATGAATGTATACAGGTCCAGCAGTACATGTCTCACATTGTTGTGAATCAGCACACATCTACAGATGGCGGCTCTTAACTTGATCACTCTTTTCCCGTTGAGGATTTTCCTGCTGCACCAGGAAATTCAAATGAGGAAGTTCAAATGCGGCCTGGAGTGATCTAGCGATAAGGCACCCTGCGCACATAAAGTATGGGGCTACCATGTTGGCATGGGTTAGATTCAGGCCCATTCCTTCTGGCACAAATATCTCATTGCCCACGATTGACTTGATTAAGTTAAACATTTCAAACATGGACAGTCCAGGAATATTTTACCCCCGATCTTGATAAGAAATTACCTTACCAGACACTTATGGATATGATAAATAGGAAACAAATCAAATAATAACAATAGGCTACACCAAAATGAGTAATTCATGAAAGTGTCTGGTAAATTGCCACAGTAGATTTACTGTGGTATACGAGGAAATTATTTTTTCTATTGTACGGAATGCTTGTCAATCGCTTTTAGTCTGTTCAAAAAGGACTAAGTTGTGATGACAACACCAACCAGAGAAGGAACATATATTGACAGACTTCGGTTGCAAGTGTAACACGCAGGATATGAACCTGGGTCTCTACGTCTTAGACCATTTAGACTCTTGGGCTGAGGGCAGACACTGGTTTTGAAGTTCGCAAGTGGGGTTACCTCATCACGTGACCATGATTGACTCATATCCAGTACGCAAGCAGGGCTAGGTAACACCGACATCTTTTAGGGAGCAGTAATGAGGTGACCAATAATGGTTGCAATGGAGATCAGCTGTGCGGGTGGATTTAGCGGAGATTGATGGTTTAACTTCTTGACGCACCCATCAATTCAGCGGGTTCAACACCCGCTGAATTGCAGAGCGCCAAATTCAAATTAAATTACTAAAAATATTAAATTTTCATGAAATCACAAGTGCAATATAGCAAAACACAGCTTAGCTTGTTGTTTCAATACAGCATAACAAGCGTTTATGTAAGAACATCTCTCTCAGTAGACAAAATATTACAAACAGTAGCAGCCAAGTAGATTGGTAACGAAAGTCAGAAAAGCAATAGATTAAATTGCTTACTTTTGATGATCTTCGGATGTTTGCACTCACGAGACTCCCAGTTACACAATAAATGTTCCTTTTGTTCCATAAAGATTATTTTAATATCCAAAATACCTCCATTCGTTTGGCGCGTTATGTTCAGAAATCCACAGGCTCGAGCGGTCACGACATCGCAGACCAAAATTCCAAATAGTATCCGTAATGTCCACAGAAACATGTCAAACGTTTTTTATAATCAATCCTCAGGTTGCTTTTAAAATATATAATCGATAATATATCAACCGGGACTGTCAGTTTTCAATAGGAGAGGGAGAGACAATGGCACTCTGTTGAGCAAGCAAAACTCTGCGAACACCCAGCTATCCACTGATGCAATGTTATCTTTCTCGCTCATATTTCAAAATAAAAGCCTGAAACTATGTCTAAAGACTGTTGACACCTTGAAGCCATAGGAAAATGAATCTGGTTGATATCCCTTTAAATGGAGGCAAGGCATCCAATGGAACAGAGAGCTTTCAGGAAAAACAGCACTTCCTGGTTTGATTTTCCTCAGGTTTTCTCCTGCAATATCAGTTCTGTTATATTTTTTGACAGTTTTGGAAACTTTAGTGTTTTCTATCCTAATCTGACAATTATATGCATATTCTAGTTTCTGGTCCTGAGAAATAGGCTGTTTACTTTGGGAACGTTATTTTTCCAAACATAAAAATAGTGCCCCCTAGCTTCAAGAGGTTAACAACATTTAATGAGCCCAAATGATTGTGACATTATCCAATACATATATACAGTATAACAGAACTGATATTGTAGGCGAAACCCTGAGAAAAATCAAACCAGGAAGTGGCTTCTATTTTGTTGACACACCCATTGCTCCATTTATAGGGATATCAACCAGATTCCCTTTCCTATCACTTCCTCAAGGTGTCAACAGTCTTCAGACATAGTTTCAGGCTTTTATTTTGAAGAATGAGCCAGAACGATAACATTGCGTCAAGTGGTCACATGAGTTTTGCTCGCGCAACATAATTTGGACAGCTATTGTTTTTTCCTCTCCTACTGTGAAAGACATTTGGGGTTGATATATTATCGATTATATGTTTTAAAAACAACCTGAGGATTGATTATAAAAAAAAACGTTTGACATGTTTCTGTGGACATTATGGATATTATTTGGAATTTTCGTCTGCGTTGTCGTGACCGCTCTTTCCTGTGGATTTCTGAACATAATGCGACAAACAAACAGAGGTATTTGGATATAAAAAGTAATCTTTATGGAACAAAAGGAACATTTGTTGTGTAACTGGGAGTCTCGTGAGTGAAACCATCCGAAGATTATCAAAGGTAAACAATTAATTTGATTGCTTTTTTGATTTTCGTGACCTAGCTACTTAATGCTTAGTGTACATAATGTTTTGTTATGCTATCGATAAATTTACATAAACACTTGGATTTCTTTCGCTGTAAAGCATAATTTCAAAATCTGAGACGACAGGTGGATTAACAAAAGGCTAAACTGTGTTTTGCAATATTGCACTTGTGATTTCATGAATATGAATATTTTTTAGGATTATTATTTGACTGTGGCGCTATGCTATTCAGCGGTTGCTGATGACAATTATCCAGCTTAAGGGATGGGTAGCGTCAAGAAGTTAATGTAGGGCTCATAAAAAGTATTTAATGTATGGTTAATCAGGCTCAGGTAACATCAGATTTGAATTTTCATATTTCTATGTTTTATAATGCTTTTGAATGACACTTCCGTTTTTTTTGCGAGGAAATTCCTTGGTTAACCGGGAGAAAAGTGATTTATTCTCAGGATAGACCATTTGTAAAATCCAGAGAAAATATTAAACCCTAATACAGACACACCCACCCATCGACCTTCAACCTCCCTTCAACAATACGTTCATTCCATTATCATACCAATCTGTCCAAATGAACCTCCTTTAATCCCTCCGTCCATTAGGACTTTTATCCCTGTATTTTTATCTATCCAGTCATAATATCACTTTTTATAGCTGTATTTTTTATTAAGAAATAAATGTTTGGTTGAAGTAAGGGATAAACACTTTGGATAAAATAATGTTTTAGATGTATTTTCAACTTCAACAATGCCTCATTGTCTTCTGTGCTCAATTATTACAGTTTGCATACAGTGGGGCAAAAAAAGTATTTAGTCAGCCACCAATTGTGCAAGTTCTCCCACTTAAAAAGATGAGAGAGGCCTGTAATTTTCATCATAGGTACACTTCAACTATGACAGACAAAATGAGGGGAAAAAATCCAGAAAATCACATTGTAGGATTTTTTTAGGAATTTATTTGCAAATTATGGTGGAAAATAAGTATAATAAGAAACAGAAAAGCAACCTAATTGAACAGGTTTCACTGTCAGTCCGTCCGTTAATGCAAAGAGTGGAAAAGAGTGATTGACTTGACCACCACTATTCCCAGGTGCAATATATAAACCTGCCCGTCCCATCAAATCAAGAGTTTTGCTGTGTCTAAAATTAGAAACAAGAAAAGACAACAGTGTCTGTCTCATATAGTATAGATAGTATTTCACAATTCAGTGCCAAGTGTTCTTATGTTTCTGAAAAGTTTACAAAGTAGGAAGGAAGTTATTGGGCTATATTTTTACATTCATAGTGAATTAGCTCCATCGTATTATACAGTACTGAAATACCAATATTTGTAATATACTGTAGTCCCAGAAATGGCTTTTATAAACCTATGCCTATATGATCATATAACTTACATTTGTATACAATCACACAATCTCTATTATGTGTGGGAATACTTTGGAACAGATTTCCAAAAGTAAAGTCACTTTAGAGGTGTTTTATGTCCAACAATAAAAATGTATGTTTTTTTGTTTTACTTTTTTGCTCAGAAAACTTGTGGGGGACCCTGGTATAGAATATCATTGTCATTCCAGTCATGACCGCAGTCACATTCCACATAACCGTTGATTCACAGTAATCTCCTCTTATGCACTCTGAACATGCGCTGGCTAACAGCCGTCAGGTCACTAATGGCATGATACTCAGCGCTTTGGTCCCTCTGACCACTCTGACATCAATGCAAATGCTGTCGAAAATCACATCATACACATCATCAAAACAGTATAATGCTTTTAAAACTCACCTCACTGTGATGATCAATTTGAAGGAAGAAGTTCAACAACAGGTTGAAATTGAGTGGAAAACATGGTCGTTGTGAATGTTGTTTCAAAGCCAAACACAAGGAAATGGACAGCGCTTTCTAAGGTGATGGTTATTTCAAAACACCCATACACATATTAGAGCATATGCATACACATAGGTCTACAGTATATATGAGCCCAAGGCCCCAAAATAAACTGAATTAAATGATTGTCCCATTTATACTATACATAGCCTTCTTTCTTTTATTTAAAAAAAATGTGTGTGTATTGTTTTTATTGTTAGGTATTACTGCTGTTGGAGCTAGAAACATAAGCATTTCGCTGCACCTGCGATAACATCTGAAAAATATGTGTATGCTACCAATAAAATGTGATTTAATTTTGATTTTAATAGCCTACCGCATAATAGATTACAAAAATAACAACCTAGATTTAAGATGTCTTTGGTAGAGCAATTGCCTTTGAGTGTGGACTGTGTCATACATACTGGATGGACTGGTTACCTTATGCTACACTCCAAACTTTCTATCCATGATGCTGCATGTTCCTCAAACAGTGGTCGATGCATGGAGTGAAGTAAATGTTCTTATAAGCCCAAACATTCCTATATGCAATCCTGTGTGAAAGCAGAGTTTTGATGGTTGCCATTAAAAAGAGGAGGATCCCAGCCTTCTACTGCTACGATATTTATTTCTCAGCTGATAATATTAAGGGCCTCCCGAGTGGCACAGCGGTCTAAGGCACTGCATCACAGTGCTAGAGATGTCACTACAGACCCGGGATTGATCCAGGGCTGTATCACAACTGGCTGTGATCGGGGGGTCCCATAGGGTGATGCACAATTGGCCCAGCGTCGCCCGAATAAGGGGATGGTTTGGCCAGGGGTGCTTTACTTGGCTCATCGCGCTCTAGCGACTCTTGTGTCGGGCCGGGCGCCTGCAGGCTGACCCTGGTCGTCAGGTGAACAGTGTTTCTTCCGACACATTGGTGCAGCTGGCTTCCGGGTTAAGCGCACAGGTGTTAAGAAGCGTGATTTACTGGGTCATGTTTCGGAGGATGCATGACTCGACCTTTGTCTTCCGAGTCTGTTGCGGTGATGAGACAAGATCAAAATTGGGGAGAAAAAGGAGGTAAAAAAAAGACTCATACACTACCATTCAAAAGTTTGGGGTCACTTAGAAATGTCCTTATTTTTTAAAGAAAAGCACATTTTATGTCCATTAAAATAACATCAAATTGATCAGAAATACAGTGTAGACATTGTTAATGTTATTGTAGCTGGAAACGGCAGAGTTTTTGATGGAATATCTACATACGCGTACAGAAGCCCATTATCAGCAACCATCACTCCTGTGTTCCAATGGCACGTTGTGTTAGCTAATCCAAGTTTATCAATTTAAAAGGCTAATTGATCATTAGAAAACCCTTTTGCTATTATGTTAGCACAGCTGAAAACTGTTGTCCTGATTAAAGAAGCAATAAAACTGGCCTTCTTTAGACTAGTTGAGGATCTGGAGCATCAGCATTTGTGGGTTCGATTACAGGCTCAAAATGACCAGAAACAAAGAACTTTCTTCTGAAACTTGTCAGTCTATTCTTGTTCTGAGAAATGAATGCTATTCCATGTGAGAAATTGCCAAGAAACTGAAGATCTGGTACAGCGCTGCGTACTACTCCCTTCACAGAACAGCACAAATTGTCTCCAACCAGAATAGAAAGAGTGGGAGGCCCTGGTGCAAAACTGAGCAAGAGGAAAAGTACATTAGAGTGTCTAATTTGAGAAACAGATGCCTCACAAGTCCTCAACTAACAGCTTTATAAAATAGTACCAGCAAAACACCAGTCTCAATGTCAACAGTGAAGAGGCGACTCTGGGATGCTGGCCTTCTAGGCAGAGTTGCAAAGAAAAAGCCATATCTCAGACTGGCTAGTAAAAAGAAAAGATTAAGATGGGCAAAAGAACACAGACACCATACAGAGGAACTCTTAATACTGAAGGCCAAATTCAATATTTTATACTTTTTATATATATATAATTTTATTTTTTTACACCTAAAGGGGTCCTAAAATTCTAAATCAAATAGCTAAAATTTGAGCTAATCCTAAATTTCCTAGAAAACAATGCCCAACGGTATAAAATCTTTATAGACACTTTGTATTGAGGACAAAAAGTGAATTGCTTTGCCACATTTTTTGCAGTATTACTTTAGTACCTTGTTACTAACAGGATACATGTTTTGTAATATTTTCACTCTGTCAATTAGGTTAGTATTGTGGAGTAACTACGATGTTTTTGATCCATCTGAATTTTTCTCCTGTCACAGCCACTGTTTTAAAGTCACCATTGGCCTTTTCTTTGAAAGACATTGGAAAACCTCCCTAGTCTTTGTGGTTGAATCTGTGTTTCAAATTCATTGCTCGACTTAGGGACCTTACAGATAATTGTATGTGTGGGGTACAGAGGTATGCATTCAAAAAGCATGTTAAACACTATTATTGCACACAAGAGTGAGTCCATGCAACTTTTGTGACTTAAGCAAATTTGTACTCTTGAACTTATTTAGGCTTGCCATAACAAAGGGCTGGAATACTTATTGACTCAAGACATTTCAGCTTTTCATTTTTAATAAATGTGTAAAAAAATATGAAAAACATAATTCCACAATACTTATGGGGTATTGTGTGTAGGCCAGTGAAAAAAAATACTACATTTAACCCATTTCAAATACAGGCTGTAACACAAGAACATTTGAAAAAAGTCAATGCATACGAGTGTAAAATGTTCTAGCAGATTATTTGCTGTTTCTTTGTCTACTACAAATGCATAAAAAGGCTAGCATTAAAAGCAATACTGCTTGACAAGTTGACATTCAATTAAGGATATGGTAAGCCTGTCCTGCTTATGGGTTTATTAATTTTGCCATAGGATAGCCTGTTTACTTTTGTTATCGAGATCCATTAAATGAGACTGTTGGCTATTGTCTTCCTCACAATTATATCTCTGGTGAACAGTGATGCCCCCCACCAGTTAATTTACAACCCACCCTGGATTTATTATCCGCTGATCAGATAGGGAAACACACTATGCTATGTCAGCAAGCGTGTTAATGATTTTGCAAAGAATCAAACTGACACCAAGGGGAAATCGTTAAAGGCCACGAGAAGAGCTCCATTTTCTACTGAGTTGAAGTCAATAGAAATCCTGGGGATATTCACACAACACCAGTGGTCTATTTTCTTTGGGTTCCTCAAACAGTAGTCTATGTGTGGTAGCATGATATTCACAGTTCCCACAGCATTGGGTAGAGTTAACTCTTTTCTGTTTGTAGCTTAGTTTCTTTGTTTCACAAAGAGCTCTGGTGGGATACAATAATGGCCTAGTGAGACTCAATTTCATTGGCCAAGAGGATTTGATTTCAGTTTGGATTTTTTTAAATACATATAGCCTACTCCCAGTGTGTTTGTGAAACAATCTTAATACATATACTCTTAGTCCACATTCTTAGATGCTGACCAGCACGTGCGTTCGCCATCACACGCATGTTGATCCACCCACACCAGACGTGATCAGGACACGCAGGTTGAAATATTTAAAAAACTGAACCAAATATATTAATTTGGGGACAGGTCGAAAATAATTAAACATTCATGGCAATTTAGCTAGCTAGCTTGCTGTTACTAGCAATTTGTTCCTAAAATGCACAAGCTCCTCTACTCCGACAATTAATCCACAGATAAAAGAGTAACGTTTGTTTCTAGTAATGTCTCCTCCTTCAGGCTTCTTCTTCTTTGGACTTTATGTGGCAGTTGGCAACCAACTTTAAGGTGCATTACCACTACCAACTGGACTGTGGACCTCAGTTAATCTTTCAATCACCCACATAGGTATATGCTCCTAAAAACCAATGAGGAGATGGGAGAGGCGGGACTTGCAGCGCATCAAGCGTCACAAATAGAACCAAGTTCTGCTTTAGCGCTCTGCTACGCAGATGCTCGTGAGCAGTGTGGGTGCAATGATTGAATAACATGTATGTGTAAATCTATTTTGCAACGCTCGCACACGTGACGTGAGCGGTGTGGTCAGCATGTAAGTGTAGTAGGTTAATGTTAGTAAGAATTATAGTAAAACCATCTGCAATCTAGTATTATGCGTTTAGCTGACTAAGATCAAGGAATGGTCATGAGAAGTAAATATCAAAGCAAGTATTTTTTAATAACTTTTTTAGGTCCAAATTGTCATGTTTTGTCTTATATTGTCTTGTCATTTTGCTTTTCCTTCTGTTCGTTTTCCCCCTGCTGGTCTTTTTAGGTTCGTTCCCTTTTTTCTCTCTCCCTCCCTCTCTCTCTTCTCTCTATCGTTCCGTTCCTGCTCCCAGCTGTTCCTATTCCCCTAATCAATCATTTAGTCTTCCCACACCTGTTCCCTATCTTTTCCCCTGATTAGAGTCCCTATTTCTCCCCTTGTCTTCCGTTTCTGTCCTGTCGGATCCTTGTATATTGTTCACCGTGCTGTGTCTTTGTATCGTCCTGTCGTGTCGTGTTTCCCTCAGATGCTGCGTGGTGAGCAGGTGTCTGAGTCTGCTACGGTCAAGTGCCTTCCCGAGGCAACCTACAGTTTATGATCGAGTCTCCAGTCTGTTCTCGTCATTACGAGTGGAATTGTTTTTTATGCTTTATTTACCGCTCCGATTTGTCTAGAGTATTGCATATTTCCTTTTCTGGATTAAAGACTCTGTTTTCGCCAAGTCGCTTTTGGGTCCTCATTCACCTGCATAACACAAATAGCTCTTTTTGTTAGCACGTTTGGTACACAAATCCAAACTCACGAACCGCATTCACTAGGAGCAGATGAAAATCAAAAAGTTCCGTTACAGTCCGTAGAAACATGTCAAACGAAGTATAGAATCAACCTTTAGGATGTTTTTAACAGAAATATTCAATAATGTTCCAACCAGAGAATTCCTTTGCCTGTAGAAATGCAATGGAACAGAGCTCGCTCTCACGTGAACGAGCGTCACGAGCACGAGCTCAAGGCATTCTGGCAAACCTCTTACTCATTCCTCTCTCATTTGCCCCCACTTCACAGTAGAAGCATCAAACAAGGTTCTAAAGACTGTTGACATCCAGTGGAAGCCTTAGAAAGTGCAGCATGACCAATATCCCACTGTATCTTCAATAGGGAATGAGTTGAAAAACGACCAACCTCAGATTTCCCACTTCCTGGTTGGATTTTTTCTCAGGTTTTTGCCTGCCGTATGAGTTCTGTTATACTCCCAGACATCATTCCAACAGTTTTAGAAACTTCAGAGTGTTTTCTATCCATATACTAATAATATGCATATATTAGCAACTGGGACTGAGTAGCATGCAGTTTACTCTGGGCACCTCTGGGCACCTTATTCATCCAAGCTACTCAATACTGCCCCCAGCGATAAGAAGTTGAAATGCATTCCAGGTGATTACCTCATGAAGCTGGTTAAGAGAACGCCAAGGGTGTGCAAAGGGTGGCTACTTTGAAGAATCTCAAATATAAAATATATTTTGATTTGTTTAACAAACAAGGATTAGCCCCCTTTTTAACATTTTTGCCTAAAATGACATACCCAAATCTAACTGCCTGTAGCTCAGGCCCTGAAGCAAGGATATGCATATTCTTAGTACCATTTGAAAGGAAACATTTTGGAGTTTATTGAAATGTGAAAGGAATGTAGTAGAATATAACACAATAGATCTTGTAAAAGATAATACAAAAAAAAACACCCGTTCTTTTGTATTTTTTTGTACCATCATCTTTCAAATGCAAGAGAAAGGACATAATGTATTATTCCAGCCCAGGTGCAATTTAGACTTTGGACACTAGAAGACATCAGTCTATGTGCAAAGTTTTACACTGATCCAATTAACCATTGTATTTATGTTCAAAGTTTTTAATAAAGACTGCCCTATGTGCCTAATTTGTTTATTAATAACTTTTCATGTTCAAAATTGTGCAGTCTCCTCAAACAATAGCATGGTATTCTTTCACTGTAGTACCTACTGTAAATTGGACAGTGCAGTTAGATTAACAAGAACTTAAGCTTTCTGCCAATATCAGATATAATATAATATAATAATAATAATATATAAAGATATGTCTATGTCCTGGGAAATGTTCTTGTTACTTACAACCTCATTCTAATCGCATTAGCCTATGTTAGCTCAACCGTCCCGTGGAAGGGACACCGATCCGGAAGAAGTTTCACACTTTTTTGGTCACTACATGATTCCATATGTTATTTCATAGTTTTGATTTCTTCACTATTATTCTACAATGTAAAAATTTGATAAAAAAGGAAGAAAAAACCCTAGAATGAGTAGCCGTGTCCAAACTTTTGACTGGTACTGTATGTGCACAGGAGGCAACAGCTTAGACAGCTAGATCGTCCTAGGCCTCTACTGTGTGGTTTTATACTTGTTTTTGATTCCCAAATATTCACTGACAAATATTCATTTGTGTTCTTTCCACAGAGCAGTGACCGTGCTGCTGTACCAGTGTCCTGAGAATACCAATACGGGCAATTACCACTACCCCTCTCTAGCTTGATCGTTCGACAACCACTCACGCAAGATTTCCTGACGGATATAATCCAATTCATCACTCCATATTTTGGATATTCCGACCGAAACAATAGTGGCACAGACAAATTTGAAAATGGTTCCAGCTCCCTGTCCACTTGTGTATGTTTTCTGTTTACGCACTTTACACATCACAGGGACTTTCAAAACCAGTAGGTTCTCTCAGTAAATTGTTGGAATGGTTTTGTCATTGGAAACTCATCTGCAGATCTGAATTTGTACCAAATCTGCAGACAGACATTGTATGTGCAGGGTAACCATGAGAGCAATGCATTGTATGATAGCAGTAGATAACTGCAAAAGAAGCCCTCTGATCCGAAGTCTGCCTGCACTACGTTAGGGTAGGGACCAGTCCAAACCTGTCTTCCCCAATCCTATGCCCTCAAACACTAATTTAGCACTATACTGTACATCGTTGTGAAAGTAAAACCAATCAGCATGCTCAACTGTACAAACTCAGTTATTCAGGGTATTCAGGACCAGACAAAAATATATATCAGGGCCTGATTGTTCTCTTTGCAACGTAGGTGTCAATATTTGTGAAGTAATACCGTATGTGAATGTATTTTTACTGTGAAAAGGTGTAAAAAAAACTATATTTGTGCCATCATATCAGTGTCTTAAATCATTATTTTTACCCCACTTCTTGTGAGCTATAATGTGGACAATAACAAATAACAGTCTAAAAACAAGATTCACTATCTTCACACTTGAGAAAAAATCATACAAGTCTTGAATCTGGGACAAAACTATACCGGGCAGCTGCGTTTGAATCAGTGCAGGGTGACGCCTTGGAACATTTAGACTCACCATTCCTGGCAATCTGGGCATTCCGCCCTCCCTTGCCTCTCTCAGGATGAACCAGAAGTTGGAGAAGTTGGACTTGGAGACGGACCAGCGCTGCCAGCCTCTGGTCTACACCGTGGAGGAGCTGGAGTGCAAGATTTGCTATAACCGCTACGACATGCGCTCCCGCAAGCCCAAGGTGCTGGGCTGCCTCCACCGCGTCTGCACCAAATGCCTGAAGAAGATTGTGGAGAACTCGTCCCCCAGCATCGTCAGCTGCCCCTTCTGTCGGCACGAGACGCAAGTGCCCTACGAGGAGATCTGGCTGCTGCAGGACGACAGCAACATCCTGGCCATCCTCACCTATCAGGACCGGGCCAGGAAGAGTGGCGGTTCCATCACCCCTGGCGGGGAGGTACTGCTGACCCCAAGCAGCCTGAGCGGAGGTGGAGGGGACGGCTGTGGTGGTGATTCTGGGGGTGACTGCGTCACAACCGGCGAACAGTCGCATAGCTCCTCCGACTGCCTGGTCATCACCATCATGGAGGTGCCGGGCGAATCGCAGTCATCGGACTCCATGAGCATGCTCAATATGGTGCGCCTGTACCGGCCCGCAAGCCTGGCCTCGCTGCCCTGCAACATGCCCTTGCAGAAGTGCGGCGCTTGGACCTCGCGCAACTTTCCCAGCTTCCTAATCGGTGTCCTGTGTCTGGTCTTCTTCTCGTCACTGCCGCTGGGCATCTACCTGCTGATGATCCAACAGCTCACCCTGGGCGTCATCCTGGTTAGCCTGGTGCCCTCCACCCTAGTTCTGTGTGTGTTCTACGGCTTCTGTCAATGCCTTTGCCATGAGATCATGCAGTCCATAGCTACATAGTCACGTCCCCACTTTACTCCCCTCCCCTACTCAACCCCCTAATACCAATATATGTCTACCTGTGGACATGACATAGCGAGACCTGTAATAGACCAAACCAAATCACCGATGCATATCTACAGTGCCGTGAAAAAGTATTTTCACCCTTTCTGATTTAACCCTACTTTTGCATATTTTTGATACTGAATGTTATCAGATCTACAACCAAAACCTAACATTACATAAAGGGAACCTGAGTGAACAAATAACACAACAATTAGATATTTATTTCATAAACAAAGTAATTGCCCCTTTACACTCAATAACTGGTCGTGCTACCTTTAGCAGCAATGACTCCAACCAAACGCTTCCTGTAGTTGTTGATCAGTTACTCACATCGCTGTGGAGGAATTTTGGCCCACTCTTCCATGCAGAACTGCTGTAACTCCGTGACATATGTGGGTTTTCTAGCATGAACTGCTCTTTCCAAGTCCTGCCACATCTCAATTGGGATTAGGTCTGGGCTTTGACTAGGTCATTCCAAAACTTCAAATGTATTGCTTTTAGTAATTTTCATGTAGATTTGATTGTGTGTTTTGGATCATTGTCTTGCCCCATGGCCCAGATGTTCTTCAGCTTCAGCTCACAGACAGATGGCCTGACATTATCCTGTAGAATGATCTGATACAGAACAGAATTCATGGTTCCTTCTTTTAAGGCCAGGTCCTGACGCAGCAAAGCATCCCCAAACCATCACACTAACACTAGCATGCTTGGCCATTGGTATGAGGTTCTTACGGTGGAATGCAGTGTTTGGTTTTTGCCAGGCATAATTGGACCCATGTCATCCAAATAGTTGACTCAAGTTTGCCAAAAAGCACCTGGAAGCATTTGGATGATCAAGACTCTTGGAATAATGTTCTATGGACAGATGATTCAAAAGTGTAAGGGGGCAAATACTTTTTCACTGCACTGTATATCCCCTCTCCTTTGTAAAATACACCCCTACCCACCACTTTCTTTCTTATTTCCCACTTCAGATAATACCAGCACTAAAACAAACATTTCCGAGTGACCACTTGGATTTGGATGTAGGGCTTTCCACTGGAACATTCGAGACAAGCCAACCTGTGCAACGCCCACGGCCTGATGAATGGTTTTCTAATTACACAGCTCAACCTGCATCAGATTGCTGTTGTTTGTGTGCATACGGCTCACCAGAATGGGCTTTAGTTATTGTGACGATCACTAAACTGTATTGTTAAAAAAGAATACGACCCTCTCATGTTCTACTATGGCAATGACTGCACAGACACTGTTAACCTTATCGTGGTAGAATACCTATCTGCTCGACCTATGGGCAACGGACTATGAAAACCCATAGTTTTAAGGATGTATTCAGACATACAGCACAGTCTCCATGTATACTGTTGAAGTTCCTAGTTGCCTTTGTAAGGCATGTCTGTCTGTGACCCTGCAGTAACTTATCGTTGTAATTTGAACTTGTCTGTGTTATTGCAATTGGAATGGGCAAACCGCCTAACGCCTAAACTGTTACTAGATATTTCAATAAAGACTCAAGAGACTTTTGTAATCTTTGCAATTCTTTTTTACATTTCTCCCATAGCTCACACTTCATGGGCAACTATTCAATCTGCAGTTTTAATAGGCTATAATTACATTCCTTGTACTTCAACATTAAAATGGAATAAGTATTATGTAAAAAGCACCAAAACAATTATCCAATATATGTTGGTTCTTGCTTCATTTATTTAGACATGGAAGACGACATACATTGCTTTAATTAAACTACCATCTGGAGACTGGAGAAATCCAAATAATATCACACAATATATGTAGCTGTTTATGCAGAAGAATTACCCCCAGTGAAAAGTGTACCATTTGGGGATGTGTGAAACACTGGATTCAGTTCCAGCCCCACAGACATATTTAGCTAAATTCCTGACATTTTGCAAAACTCAATGAGCTAATTTTTGTGACCTTGCCAAATGGAAACACCCCTGTGGCATCGAAGGACCTCAGCTCTTCAAAGCTTTTCGTTAGCTATCACTGGAGCGCAACTTGAAGCAATACCTGTCTGGCACAATCAAATTACAAGAAACCTCACATAGCATTAGAACTTAGAAATAGCTTTAATCAACCACCATAAAAATGTCAGCTAGAACCACACAATTTGTACTGAACCCGTGGGCTAGTGGTAACGCTCCCAGGCTTTTCGATTATGTCAACCTTGGAGACCGGGGTTCGTTCTCCGTGTCCATCCTTTCTACTCTACCTTCTTGATCTTTCTACCTTTTACTGTTTCAATTAAATACTTTCCAAAAACACAATTTTAGATTTGATTAGGGAAGCATAATGAACCTATGTCAAAGTTGAGGCAAACAGACGAAGAGTTTCATTGTATCCGTTTTTCAGAAATGTTGGTAAATTAGCTATTTTTAGTTAAAGATTGGTGTTTTTTTACTATCTAATCATGGCATGGCAGACATGTTCAATGACAGACATGTAACCATGTTGTTTTATTGCAAAATGCTATATATCCACCTCACTCAGTGAAATAAGTAGTACTGCTGGTAAGTAAGCGCATTCATCTTACGATAGCTTGTTGAGAGATAACCACATATCACAGTCCAATATACAGGACACGAACATTCCATTCCAGCTTAACAATGGCTTGCAAAAGTATTCAGACCCCTTGGATTTCTTCACATTTTGTTTGTTACAAAGTATGATTAAAATGGATATAATTGTACATTTTTTTGTCAACAATCTATACAAAATACTCAGTAATGTCAAAGTGGAAGAAATGGTTTTTTATTAGTATTAACATACATTTAATAAATAAAATATAATTGTTGCCTATGTATTCACACCCCAGACACCATACATGTTAAAACCAAATTGAACAGCAATTACAACTGATAAACGTCTTGGTTAAGTGTAAGACCTTTGCACACCTGGATTGTGAAATATTGTACTTTTATTCTTGAAAAATTCTTCAAGCTCTGTCAAGATGTTGGGGATCATGGCTAGACACCCATATTTCAAGCCGATTTAAGTCAAAACTGTAACTTGGCCACTTAGGAACATTCACTGTCTTCTTGGTAAGCAACTCCAGTGCTGAAGGGTGAATTCCTCTTCCAGTGTCTGGTTTAAAGCAGATTGAAGAAGGTTTTGCTCTAGGATTTTGCCTGTGCCCATTTCTTTTTATCTTGGAAACTCCCCAGTAATTTCCAATGTCAAGCATATCAATACCATGATGCAACCACCACCATTCTTGAAAATAAGGAAGAAGTTACTCAGTGTTGTGTTGGATTTTCTACAAACAGGGCTTTGCATTTAGACCAAGTGTATTGCTTTGACATGTTTTTTTTGCGTTATTACTTTAGTGCCTTGTTGTTTTGGAATATTTGTATTTTCACTCCAATGATGTTGATCCATCCTCAGTTCTCTTCCATCACAATCATTGAACCCTGTAGCTGTTTTAAAATCAACAATGGCCTCATGGTAACATCCCTGATAAGTTTCATTCCTGTCCTGCAGCTCAGTTCAAGAGGATGACTGTATCTTTGGGGTGTCTGGGTGGTTTAATAGATAATGCACAGCATAATTATTAACTAGACCATGCTTTAAGAGATATACAATGTCTGATGTGTTATCGTTACCCATCTACCAATCACTGCCCTTTTTTATGAGACTTTTAAAAAGCTCCCTGGTCTTTGTAGTTGAATCTGTCATTGAAATTCAGTACAGAGGTTGTATGTATCCGGGACATAAGAATGGTTAGTCAGCCTAGTGGTTAGAGCGTTGGGCCAGTAACCGAAAGGTTTCTGGGTTGAATTTCTGAGCTGGCAAGATAAAAATATGTTGTTCTTGCCCCTGAGCAAGGCAGTTTCCCTTTCATTTAAAGGATGTCAGCCCCAATTATTTCACACTGAGTGAGTCCATGTACCTTGTTATGTTATTTGTTAAGCCAAATTTTACTCCTGAAATAATTTGCCTAAACAAAGAGGTTGAATACTTATGCAACGACTATATTTTAGTTATTTAATTTCTTATTTACCTTTTTTTTAAATCACATTTTTCTTCCACTTTGACATCACAGAGTATCGTTGACAAAAAAAATTACAATTAAATCAATTTTAATCCCACTTTGCAACACAATAAAATTGGAAGAAATCCAAAGGGTCAGAATACTTTTGCAAGGCACGGCACTATATAGCATTTTGCAAAAACAGCAACATTTTCATATACTTTTGAAATCTACAGTATGACTTAAAAATCTTAGAACTGTAACATTTTACACACACATGAAAGTACCCACAAGCAATCATGTCTGATTACTAAATACAAATGGAAGAATTGGTGGATAAAGCATTTTGGAAATAAACTATTCAGTTGTTGTCTGTCCCCAATTGATGTAAACTACTTTTATTTTGAAAGAAAGAGCAAGAGCCCAAATGGTTCCATGGGCCTCAGCTGCCTAATTAAAAAGTGTTTCCATGGAGACCAGTTCCTGCCAGTGCCAGGGAGGAAAGATTAAGCAGGGGTGTGTGGAGGAGGAGCCGAGTACTGAGGGTTAATCCTGAAGTTCCTCAGTTGTATTCAGTCTTGTGTAGAAGGCTGTCAACTTACCCATAGGCTATAAGAAAGCATGAGACCCTGAGGAGTCTTTTCAAAACGGAGGTGGGTTAGCTATTTGTCTGTTGACGTTTGGTGATTGGTAAATTGGTACGTACCTAATAACACTTGATTCCAAATTCCTGTATTTTGTGTTTCATGTGGTCATGATAAAGTTGGTGGAAATTGGTGGAATTATTAATGGTGGCAAAGTATAGATTTGGATTGTAGATTCTGGAATACTGATAGTAATGCTAAGAATATATATATATATATTTTAAATATAAAGGGAGAGGATGGGCGATATTTGCTGTCCCCTGGTTTAGTGAAGTTGTGGGAATTTTTGTATTATTTGTATATATTACTGACATTTATTTAGTCTGTACCATGAATAGGCTATGGCTTGATAGCCTTAAGGTTAGAGATGTGAGCCGGTAACCAGAGGGTTGCCTGATTTTATCCCAAAGATGCTTGGTAGGGATCCTACAGGAAGTGAGATGGCAGCTGGAGGGTTAACGGCTTCAGTATCCCATGTAATACGTAATTTTGTGCACTTGAGCAACGCACTTTAGATGTGTGTAACCGATGTGAAATGGCTAGATAGTTAGCGGTGGTGCGCACTAATAGCATTTCAATCGGTGACGTCGTTAATTCTGAGAACTTGAAGTAGTTGTTCCCCTTGCTCTGCAAGAGCCGTGGCTTTTGTGGAGTGATGGGTAATGATCCCTCGTGGGTGACTGATGTGTGCAGAGTCCCTGGTTCAAGCCCAGGTAGGGGCGAAAGCAATACTGTTACATAAGGTTGGGTAATGAGACGGCAAAAAATAAAGAATATCTGTGTAAATGGACCAATTATGGAAGTATTGTATTACATTTTGTTGTATGGTTTCTCTGTGCAGGTTCAGATCACAGGAGGTTATTTTTTGGGGGGGTGACAATGGCTGGAGCGGAAGAGGTAGAAGGGTATCAAATACACCACACACACGGTTTCCATGTGTTTGATGCCATTCCATTTGCTCCGTTCCAGACATGAGCTGTCCTCCCCTCAGCATCCTCCACTGGTTCAGATGAATCATGGTGGAAGTCAGTGGATGAGCTCCAGGCTAGGAAGCAGCAGGTCACGGAGTTTGAGGTTGTCCAGCAGGCCCTGAACAAGGTGACTGCCTGTTTCCAAATGGCCACCTCTTTTGGAAGCAACTCTGACGGCAGATTTCTGAGATGGACAAGACCAGAGCACTGGCTTACAGAATCTGCACAGGTAAGGCCACTGCAATGCTGTTAAATGCTTAATGGACCTCAAGATCTGAACCCTTCCATTCAAATTCAGGTTATATCTTTTGAAGGTCAACGTTTTCAGCCCGTTGGTGTCTATAAAGTGTACAATAATGTAATTGAAAGAACTGTCATTTCAACAGATCAATTACATCTGGAACTGAAACTGCAAGAATGTGTACTTTGGAATTGCATAGTGTGTGCATCATATGCATATTCCACTGTGATTCATGTGTATGTTGTCTCATGATCCAGGTTTGCAGACAGCTGGTACCTATGACAGAGAGGGAGAATCTGGACACGAAAAATCAACAGGTGTGGGGGGGTTTATCCTCACTGGATTATAGAAACACCAACAGGACCTGTCAAAGCCAGTGCTGCAATAGACCTCTTCCCCTTGAAACAAAGGAATTACCCCTGGCCCCTGGTGAAAACAGGGGCTTCAGACGGAAGGCATTATGAACTAAGCAGAGGATAGATGTTTATGGTCATTATATCCATCTTAGTGATATGTCATAAGCATTCAAGTTAGTAATTGAAAAATATATCTAAATTAAATAAAGCCAAATGTTGAGTGGAAAGTAACCAATAGAGCCACAATTAACATACCTAGACATCTTTATTCACATAGAGGTCATACAAACAAAAATATTGTAGAGACATACCCAGTATTGAAATGTACATAATTAGAAGCATAGAAAAACACAGAAATAAAACACATGGCAGGATTGTAGGAGCTTGAATCAGTTCTTGTAGGTTGTGTTCAAATGGGCTTTGAAGGCTAAAAATGAAAAGAAATCCTTTGTTTAATACAGTGCAAGTTTGTTTATCATACAACTTGACTCATGACACGAGTATTAACAGGGTGGGTCCCAAATTACATATAGGCCCTGGTCAGAAGTGCACCATGTTGGGACACAGACGTGTCCATATACTAACCTTCCTGGTTATCCCAAAGCTCAGCAGCAGCAGTGTTCAATGGACTCTCAATGTTGGGCTCTGAAGACAGAGTGTAGTACAAACTTAACAAATTGGACAGTGTCACACAAACTCTCCAAACAATAAATAAAACAGGTGACAACTTGGACAGTGATTTGATCGCAGAGCACTGTTAAACCTAGTTGGTTGGGTGAGTTCCAGTCAACTTGATGAACTGAGTGCCATTTATTAATTTCTGTGGGAAGTGCCTTACCTCCTAATAAACTCTGGATGGACAGAAGAATGGACCGTACGTCGTACAGGGCTGACCATTTGTCTTTCAAGATATCCAGACAGATGAAGCCCTGATCATCGACGTTAGGGTGAAAACATGGGGTGATGAACTTCACTCGGGGGGCTTTGTACGGGTAGCCACTGGGGAACTCCAACGACAGCTTGTACCTCAGGCCTTCGTAAACCTAAGAGAATGAGCGATGGAAGATTTGTTATACTGTCTTTGTGCAAAAGCATTTCACAGCAAGCGTTTGAATGTTCAAAGGAGTTAAACCATAAACCTTGTTCATATGGTATAGGATTACTGTTCTTAAAATCTGAGCAACTACTGAGGCTGTACTTTACATGCTGGAGTAGAAAGTAAACACGACCTACTGTTCCCTGAGCTCCATCTATCGTTCCTATCCACTTAAAAAGGTTGTCAGACTCCGGGAAAGCAGAGATCCCTTTATCTCCAGACATCTACATGAAGAAATAAACAGATCTAAAGGACATAGCAATTTTACAAAATATGTTTATATATCCAATTGTGATTATAAAAGAGATGGTCCTACATGGGGAACACTTACCATTAGTGTCATCAGTTCTTGTTGAAGTCTAGGGTGTAAAAAACAAAGATTCAGAAATGCCCAAACTTCGTACCCAGACTAGCCTATGCACCAATTGTGGCACCAAACAAATGACACAATACTGTTTGGCTCCTCCACTTACATGTTAACGTTACTTTCCTACTAACGCTGGGAACTAAGATGAGCTTAATTCTAGATTAACAAAACTAAATGTCAAACCTCTTCGTGACTGAGCCCTTTGCTGCACTCCCACCGGTCTCAGTGTCTTTCAGAGCTGCTGTGGACGAGGCGGCTGCAGGGTCCATATTTTGAGAGGCCATACTTCTACTGGAAGAACAATCGAGAGGACGATAATTAGTTAACGTTGGAAACAAAACTACCTTGCTAGTAAACAAATATTAGCTACTTAAACACTCAAGTGCACGGCATTTTGCGTCGCGCCTGCAAGCAACTAACCAGAGTGTTGTCATGACGTTAGCCATCTAACGTTACCTGGATTTTTAAGGTGCCTAGTTATCCATTTCAGCTAGCAGGGCATAGTTATCGTCAGAAATGTTTGCATTGGCTAACGTAGCCCACATATATCCTGGGCTAGGCATAACACAATTTACCACGGTTAACTAATAACACATGAGGATGTTTGCTAATAATGTTAGCTAGCTCGTTAAACAGTGTTACAGCGCAAATGCAAGCTACGTTAGCGAGCCAGCTAACGGTTAGCGGAGTGAGTGTTATCTTGTTGCAGCAGAACAGTGCTAACAGGTTGAATGACTTCTTTAGCCAGCTAACGTCAGCTAAATGACCAACTTAAAACAACCAGCCCACCCGCCTCCAACAAAAATAAGACTCAAATGTTGCCATAATGTAACTTGCCTGATGTGTCTGTTCTGTCTTCACCAACTCAGTTTTTCTGCTACTGAGATTTTCAAACTGTGTAGAGATCCCGCCCCCGTTTAAATGTTTTTTTTTCTCAAAACCGTGTCACCGCTCTGTTTGCGAACATGACCAATCGCAACTTCGTGTTTAAACAAAGCAAATCCGTAGCAACCATTTGAAAGAATGCACCTACTAAATACTTCGATGTGATTGGGTGAAAGATCATTCGGAAGTGACATATTTGCCAAATGGTTGGTCCGAATTCATTTGTACAGGTCTGTGCTATTCGGAATCCTTGGGACGACCCTAATCTTAACCTGTCTACCCACTGGTATATCGTACTGGGGGGGCCATGCGCCTGTCACCGATGTCAAATTGTTTTAAAATTAATAATTCATTTAATTTAATAGTTCATGACAGTAACCCTCAAAAGTTATTTTTTCATAAACCTTTTTTAAATTCCATATATGTATTATTAAGCGAAGTGTTTGTTATTGGGCTTCATAGTATGTCTAAGCCTACCAGCGTTTTTCCCCTGCTTTGCCTTTTCTCCTTTTTCTAGTCCTCCTGGTTTTGACCCTTGCCTGTTCTGGACTCTGTACCTGACCTTGCCTGTTCTGGACTCTGCATGACCATTCTGCCTGCCCGAGTGTCATGATAGCAGCTCGTAGGGGGTTTTGCCACATGAACTTTATCATTATTCCATTTAGATCTAGGATCCAAATTCACAGTGTGTTTGCCTTGATGTTCATGAAACTCCATGGACCCCTCTTGCACAGTGGAACCCAGAATGATATGCGACCACACTATTCTGCCAGGGACATCCAAACCTAAGTGGCCGCCGCAAAGCCCAAGGAGCCTGACTCTCTGGAAGTTGCTGTTGCCCTGCTTGGGATATTTAGCCTTTATTGACTATTGGTTGAGAGGCAGGGCCCGTTCTACAGTAGCTTAGTATGTCAGGGTGGGGCAAGATTTATGTTAACTTTTTTCAATGTTCAATTGATTTGATAACATGTTTTATGCAAATAAATTATATGAATTGATAGTTCACCTCTGTTTTATTTTATTCTGTAATAGGGTATATTGCAGCCATGTGTTTAAGAGAATCAAATCAAAGTGTATTTATGATACAGCGTAGTGTAAGCTACACAATACAAAGAAAATACCTGCTAGCATGTGCAACTAAAGCACTCCTCGCAAACAGTATAATGATATTAAGCTATAAGTATTTGTATTTACATTAGACTATAGCCAACAAATAGCTATACCACGTAGTAGTAGGCCTATTAGACTATACTGCAAATTGTTTGTTCATGAACTGGCTGAATGGCAGAGCTATCATTCAGCTGTCCTTCAGCACCACAGGCTGGTTCAACTGATTTAACATCATTGCACAATCCTCTGTCACTTATAATTATTACAAATAGAATATTATCACTTCTCACAATGATGCTGGTGCTCATATAGTAAAGTTGGAACAAAGGTGAATCAATGTCTTGCAAGATAACAATGATTAATTTGCATTTGACATAACCCGAATATAATAGCATACCATAGTAGGCCTATAACGTTACTGTTCCACCAAAAACACCTCATTTCTAATGAGATTTTAAGGAGGGTTAGCTGAAGCAGAATAGTGGCTCCCCCCCCCACGCACCAAAACTCAAGAGCGTGCCACTAGGCAGGATATATGTTTTGATTGGTTGTTTATGGATTTAATCGAATACATATGATCTGGAAGTTGGAAGTATATTCCCAACTGATTGAGATCGATCAAATGATTGGCATGCAGATGCAGTTTGGACGTTTCACCTGGAAAACATCAATAATTATCATTCATGATTGACAGCGATGGCCTTTTTTGAAATTAGGTATGCCTAACCTGGTGTTTGATATGGAAAATATACAATTTTCTTGAGACAGTATGTGTGAGCAAGCATAGACGTCGCAATTGGAGAATGCAGTTTATGCATTCTATAATGACAGGCTATTCAATAGTCTACATCTGTCGACACAAAATTTGATAGATGAACTGGTGATGTCATTTACATATTTGTTGGTGCTCCCTAACCTAAAAAACCAAAACAATTGTACTACACCACTGGACAGGAGTAGGCTGAAATTTGCGTGAAGTTGGTCAGAAAAGCCGGGTAAGCTACTGCGTGAGTGTGTACACCGCTAGCTGCAATATTTATACATAATTATCTAGCTAGATACGGTAGCTAAATGTCTGTCGTATGTAAAGCAAGCAGGATCGTGGCATGTGTCAGAAACAACGCATCTTGGCTAGCTAGCTCACATTCGATCACAATAGCTAGTTTGCAAGCTAGCTAGCTAATACATAGATATAACTGTGATGAAGCCTACTTTGTGAATTAAGCAAAATAGTTCATACTAATAAAATAGGCTGCCATTTAACTAGCTAGCTACTTAGGCTAATCACTATATTTGAAGCAGTTTGGCTGCAATAATCCCCAATCACAGCTATGTTATCGACGGCGCTGTAGTGAAGCGGGTTGAGAGTTTCAAGCTCCTCGGTATCCAAATCACTAAGGATTTAAAATGGTCCACACACGCGCACAGTCAGGAGGATGAAAAGGTTAGTCATGGGCCCTCAAATCCTGAAGAAGTTTTATATAGCGAAACATTGAGGTCAACTTGACTGGCTGCATCACTGTTTGGTATGGCAACAGAACCGCCCTCGATTGCATGGCACTACAGAGGGTGGTGCGGCCAGCCCAGTACATCACTGGGGCCTAACTCCCTGCCATCCAGGACCTCTATATCAGGCGATGTGAAAGGAAGGCCAGGAAAATGATTAAAGACTCCAGCCACCCAAGCCATACACCGTTCTCTCTGCTTCCACACAGCAAACGGTGCATGAAGTCATCTACAAAGATACAGTTGAAGTCAGAAGTTTACATACACTTAGGTTAGAGTCATTTAAACTAGTTTTTCAACCACTCCACAAAAGTCTTGTTAAGAAACCATAGTTTTGGCAAGTCGGTATGGACATCTACTTTGTGGATCACACAAGTAATTTTTCTAACAATTGTTAACAGATTATTTCACTGTATCACAATTCCAGTGGGTCAGAAGTTTACATACACTAAATTGACTGTGCCTTTAATCAGCTTGGAAAAATCCAGAAAATGTCATGGCTTTAGAAGCTTGATAAGGCTAATTGACATAATTTTAGTCAATTGGATGTGTACTTGTGGATGTATATCAAGGCCTACCTTCAAACTCAGTGCCTCTTTGCTTGACATCATGGAAAAATCAAAAGAACTCAGCCAAGACCCCAGAAACAAAATTGTAGACCTCCACAAGTCTGGTTCATCCTTGGGAGCAATTTGCAAACGCCTGAAGGTACCGCGTTCACCTGTACAAACAATATTATGCAAGTATAAACATCATGGGACCACACAGCTGTCATACCGCTCAGGAAGGAGACGCGTTCTGTCTCCTAGAGATGAACGTACTTTGGTGCGAAAAGTGCAAATGAATCCCAGAACAGCAGCAAAGGACCCTGTGAAGATGCTGGAGGAAACAGACACAAAAGTATCTATATCCACAGTAAAACAAGTTCTATAGCAACATAACCTGAAAGGTCGCTCAGCAAGGAAGAAGCCACTGCTCCGAAACCGCATTAAAAAGTCAGACCACAGTTTGCAACTGCACATGGGGACAAAGATCATACTTTTTGGAGAAATGTCCTCTGGTCTGATGAAACAAAAATCAAACCGTTTGGCCTTAAAGACCATCGTTATGTTTGGAGGAAAAAGGGGGAGGCTTGCAAGTCAAAGAACACCATCCCAACCGTGAAGCACAGGGGTGGCAGCATCATGAGGAAGGAACATTATGTGGATATATTGAAGCAACATCAAGACATCAGTCAGGAAGTTAAAGCTTGGTCGCAAATGGGTCTTCCAAATGAACAAATGACCCCAAGTATACATCCAATGTTATGGCAAAATGGCTCAAGGACAACAATGTCAAGGTATTGGAGTGGCCATCAAAGCCCTGACCTCAATCCTATAGAACATTTGTGGGCAGAACTGAAAAAGAGTGTGCTAGCAAGGAGGCCTACAAACCTGACACCCTTACACCAGCTGTCAGGAGGAATGGGCTAAAATTCACCCAACTTATTGTGGGAAGCTTGTGGAAGGCTACCTGAAACATTTGACCAAAGTTAAACAATTTAAAGGCAATGCTACCAAATACTAATTGAGTGTATGTAAACGTTTGACCCACCGGGAATGTGATGAAAGAAATGAAAGCTGAAATAAATCATTCTCTACTATTATTCTGACATTTCACGTTCTTAAAATCAATTGGCGATCCTAACTGACCTATGACAGGGAATTTTTACTAGGATTTAATGTCAGGAATTGTGAAAAACTAAGTTTAAATGCATTTGGCTAAGCTAAACTTCCGACTTCAACTGTATATTACATGATGGTTGATTCACGTTTTTGATAGATAAAAAGGACATGGTCTATGACATGACAAACACTAAACAAAAAATAGCTGTAGTCATTATAACATTTATTTTGCATAGAAATGACTAACAAATTGATCATCAAGCACCCATATCCTTTTTAAATCATAGTCAACTAATCCGAAAAGACAAAATTAAATACATTCTGCTCTTGAAAGTTTGTAGTAAAAAATAAAAATCACAGCAAATGACAAACAAAAGCAACTGACATTGTATAAAATTGAGAATACAGTCTAGTAAATGGGAAAACAAAATCACTGTACAAGAACAATGGAAACTCCTTATATATTCATTATGGGGGGAATACACCCTCACCCCCAAGAACCGTTCTATTACTAAGGGGCCATAGCCTGCCATAGAGCCCCTTAACGTTACAGTACAGTAAGGATACAAATAGAAAAAGGGGCACATTTCTTTATCAAAGAACACTGTTCAGTAGTTGTATACAATGACACTGCATCCAAAGCTACACAGGCAGAAAATACATTGGCACTCTTGTCCAGTCTCTCGTGATTTGATATGACAGGAATTCTTTCTGTTCTGTGGTTTTCTAGGCCTGCATCCCAAATATCACCCTATTCCCTATGTCGTGCACTACTTTTGACCATGTGGCCTACAGTATATTGCTCTGGTCAAAAGTTGTGCACTATATGGGGAATATGGTGCCATAGCGACACAAAATAGGATTTTATTCCTTCCCTGCACACAAAGTACAATTTTATTCCTTCCCCGAACTCTGGACCTCCATGGCTTTCTGCATCTTCTCAATCATCCACCCAGGAACAGTAAAAGGCTTCAATTCAATTGGGGTCATTTTTAGGTCGGGGCAATCTCTGGAAAAAATATCAAATAAACAATACACAACAAAATCATAATCTCATCATGACACCAGTTTAACACCCATTGGGCTTGATTTAGCCTGTTTGAGCTGTAGGCTATGGCTAACTCATCTGGGGCGACCAGGTGAGGTGTGCCTGGTTTAAGAAGTGAATAGCCATCGGAGATACTCAGTTCAATGACAGATTGACACTTACTGGATAACATGGGGACCAACAAAATGTTTTCCTTACTTGTAATCGTCACTCAGAGAAAGGTCCTGGACGTCCTCTTCAATAAGGAGATAGGCCTATAAAATCATAATGTTCAGGTTTAGCTTACATTTGTTAATACATTTAGCAAATCAAACTTGTTTTTAAACTTACAATATGTAGAAATCGCTCCGCCATTACCTGGTTGCTATATACTCTCATGTTCACCTAATTTCAGTTTGTGACTAAATAAGCAACACTGTAGAGAATCATACAAATCTAAACAACAAATAACTTTTCAATAAGTAAAAATATTGTTTGAAGCTAGTGCTTACAAAGCAGAAAAGTGAAGCTTAAAATAACTTCTGTGAAAATCTCACTTTTAAATGTTCATATTCTGTTAACACATACCCAAATAATGTTGTTGATTCACGCTATACTCATGCAGCCAATGAATTCATAAAAAAAAAAATATATATATATAACAAAAAAACTTCAATAACCCCACTTCAAACTTGTATCTCACAGACCGTTTAAAAAAATGCTTGCCATTTCCTCATAGAGAATGATGTCATACTCCTGAGGAGGATGAGCTGGCCAACCAGCAGTCTGCTCATATTCATAATGACCAGTATACGTCCACAACATTCGGTTGTGTATACGCCCACATCATTCCAGCACAGAAAAGCATCTTAACATACTAAATTACTATAAACCCAGCAGTGTTGCAGTTCTTGACACACTCAAACCAATGCACCTACTACCATATCCTGGAAGTAGGTCCCAAATCCCAAATTGCTCTTCCAAGCATTGGAGGTGAGCAGTCATTACTCGAGTGGGACACTTACTGATGCTGTTTTCTGTTAGAAACATGCACAGCCAAGGGAAGGTGGCATAGTTCGCTTTCTCCAATAATAATTATTTCCTTTGAATCCACTGATTTGGTCACATATGTAGATTGCTTGCATTAAGTTCGTTCAGTTTCCCAAATACCTGTATGTCTTATAGTCAATGAGACATTCTTTTCATTATACAGAAACTCAACCAAGTCTGTTTTTAAAACATTTTTTTACCATCTGTAATTATCTTTTGTTTGTGCTTTTCTTATTAACACATTTGTGTTCTATTCATGTGCTGTTCTATAAACCAATTTCTGTGTTCATGCAAGTGGCTGACTGTACAAATCCTCACTATCAGTAGCTGCAATTTGGCAGTACGCCCAGACCTTGTTTTGAGAAAGAACAAAATACATCTCAGTTTCAATGTCTCAGCTTAGAGAGAAGAAGCATCGTGAGATATTGGTCTGTCACACGACTGAAACAAAATGGTAATGATTCATGAATTATGCTAAATCATACAAATGTAACTTTTTTGTATACAAGACAACTGCTGGGCCTTCCCAGGCAGAGCTCCTGATAGACATATGTACTATGGTGCATTGAGTTGGTTAGAACCCCCTCCATCACGCTGACAAATAAAGCACGATACATTTAAGTTTGACTTTGAGTGTCCCTGTGTAAGAATTTCCACGACACATCCATTGTGAATGATAACAGTTCCTCTCTCAATGTGAAACATCTTTCCAACGCTCCCCCTCGATAACCACCAAGCCTCGGGGTGAAACAGAACATTGTCATGCTCAGATCCCATATCTCCATGTGGTTTTGTGAACAGGCGTTCACGCAGTGTATGTGGTTTGATGTAGTTTACAATCGAAGTTACCTGCTGCAGTATATCGCAGAGTTCTGTGCCATCAGTTGCTCCCGGTGTATTATACAACACGTCCATATGCCAAAGGGAGACACATTCATAACTAGATTGCAGAGGACTGCCTGCCAACCTGCCATAAGAGCCCCATTTGTGCAAAAGCCCACCATTCAATCCCATAGAACAGTCTGTTCACACTGCTATGCTTTATCTTGGCCAGGTCCCAGTTGCAAATGAGAACTTGTTCTCAACTAGCCTACCTGGTTAAATAAAGGTGAAAAAACCCCACAAAAAAAAACAGATTTGGTCAATATAGCCACACAGCACACTGAACATCCCCTGTGCCATTTCATGCTCGGGAATCGCGAAAAAGAACAATATGACTTTGTGAAAAGAATTCCCCAACATGTATAGCGAACAAAAGTCAATGCATGGGCATCTCAGCCCTCACAGCTAACGTGCATTTGGAGAGCTTAAGCTGGGGAGTTTGAGTCGTTCATTCAGTTTCCTCTTGATTGCTAGCAACAGCATAAATTCTTTGATTAACAGTGTTATCTGACAAAGGAATTCATGTGAGTTTCTGTGCCTCCCTACACATTGTTTTCACCATATCAATTGCGGCCGGTAATGTCAAAGTCTTTGCAATAGTGTGTGGTGTCATAGCGTAGGAATGATTCAAGTGCAATGGTCAACTGCGGCCTTTTCCTATGATCACTCTAGTTGAAATGGATCTTTTAGAGTTTAATCATTTTCAAAAAGGGTCACGACCTCTAGTTTGGGAACCGCTGGTCTTGCCCATTCACACTCAATGACACACATACACAATCCATGTCTCAAAACTTAAAAATCCTTCTTTAACCCGTCTCCTCCCCTTCATCTTACACCAATTGTAGTAGATTTAACTGGTGACGTCAACAAGGGATAATTGCCTTCACCTGGATTGACCTGGTCAGTGTGTCATAGAAAGAGCAGGTCCTTAAATGGTTTGAACACGCAGTGTATAACTCACATTTGGATGTGAATTTGGTAGGGTAGTCCAAAGTCCTGTTTGTCCTTCAGCCAACTTTGCATGACAAAGAACATGACAGAGGAGTTTGGCTAAAGCGCAAAGATATCTGCAACCAGGTTAGAGTTTTTGTACCAGAGCTCTTACCATCTTTCCACCTGTGGCTCTCATATGCTGTCTCTCTGCCAACCAGTGTTTGTCCTGAGCATCAGCCGCATACTGAAAAACAAACACACAGTATTATTACTTTATGTAAGCTTTGTGATGGTTTATGGGTAGGGGATACTGGTTGTCTCACTCACAGGTTGGTTAGCATAACAGAGCAGTGATGCAACCGTCATCGCACATGGCCATTCCTGTTCCATATCTTTGACTTTTAGATGTTATTGTATGTGCTACTGCAATTCAGTTTTTTAGCTCCCAATGTACATGTGAATCAAGAGGTCATCCATTTGGTCAATTCATGTCAGCGTCACAAAACCTTGAGGCCAGGGTCATTTTTATAGGAGGTTCTAATAGGTGGACATTTTTGTTAGGCATAAAAGGACTAGAGCGCGGTTGAGATCATAGCAATAGAATGTTGAGGCATGATTAGAATGTTGATTACTTTCTATGATGACATAGATCATAGAAATTCTGCTCGTCATTCCAATTTATCCCAAAGTTGTTTGATGGGGTTGAGGTCTGGGCTCTGTGCAGGCTAGTCAAGTTCTTCCATAACGATTCCCCCCCCCAAAAAATTCTGCATGGACCTCGCTTTGTGCACAGGGGCATTATCATGCTGAAACAGTAAAGGACCTTCAAACAATTGCCACAAAGTTGGAAGCACAGAATCATCTAGAATGCAATTATATGCTTTTATGCCATTGTATGCTGTTAAGATTTCCCTTCACTGGAACTAAGGGGCCAACCTCGAACCGTGGAAAATCACCCCAGGTCATTATTCCTGCTCCACCAAACTTTACAGTGGGCACTACGCAGTCGGTCAGGTAGAGCTCTCCAGGCATCCGTCAAACCCAGATGCATCTGTCGGACTGCCAGACGGTGAAGCGTGATTCATCATTACAGAGAACGTGTTTCCACTGCTCCAGAGTCCAATAGCGGCAAGCTTTACACCACTCCAGCCGACACTTGGCATTGCGCATGGTGATCTTAGGCTTGTGCGGCTGCTCGGCGATGGAAACCCATCTCATGAAGCTCTGACGAACAGTTATTGTGCCGATGTTGCTTCCAGAGGCAGTTTGGAACTCGGTAGTGAGTGTTGCAACCAAGGACAGACGATTTTTTACACGCTTCTGCAGTCCCGTTCTGTGAGGCCTACCACTTCACGGCTGAGCCGCTGTTGCTCCAAGACATTTCCACTTCACAATAACAGCAATTACAGTAGACTGGGCCAGCTCTAGCAGGGAAGAAATTTGACCAGTTGGCTTGTTGGAAAGGTGGCATCCTATGACGGTGCCACGTTGAAAGTCACTGAGCTCTTCAGTAAGGTCAGTCTACTGCCAATGTTTGTCTATGGAGATTGCTTATACAGCCATGCAAACAGCCAAATGTATAAGCAAACAGCTGGAAGCAGGGCTTTCGCCTATAGAGCTCAATTTTTATGGAACGGTCTGCGGATCCATGCGAGACTCAGACTCTGTCTCAATCTTTACTAAAGACTCATCTCTTCAGTAGGTCCTATAATTGTAGTCTGGCCCAAGGGTGCGAATGTGAACGGCAAGGCACTGTAGTGACGAACCACCCTTGCTGTCTCTGCCTGGCCGGCTCCCCCCTCTCATTCTCAGACCCTATTACGGGGGTTGAGTCACTGGCTTGCCAGTCACTGGCTTGCCTTCCCTAGGAGGGGTGCATCACGTCGTGCCAGGCTTTTCTCTATACTCGACTTGAAGTGATTTTTCTGTCTGGTTTTAATCTTCTCAGGCTTGTGTGGTGGGGGAGATCCTCGTGGGCTATACTCTGCCTTGTCTCAGGGTAGTAAGTTGGTGGTTTGTTGATATCCCTCTGGTGGTGTGGGGGCTGTGCTTTGGAAAAGTGGATGGGGTTATATCCTGCCTGGTTGGCCCTGTCTGGGGGTACCGTTGAACAGGGCCACAGTGTCCCCTGATCTCCCCTGTCTCAAGTAGGGTTTCACATTTTGGGGAATATTCAGAGGTTGAACATTTCCGTGGGAATATTTGAAAATTAAAACCATATAAAATGTATTGGATATATTTACCATGTCATATGGAGACAAACACACATTTTACCTTATTATAAGTAGACAATTGCAAATGATTCAATCCTTCCAATAGAAATTTTTTTTCAGTGAACAACAAAAGAACGGGAATATTGAATGATCACCAATGATCCATCACATCTCCCAAAAAACGTTTTCAACATACATCTGTAAAATGATAGTCTAAGAACTAAAGCTTTGGTAGTCATCCTCTCATGATTCCATGGCTTCTCCCTGGACCTTCTCATTGGCCACCTCTTGAACATCAGACTGAGGGAAAAAGAAGTCCCTTCCACCAGGTGGCTGATGAGATATGTTGGCACGACTGCCAGGTGGCGAGACACGGGAGTGATGACACCATAGGCCTTGTTGATCTCTGCACCAGACAGGGTGCTACTGCCAGCATACTTGGGGTCCAACATGTACACTGCTGCATGTATGGGCTTCGGGCAGAAGTCTTCACGCTTTTTGATGTATTTCAGAACTGCAGTTTCCTCTGCTTGGAGCAACAGTGAAAAGGGGACATTTCAATCTTGACATGACCCTCCAGCATGACAACGCCACCAGCCATACTGCTTGTTCTGTACGTGATTTCCTGCAAGACAGGAATGTCATTGTTCTGCCTTGGCTAACAAAGAGCCCGGATCTCAATCCCATTGAGCACGTCTGGGACCTGTTGGTTCAGAGGTTGAGGACTAGGGCTTCCTACCTTTCTAGTGAGTTTTTCCTAGCCACCATGCTTCTACATCTGCATTGCTTGCACTTTGAGGTTTTAGGCTGGGTTTCTGTATCAGCACTTTGTGACATCTGCTGATGTAAAAAGTGCTTTATAAATACATTTGATTGATCAATTGAAAATAGTGACATGAGGAATAAATAGTGAATAAAAATAACAGCTATACACAGGGAATACCAGTACCGAGTTGATGTGCAGGGGTACGAGGTAATTGAGGTAGCTATGTAGGGTGTAGAGTAGGGCGACTACGCAACAGGATAGATAATAGAATGAGCTGTAGCAGCAGCGTATGTGGCAAGTGTTAAAAACTGTGTGGTTTCAGTATAGACGAGTGGGTGTATGTAATGTGTGCTGTGGTGTCATTGTAAATATGCGTTAGTGTTTGGGTAGAGACCTGTGTGTGTGTGTGTGTGTGTGTGTGTGTGTGTGTGTGTGTGTGTGTGTGTATAGTCGGAGCAAAAAAAAACAAAAAACCTTGTCACTTGAATCTTGCGCCAAACAAAGACTTGTCTATTACTAAAACTGTATTGAAATACCTGTAACTGAAGTAAACAACCTGTTGCCATATCAAAGGACATCAGTTATTATTCGTAAAACTAAGCAAGAACTGTCTTCTTACTTTCCTGATAACTTAGTTTTCACTACAACCAACAAATTTAAGATAAATAGTTTTTAGTCAACCTCTAACATTTTGTGACTGTCCAAATATAACAACAAATGATGCTTTGATGAATCCCAGATTATCCTGATTTACAAGGGAATGGGGCACATTCTGAAACGCATTAATGTGGACAACCCCGATGAGTGATGTTATTTTACATTTAATCTTGAATTTGAAGTTTCATAAACCAGTTGTGATCAAAAACTACTCAAGACTCCAGAAAGTCCATGACTCCTTAAGGAATGAGAAAGACTTGGCAAACTCTCCCTTTGAGGGAGAGACTGTTGTAGATGTTGAGTCCACCTTAGTGGAACAAACTCATTCTATAAGCCAGGGCTTCTGTTCCACTGAATCCATTTCTGATGCATCGACCAATGAAAGCAGCAAGGAGGATAACGTAACTGTTGAGGTCAGTAAAAGTTTATGTTCAATGCACAGCCATCCTATGGATCCCGGAAGAGACTACCATGCAACAGACCGCTGCTGTTGCATGGTAGTGTGCTTATGAAGAAGAGAACACCTTTCCTCTGACCAATACCAAATCATGGTCCAACTACATAACCCATCAAGCAAGAAAGATAGTAGACCTTGGCTTGCTGGACGGCCTTTTTTCATTTGATTAGGACCACTGCCCAGATGTCCAAAGAGTGGTTTCTGAGTTATATGCCATAGATCTGTAATGGGATCCTTTAGTACATAAAAAAAGGGAGGATCCTGCCAATATACATAGATTCTGATTCTAGACATTTATCATAACATTTTTAAATATGTCATGTTCTCTGAATGTATTCTACATAAACAGTCTGGAAAATATTTTAGTTGATGCTTCTTTCATTGCTCTTATTTTGTCCTAAAATACATTTGGGATCATGCAGTAGGTTAGATTTGGAGCCAGATCTGTATGTTTGATATACAACCAAATGTACATCACGAGAGAGATTTACCTTGAAGAGTTCAGCATGTTTGATGTAAATCCTTCCTCTGGTGCCACCCATTCCTAAAGCCCTACAGATAAGCAGGTATTTGGATATTCATTAGAAACAATGCAGGCAAATATACAGTTGGACATTGGCCCACACTCCATGTAACTCAATGTCATCATCTTTCTATTTTTTTGTGAGTCAATTGAACATTGTTAATACTCCCCTTAATTTCCACTTACTTGTTTGCCCTGGACCCAAGAACAAATGTGCTTCCTTCATTCAGTCTGGAAGGGTCCCACTGTAGAATATAAAACGTATTGTATAGAGAAAATGAATTCTACTCAAATCCATGGGACATAACGCAAACAAACTACATACTTTTCATCTTAATGTCATCCAAAAAGGACAGTGCTTTTGAAATATTCGAATGCACGAGGGAAAATAGTTATAGTTTCACGGTAATCGATCGATGACTATTGTATTTAGCCATTATCACGTAATAAATAAATGCAATAAACTCACCTTTGGTCCCTCACGCTTTACGGACTCCAATGTCTTGGGCTTGGGACTACAGAGGGAGGAAAACACTGGGTGAACGTGCATATGAATCATGGCATTTTACAGCATAAATGTTTGAATATTCATTTTAAGCTAGATTTACATTGCTGAGATCCAGGGCGACAGGTAGCCTAGAGGTGAGCGCATATGGTCAGTAACCGAAAGGTTGCTAGATCGAATCCCCAAGCTGACAAGGTAAAAATCTGCCGTTCTGCCCTTGAACAAGGTAGTTAACCCACTGCTCATAGACCGTCATTGTAAATAAGAATTTGTCTTACCCGACTTGCCTAGTTAAATAAAGGTTTAATAAAAACACAAAATTACCATCACTATTATGTGAATTTGAGTATGAGCATTCATGAATCAGTGCTTTAACTTGTATTTACATTTACATTTAAGTCATTTAGCAGACGCTCATATCCAGAGCGACTTTTGATAAAGAAAACAACTTCGCTAGCAGCAAGGTGAAATCATGTCTTGTCGAACAGGAGCACATACTCACACATTGCTATATGTAACAGGTTTGTCGTAAGAACCGACAGGAGCGGTTGGGCGTCCTTTCCGCTGTAAAAAAAAATAATTTCCATATTGTCAGTTACTCTGGGTTTTGGGTTCGTTTATTATTTTTATTGAAGTCTAAAAGTTTATTTCAACAAGGGAAGACTAGTTTACCTTTTTTGGAACAGGGCTGGCCCTCTGGCTGGACTCATCCTCCAGTTTCACCCGCTGTAAGAAAATAGACATTGTTGCTGAGATGAAAGTGACAGCGTTCTCTCTACTTTCCTTCCAAGAACTCCATTTATGATTTTGGAGCAATAAGACTAATGCAATGAGTAAATCACTCATTCATACTTCCAGCCAGCATCCTCACTTTCCAATAACAACATAACTGTTTGGAAGTGTGAATCAGTGTATCATGTTCACATTGAAACAACTTCATTTATATTAGATTTGGGCTCCATCTAGATAAGTCCTTCTGCAATATCTCGCATCTTGTCTCCTCGCCCCCTTTCAACCATATTGGAGGAGAAGTTAAGGCCCTCCCCTCAGTCCTTCTCCTCTAATGCACTTTGAGGTGAGGAATCGAGGATGGAGAAAAAGCCATCGTTCTCAAGACTCATTTAAAATCTTCCTTGACCTTGAATGGAAGCTCAGGCCCTGGTCTTGCCACTGCCGCTTTCTCCCCATCTGAGAAGATCTGTTTGGCCTGACAAGGGACAGGAAATGAACATTACTCATAGATGTCTCTGTGTGTTAAGCACAATCTACACAGAGATACTTCTTAAATACATTTAGCTGATTTCTTACATTTTCTAGGCAGTTTCTGCAGGCTTCTCGGATCAGCTGGTCGGTCTGCACGTCGTCTCCAACGTTCTCCTTGACATTGCTGGCTGCTTTCTCAAAGAACTGCGGTAAAGAAAGTCAAACTACGAAGACTGCTCTCAACAGAAGAAAGTCGTCACATTTCAGAGACAAATAAATGCCGAAGTATGAGCATATGAGCATATTTCAGATTTGTTTGGGGTGTAAAACCATTCCGTGCTCTCGTTAAATCATATGAAAAGGTACTATGAAAAATGTCTAATAAAAAGCATGTTCAATTTGTAAGCTGTGTTGAGTAAGGATTTCAAATTTGATTACATCCCACGAGAGTATTACGTTAGCTGAAGTTATGAGTAAACAAATGCATGTCCTGGGAGTATGCACTGTGTGGAGATATTCACATAGCAATGGGATAATCACATTTTAAAATGCATGGAATTTGGAAGAAAATATATCCAGCAGACTTACCTTCATGTATTTTCTGAAGACTCCCATAATGTCCTCGTTGAAGCTGGGCTGCAGAACCGTTCGGAGGAGGTCCATGGATATAACAGGATCTGTGTAGCTAGAAGAACAATGATAGTGAATAGATTAGCTATATTACATATTTTGGAAAATCTGTCCCGAAAGTCATTCTCACAAAACAAATCAGTTTTAGCTCTGTACTAAAAATGCTATATCTTAAACTTGACTGCTGACATGTACAATACTTGGTATTGTATTACTATTAAAAGTGGACTAATTAAAAAAATACTCAGATGTGTTTGAGTGAACTATCCCTTTAACAGTCAGTCAACTTACCTCACGGTCATCTGTGAGCGTCTTCCCCTGCGATGGACCTGTCTGTGTTTTATCATGATGTTCCATGGATTCTGGAAGAAGAGGCAAAGGATGCACAGAGTCAGCAATAAAACACCATAATAGAGACATTTTAATTGAGTGAGGCGTCAACAAGCACAACTGGCCCGCCCGGCTTCAGTTGTGTTATAATTCAAAACACTGAACACTAATTAAGCAATAAGGCACCTCAGGGGTTTGTGGTATATCCCCGAGGTGCCTTATTGCTGAATTAGAACAGCCATTAGCTGTGGTATATTGCGAATATACCACAAACCCCGTTGTGCCTTATCGCTATTATAAACTGGTTACAATGTAATTAGAGCAGTAAAAAAAATCAAATGTTTTGTCATACCCGTGGTATATAGTCTATTATAAACTGTGTGGTTCGAACCCTGAATGCTGATTGGCTGACAGCCGTGGTATATCAGACTGTATACCAAGGGTTATGACAAAACATTTTTACTGCTCTAATTACATTGGTAACCAGTTTATAATAGCAACAAGGCACGCGTTACGTCGTGCCTCTGAACAGCCACACCCCCTTGTGTCTTATTGCTTAAATATACAACAGCTTTCAGACAAAACGCCCAGTTTATAAATACATTTGACAACCAACAACTACTGCTGTGCACTACACCACTTAAAATCTTAACTTTGACGTGCTCACATTTTCTGATTTCCTTCACCCAAATCTTTCATTCCGTCCATTCTCAACCGGACGTGGGTGCTAACGTTACACGATTATGAATTCCCTCGTTGTTCCTGCCCTGAGTTTGTTGGTTGTAAGGAAAAATATGCCGACACTGAACCAGTGAGCTGCATTATGTGCAGATGTATACTTTTTGTAAAAAAAAAAATATTAAAAAAGGACACGGAGACGCAGACTTAATATGAAATAACAATATGAAATTATATTTTTGGTTTATGTCATGGCAGGACGCAGATGTAGGCCAATGTTGAAGGATTTAGTTTAGCATAGCCCGGTGCACCGAGTGAGGACAGATTTCACTTAAGGACCAATGAAATGGTCTAAACAAAAACAACGATCCACTCAACAGCGGCACCGGGCCATGTAAAACGAACTTGCACATTGCGAAGGCAGCCGCGTTCTCTCCACAACTCCACCCACGTTGATGCCTTCCTCTTCGCCATCATGGTTTTGGTCTCACGTGCGGAATGCTCATTGCCTAATTCTACAGTAGTCCTTTCCCAATCGCTTCGTAGCACTGCTCATACTACAAGATGCACGACCAACATTTCTGAAATGTCAGAAAATTATCGGGACATCCGACAGGGGTCTGGAGAACGGAACACTCATCATTGGTGCGTCCTTGACCCACTCAAAACTACGCTAGTCCCGATGTACTGATCCTAGCCCAAATTCATAGGATTTCACCCAAATTATGAAAATTCGTCTGGGACGGCAAAAACGTATAGCGTACGCCCGGCCTATAGACTGTTGAAATGACAATCGCAAAACACAATTGCCTCGCTTCCACGCAAAAATTAAGGAATGAGCTCAAACTGTCAATCTGCGATAGCTAGCTGTCATTGACAGATGAGAGATGCTAATTTAAGGACTATCAATTGTCCACTTTCACTGACAAATACAAAACTATTTAAAAGGACTATCAGTTGTGCACTTTATCGTAACATGACTGTGTAATCACAGTTCGTAAGCAATCACAGTTCGTAAGAAAGTATTATGTTATGGAATTTTTAGATGCTTAGCGCTCACCATAGTTTGTATGGGCGGCTGTTCAACAGCATCTTGTTGAAGCCAATCCCTCCGTCCCTCACTTCGATGAGCACCCATTTAGCAAGTATTAATTTGAAGACAACAGTCTGGGGTGTGATGATTGAATAGATCCTCGCGGTAGCTCGCGACCAGGAAAACTATGTTCCGTCTCGACGCTTTTGCAGAAGTGGGCAATGGTCAAATTGCGAATAGATCTTAAATAGATTTGTACAAAATAAGACTTGGTTTTCTAAATGCGTGCTGTCAAATTACTTCCTTGAGTAACTTTACAGAATATTCCAGCAATCAAAAGCAACAGTCTCATTTTCTAACCACACAATTGTTCTTTGACAGACGATGTTGTTTCTAGAAACCAAAACGAACATATTACTGCCATCTATTGTACGGGAGGTACCAAAATGTATTCAGCGCACGCGTAAACGCGTCTCCGTGTGACGAAACCTTATGAACCATTGCAGCCGCCATCTTTGTAGGGGCTTTCAGCAGCAATTTGACCATCAACAAACATTTTGGAATATACTGACTATTCCGCGCTGCTATCAGCATACTGGGTTGTAGTTACTAGCATGACAGTATACGTTTTTATTTCCCCAAAGTAATATCACAGAATGAGCCAGATGTTTCCCCGAATATATAAATATGAAGCATCCCTTTGGCGTTTCCACTCACCACCAAATATGGTGATGAGAGGAAGCCCGGTAGTGGGAGAAGATCGCGCGAGGTGGATTTTGGCCGACACTATGCACATTTTCTCATCGTTGAATCTCTACAGTTTTCTGTTCCTAAAACAAAAAATTGACTTTACCCTTAGCCAACGTGTAAAAATTGCATTGTTTAGGAGTATAAGGCCGGATTGAGTTATTGCACTTATTTCACTGCATCTCAGTGCTAGAGGCATCACTACAGACCCTGGTTCGATTTCAGGCTATATCTAAAACGTTCGTGTTTGGGAGTCCCCCCCCCTTATCAATCTACCAAAATGCAAAAACAGGTTTAGACATGTTTTCAAATTAGACATTTTTATTAATTTAACTAGGCAAGTCAGTTAAGAACACATTCTTATTTACAATGACAGCCCACCCCGCCAAACCCGGACAACGCTGGGCTAATTGTGCGCCGCCCTATGGGACTCCCATTCACGGCCAGATGTGGTTCAGCCTGGAATCAAACCAGGGACTGTAGTGACGCCTCCTGCTTTGAGATGCAGTGCCTTAGACCAAATCTTGTTTCTTATGATCAGTCTTTAAGTGTCTTGGTCAACTCCAAGTGGTCTGTTGTGCCTTTTGCTGAGGAGTGGCTTTCGTCTGGCCACTCTACCATAAAGGCTTGATTGATGGAGTTCTTCCAGAAGGACTCCACCATTCTCCACAGAGGAACTCTGGAGCTCCGTCAGAGTGTAGAAAAATCTCAAAGATGATCAATGGAAACAGGATGCACCTGAGCTCAATTTTAAGCATCTTAACATATTTGCATAATTATTTTCTATTAAAACAGTTTTTTTATGTTTACAAAAATGTTTAAAAAAAACCTTTGACATTGTCATTATGGGATATTGTGTGTAGAACAATTTTATTCAACTAGGAAAGTCAGTTAAGAGCAAATTCTTATTTATAATTACGGCTTACCCCAGCCAAACCCTAACGACGCTGAACCAATTGTGCGCCACCATATGGGACTCCCAATCACGGCTGGTTGTGATAGAGCCAAGGATCGAACCAGGGTCTGTAGTGACGCCTCTAGCACGGAGATGCAGTGCCTTAGACCGCTGTACCACTCGGAAGGAAAACCAGTAATTTAATCAGTTTTAGAATAAGGCTGTAACAAACAAAATGTGGAAAAAGTAAAAGGGTCTGAATAGTTTCCAAATGCTCTGTAAGAGGAATGGAAAAACTATGGCAAAATGTATCTAATATTTTAAAGTCTGTGAGAGCTGTTCAAATTATGGTTCAAAGCCCAAAACATGTGGTATCAGCAGATAAGTAAGCATCTTGAAGAGAGCCTGAAAACTTACTATGGTGTTTTAGTTTATTAGAAATCCAAGACACATTTTACTGGGAGCAAATGTGATTCGGCGCATCTCTATGCTGGTTCCAATGGAGATCATGTCACAACATTGATCATTTACTCAGAGGGAACTAGGAAAAATAATGAATTCAGCATTTACATTCTCCTGATTCTTGCCCATAGGAATCACATTGAGAAAAACATTTATGGTATTAGATGCTCTACAGACAATAAATGGCCATAAGAGTAAACCGATAGGGATAAATTAATGTATTCATACTCATCCTTTATGTAAAAAAGTCTATGAACGGATTAAAGAATACAAATATATTTCTTATGATTTAAGGTGTGAGAAATGTCATGCAAAATCAATTCCAAACATAAAATATGCTCTTACCAGAACAAAAAAAGAGAATTATACACATAAAACTCTAGTAATTTTGCTGGTTACACCTTAAGCATTAATAACGCAATCATAGACACGTCTACTTTTACATACAATATATATATTTATTTTAATAACACTTTGGTTTAGTTTAAAACAATGTATATGTAATAAACTGTATAATACAAACAGATTTCTTAAATTATGTTAAATTAACTCAAATAAAAAAAATAGGGATAAACAGACAGCACAATTATTATTTTTGCTATCAGAGTTCAATACAATTGTGTAGCAGAGAAAAATAACATACTTCATACCAATTTTCTCTACAATATCTACACTTTGTTTTGCTGGTGACAGAAACATACTAGGATGAGGGTATGTGACTGGTGCTTCATGCTCAAATGACAAAGAACGAATGGCTAGTTTATGTCCAGGTTCTTGGGCACGATGCCAGACTTACTGTAGTAAGTATTATGTTCAAAGAGCAAGACAACCATCATACATTTGCAACAGCATAAACAGAACCTTGCCTTAACCTCCAGCCCCATGCCTAATTAATTCTCTATAAAAACCAAAATCCTAAGTATATACAAATGGGGCAAAGGCAATTGAAGATTTCTAGTAAGAAACTTATGCCTAAACCCATTGTACAAGCATTCAGGCTATAGATAAGAATATATGCTGAGATGGCATAGTAGTGCGTGAGGATCATAGTTTACAAGGACAGAGACAATTAGTCATATAATGACGAATTGTATAATAAACATTTGTATCTTCTCGTTTATTTCTCCATTTATTCTCTCGGCTAGATGACTGAGGCCGAGGTGAGTCGCTTTGGCTGCATCCCTAATGGCATCGCTTTGGATGCATCCCTAATGGCACCGTATTCCCTATATAGTGCACTACTTTTGACCAGAGCCCTATAAGCCCTAGTCAAAAGTAGTGCACTACATAGGGAAGATAGTGCCATGTGGCACGCATCTGAGACCTTCCATTTTGTCATTTAAAAATGTACATTCATTGTGCTGCCCAGTGATGCGTTCTAATGTCATACTGGTGTAAACATGTAAAAATTGAGATCGGAGGGGTTAAAAACAACATAACTATTTTATGTTTCCATGCCATACCACACACTACAATGTGAAAATAAAGCAACCAGGTTGAACACAATCACAGAATATGTTTAACGAGGGTATAATTTACATCAGGTATTATTACATTTAGTACTTTACCATATTTTAGAGACGTGGATAGGTTTATAAGCAAAGGCACGTACTGTATTTTGCTCAACAAGCCAGGTCAACAAACACAGCGCAGGGGGAAAGGCATAGTAATTCAGCTGTTGCTCGAGCCAACGCTTACCAATGGTTTATAACATTTTGCCATTGTAAGATGTATTAATGGCCTGTATTTGCATTTATTGATTTTTGTATTTATTTACTTTTTACAAAATTCCTCTAACTGCAGATATGGAAATGGTGTATTGGCCGATATGCAACTACTACTCTGTGGTATGTGTGACCTGCATAAAAATTGTCCACAAAGAAATGCAATGTCTTCAAAGCCCTCAATCTCTCTCGTTCAGTACCCTGAGGGTTTCCCAAACTCGATCCTGGGGCCCCCCTGGGTGCCCATTTTAGTTTTCCCCCTAGCACTACACAGCTGATTTAAAACATCCAACTCCTCATCATGCTTTGGTTATTTGAATCACTGTGTACTGCTAGGGCAAAAACCTATCTTGGGAAACCCTGCTCTAACTTACTGATGGCTGTCCTATGTATAATGATTGCCTCTAAATTATTTGTAGGCTTAAGGGGGTTAGAAACATAGCTGCCTTATCACCCAATGACACATCTCCCTTCTGTACCTATTAAAGGATAGAAAGGATTTTGGACAAACAAAACAAATATTTTCCAAGGACCCACTTTTCAAATCCACACGTCAAAACCGACAACGAAATCCTGCTGTCCGGGAGCAGATCACAATGTATGTCCCAAATGGTACCCTATTCTCAGGGTCCCATTTTGTACGCACACTGCGGCAAAAGGCCAATGAACAAGGTATAGAATTACCCAATAATTACTGACAATGACAGCAACAATGATGGAAAAATAAATCCTAGTAAACCGCTACCACCAGCTACATTGATAAAAAGCAACGAGAGATACTATAGTAAATAACGACCAGAATCATAAAAACCTAGTAGAACTAATATTAAATAGTCGAGCCAGAGAAAGTAAACCTATTTTAGGGGAGAGGCCCTCCTTCGTAGGCTACCCAAGCCCCTGAGTAGTCCAGGGCCAAATCCTCACCCCACACTCTCTCAGCACCAGTTGTAGGGTCCCCATCCCCAAAACGCACCTTACTCTCACCCATGTCCCCTCCCTTGCTTTTAAAGGCTGGCTGCCTCGGAAGGTGGTGTAGTATTTTCCAGAGGACTACAAGAACTACTGCTGTTTTCCTGGCTAGCGGGTGATGTGTCCAAACTGGCCGATCGCTCAGGTGCCGTCTTGGCGGCAGTAGAGTCTGTGTTGCCCGACAACCCCGCACTGGCTGGGGAGGGCATAGTGGGCGCAGAGGAGGTGGAGGAGGGAACTGGGGAGCCGAATGTTCGCTGGGAGACCTGATAGGCTGCTAGCAGCTCCTGGATACGCTCCGGCGTGGGCTCCCACTTAGTGAAGCCGGCGTCATTTTGCAGGAAGATGATCACCGTGCCGTGAACTGCCTTGTAGTACATCTCCTCCCTGAGAGAGGAAGTGAGAAAGACATTTAAACTCCCTTCATACAGTGGAATTAGACTGCAACTATGCTAGTGTCCTATTCAGGGTGCATCCTGGAGTCCTTTTCGAAAGGGTACTGGGGCAGTGCCAAGTATAAAATGTGACTCATTTACCCAGCACAGGACAACGATTTAAGATCAAAGGCCTGATTACCTGCATGTCCACCAATGTTCTTTACATGTTGAAATGTCCCCGCGGCCTGTGTTACATAGGGAAAACCCGTCGAAGCCTTAAGACCCGGATCAGTGAGCACTGCAGCAATATACGGACAGGTGAGACAAAAAAACTACACTACAGGCTGATCCAACTTTGATGTAATGTCCTTAAAACAAGTCAAAATTATGCTCAGTAGTGTGTTTGGCCTCCACGTGCCTGTATGACCTCCCTCCACGCCTGGGCATGCTCCTGATGAGGTGGCGGATGGTCTCCTGAGGGATCTCCTCCCAGACCTGGATTAAAGCATCCGCCAACTCCTGGACAGTTTGTGGTGCAACGTGGCGTTGGTGGATGGCGCGAGACATGATGTCCCAGATGTGCTCAATTGGATTCAGGTCTGGGGAACGGGCGGGCCAGTCCATATCATCAATGCCTTCCTCTTGCAGGAACTGCTGACACACTCCAGCCACATGAGGTCTAGCATTGTCTTGCATTAGGAGGAACCCAGGGCCAACCGCACAAGCATATGGTCTCACAAGGGGTCTGAGGATCTCATCTCGGTACCTAATGGCAGTCAGGCTACCTCTGGCGAGCACATGGAGGCCCCCCAAAGAAATGCCACCCCACACCATGACTGACCCACCGCCAAACCGGTCATGCTGGAGGATGTTGCAGGCAGCAGAGCGTTCTCCTCGGCATCTCCAGACTGTCACATGTGCTCAGTGTGAACCTGCTTTCATCTGTGAAGAGCACAGGTCACCAGTGGCGAATTTGCCCATCTTGGTGTTCTCTGGAAAATGCCAAACGTCCTGCACGGTGTTGGGCTGTAAGCACAACCCCCACCTGTTGACGTCGGGCCCTCATACCACCCTCATGGAGTCTGTTTCTGATTGATTGAGCAGACACATGCACATTTGTGGCTTGCTGGAGGTAATTTTGCAGGGCTCTGGCAATGCTCTTCCTGCTCCTCCTTGCACAAAGGCGGAGGTAGTGGTCCTGCTGCTGGGTTGTTGCCATCCTACGGCCTCCTCCATGTCTCCTGATGTACTGGCCTGTCTCCTGGTAGCGCCTCCATGCTCTGGACACTACGCTGACAGACACAGCAAACCTTCTTGCCAGAGCTCGCATTGATGTGCCATCCTGGATGAGCTGCACTACCTGAGCCACTTGTGTGGGTTGTAGACTCCGTCTCCACTAGAGTGAAAGCACCTCCAGCATTCAAAAGTGACCAAAACATCAGCCAGGAAACATAGGAACTGAGAAGTGGTTTGTGGTCACCACCTGCAGAACCACTCCTTTATTGGGGGTGTCTTGCTAATTGCCTATAATTTCCACCTGTTGTCTATTCCATTTGCACAACAGCATGTGAAATTTATTGTCAATCAGTGTTGCTTCCTAAGTGCACAGTTTGATTTCACAGAAGTGTGGTTGACTTGGAGTTACATTGTGTTGTTTAAGTGTTCCCTTAATTTTTTTGAGCAGTGTATACACACACACACACACACACACACACACACACACACACACACACACACACACACACACACACACACACACACACACACACACACACACACACACACACACACACACACACACACACACACACACACACACACACACACACAGTTGAAGTCGGAAGGTTACATACACCACATTCTTTTGGAGAGATTGGAAACCCATATTGGTCTACACGGACAAGTTCTGGCCTGGTTTAGATCTTATCTGTCGGAAAGATATCAGTTTGTCTCTGTGAATGGTTTGTCCTCTGACAAATCAACTGTAAATTTCGGTGTTCCTCAAGTTTCCGTTTTAGGACCACTATTGTTTTCACTATATATTTTACCTCTTGGGGATGTCATTCGAAAACATAATGTTAACTTTCACTGCTATGCGGATGACACACAGCTGTACATTTCAATGAAACATGGTGAAGCCCCAAAATTGCCCTCGCTAGAAGCATGTGTTTCAGACATAAGGAAGTGGATGGCTGCAAACGTTCTACTTTTAAACTCGGACAAAACAGAGATGCTGATCTAGGTCCCAAGAAACAAAGAGATATTCTATTGAATCTGACAATTAATATTAATGGTTGTACAGTCGTGTCATATAAAACTGTGAAGGACCTCGGCGTTACTCTGGACCCTGATCTCTCTTTTGAAGAACATATCAAGACTGTTTCAAGGACAGCTTTTTTCCATCTACGCGCTCTCACCACTGGTGTCCCCCAGGGCTCTGTTCTAGGCCCTCTCCTATTCTCGCTATACACCAAGTCACTTGGCTCTGTCATAACCTCACATGGTCTCTCCTATCATTGCTATGCAGACGACACACAATTAATCTTCTCCTTTCCCCCTTCTGATGACCAGGTGGCGAATCGCATCTCTGCATGTCTGGCAGACATATCAGTGTGGATGACGGATCACCACCTCAAGCTGAACTTCGGCAAGACGGAGCTGCTCTTCCTCCCGGGGAAGGACTGCCCGTTCCATGATCTCGCCATCACGGTTGACAACTCCATTGTGTCCTCCTCCCAGAGCGCTAAGAACCTTGGCGTGATCCTGGACAACAAACTGTCGTTCTCAACTAACATCAAGGCGGTGGCCCGTTCCTGTAGGTTCATGCTCTACAACATCCGCAGAGTACGACCCTGCCTCACACAGGAAGCGGCGCAGGTCCTAATCCAGGCACTTGTCATCTCCCGTCTGGATTACTGCAACTCGTTGTTGGCTGGGCTCCCTGCCTGTGCCATTAAACCCCTACAACTCATCCAGAACGCCGCAGCCCGTCTAGTGTTCAACCTTCCCAAGTTCTCTCACGTCACCCCGCTCCTCCGCTCTCTCCACTGGCTTCCAGTTGAAGCTCGCATCCGCTACAAGACCATGGTGCTTGCCTACGGAGCTGTGAGGGGAACGGCACCTCAGTACCTCCAGGCTCTGATCAGGCCCTACACCCAAATAAGGGCACTGCGTTCATCCACCTCTGGCCTGCTCGCCTCCCTACCACTGAGGAAGTACAGTTCCCGCTCAGCTCAGTCAAAACTGTTCGCTGCTCTGGCTCCCCAATGGTGGAACAAACTCCCTCACGACGCCAGGACAGCGGAGTCAATCACCACCTTCCGGAGACACCTGAAACCCCACCTCTTTAAGGAATACCTAGGATAGGATAAAGTAATCCTTCTCACCCCCTCCCCCCTTAAAATATTTAGATGCACTATTGTAAAGTGGTTGTTCCACTGGATGTCATAAGGTGAATGCACCAATTTGTAAGTCGCTCTGGATAAGAGCGTCTGCTAAATGACTTAAATGTAAATGTAAATGTACGTAACATTGCAAAAATCAGAAACTTTCTGTCCAAAAATGATGCATAAAAATTAATCAATGATTTTGTCACTTCTAGGTTAGACTACTGCAATGCTCTACTTTCCGGATACCCGGATAAAGCACAAAATAAACTTCAGTTAGTGCTAAATACGGCTGCTAGAATCCTGACTAGAACCAAAAAATCTGATCATATTACTCCAGTGCTAGCCTCTCTACACTGGCTTCCTGTCAAGGCAAGTGCTGATTTCAAGGTTTTACTGCTAACCTACAAAGCATTACATGGGCTTGCTCCTACCTATCTCTCTGATTTGGTCCTGCCGTACATACCTACACGTACGCTAGTCACAAGACGCAGGCCTCCTAATTGTCCCTAGAATTTCTAAGCAAACAGCTGGAGGCAGGGCTTTCTCCTATAGAGCTCAATTGTTATGGAACGGTCTGCCTACCCATGTGAGAGACGCAAACTCTGTCTCAACCTTTAAGTCTTTACTGAAGACTCATCTCTTCAGTGGGTCATATGATTGAGTGTAGTCTGGCCCAGGAGTGTGAAGGTGAACGGAAAGGCTCTGGAGCAACGAACCGCCCTTGCTCTCTCTGCCTGGCCGGTTCCCCTCTTTCCACTGGAATTCTCTGCCTCTAACCCTGTTACAGGGGCTGAGTCACTGACTTACTAGGGCTCTTTCATACCATCCCTAGGAGGGGTGCGTCATTTGAGTGGGTTGAGTCACTGATGTGATCTTCCTGTCTGGGTTGTGCTGTGGCGGAGATCTTTGTGGGCTATACTCGGCCTGGTCTCAGTATGGTAAGTTGGTGGTTGAAGATATGCCTCTAGTGGTGTGGGGGCTGTGCTTTGGCAAAGTGGGTGGGGTTATATCCTTCCTGTTTGGCCCTGTCCGGGGGTGTCATCGGATGGGGCCACAGTGTCTCCTGACCCCTCCTGTCTCAGCCTCCAGTATTTATGCTACAGTAGTTTGTGTCGGGGGGATAGGGTCAGTTTGTTATATCTGGAGTATTTCTCCTGTTCTATCCGGTGTCGTGTGTTAATTTAAGTATGCTCTCTCTAATTCTCTCTTTCTCGCTCTCGGAGGACCTGAGCCCTAGGACCATGCCTCAGGACTACCTGGCATGATGACTCCTTGCTGTCCCCAGTCCACCTGGCCGTGCTGCTTCTCCAGTTTCAACTGTTCTGCATGTGATTATTATTATTTGACCATGCTGGTCATTTATGAACATTTGAACATCTTGGCCATGTTCTGTTATAATCTCCACCCAGCACAGCCAGAAGAGGACTGGCCACCCCACATAGCCTGGTTCCTCTCTAGGTTTCTTCCTAGGAAGTTTTTCCTAGCCACCGTGCTTCTACACCTGCATTGCTTGCTGATTGGGGTTTTAGGCTGGGTTTCTGTACAGCATTTTGAGATATCAGCTGATGTACGAAGGGCTATATAAATACATTTGATTTGACCTTCGCCAAATATATTTAAACTCAGTTTTTCACAATTCCTGACATTTAATCCTAGTTATAATTCAGGTCAGTCTCAGGTCAGTTAGGATCACCACTTCATTTTAAGAATGTGAAATGTCAATAGTAACGAAAATAATTTCTTTCTGCTTGTATTTCTTTCATCACATTCCCAGTGGATCAGAAGTTTACATACACTCAATTAGTATTTGGTAGCATTGCCTTTAAATTGTTTAACTTGGGCAAACATTTTGGTTAGCCTTCCACAAGCTTCCCACAATAAGTTGTGTGAATTTTGTCTCATTCCTTCTGATGGAGCTGGTGTAACTGAGTCAGGTTTGTTGGCCTCCTTGCTCACACACGCTTTTTCAGTTCCGCCCACAATTTTTCTATAGGATTGAGGTCAGGGCTTTGTGATGGCCACTCCAATACCTTGACTTTGTTGTCCTAAAGCCATTTTGTCCACAACTGTGGAAGTATGCTTGGGGTCATTGTCCATTTGGAAGACACATTTGCGACCAAGCTTTAACTTCCTGACCGATGTCTTGAGATGTTGCTTCAATATATCCACAATTTTCCTTCCTCATGTCATCTATTTTGTGAAGTGTACCAGTCCCTCCTGCAGCAAAGCAACCCCACACCATGATGCTTTCACCCCCATGCATCACGGTTGGGATGTTGTTCTTCAGTTTGCAAGCATCCCCCTTTTCAACCAAACATAACGATGGTCATTATGGCCAAACAGTTCTATTTTTTGATTCATCAGACCAGAGGACATTTCTCCAAATGTGCAGTTGAAAACTATAGTCTGGCTTTTTTAATGGCGGTTTTGGACCAGTGGCTTCTTCCTTGCTGAGTGACCTTTCAGGTTATGTCGATATAGGACTCGTCTTACTGTGGATATAGATACTTTTGTACCGGTTTCCTCCAGCATCTTCACAAGGTCCTTTGCTCTTGTTCTGGGATTGATTTTCACTTTTCACACCAAAGTACGTTCATCTCTAGGAGACAGAACACGTCTCGTTCCTGAGCAGTATGACGGCTGCGTGGTCCCATGGTGTTTATACTTGCATACTATTGTTTGTACAGATGAACGTGGTACCTTCAGGCATTTGGAATTTGCTCCCAAGGATGAACCAGACTTGTGGAGGTCTACAAAGTTCTTAGCTGATTTATTTGGATTTTCCCATGATGTCAAGCAAAGAGGCACTGAGTTTGAAGTTAGGCCTTGAAATACATCCACAGGTACACCCCCAACTGAGTCAAATGATGTAAATTAGCCTATCAGAAGCTTCTAAAGCCATTACATAATTTTCTGGAATTTTCCAAGCTGTTTAAAGGCACTTAGTGCATGTCAATTTCTGACCCACTGGAATTGTGATACAGTGAATTATAAGTGAAATAATCTGTCTAAACAATTGTTGGGAAAATTACTTGTGTCATGCACAAAGTAGATGTCCTAACTGACTTGCCAAAACTATAGTTTGTTAACAAGACATTTGTGGAGTGGTTGAAAAACGAGTTTTAATGACTCTAACCTAAGCGTATGTAAACTTCCGACTTCTACTGTATATTAGGACCTTCCCCCCGACTGGGATATGGATGCCTGATGAAGACCTGAAGGTCGAAATGTTATAATAAAATCACCTGGCCACATGACCAGCAGTGTGCAGCGTTTTCATTTTTATTTGTATAATAATATATAATATAATAATAATAATAATAATAAATAATAGTAATATAATAATATATGCCATTTAGCAGACGCTTTTATCCAAAGCGACTTACAGTCATGTGTGCATACATTCTACGTATGGGTGGTCCCGGGGATCGAACCCACTACCCTGGCGTTACAAGCGCCATGCTCTACCAACTGAGCTACAATTCCAGCACCTGCAAAAAGTACCTGGATGTACGCATGTTCTTCAGCTTATGTATCACAATACAACCATACTTGATTTTCCATGGCATAAAAAGAAGCCATGAAATAGACAACACCCTTTGGTTCTGTCAAATGTTGTGTGCTATAGGTTGGAAAATAAACAAACGTGACAACACAAGACTTTGTTTCCAGCATAAGGACAGTTTTCATCAAGAAATTAAGTCTGCTTCATATTTTGTTTCCTTGCCATGATACTTCTAAGTAGCACAATACTGGTATCTTGACAACCCTAGTCAGAACAATGGAAGTGACTCTACGGTGTTGGACACTCACTTCTTGCAGATGTGCTGCGAGCCGCTGCGGTACTCGTGCTCAAAGGCGGGCACCGACATATGATGGCGGAGGAAGGCGCTGGTCTCCATGCGGTTGAGGGCCGGGGTCAGCGGATCTCGCCACTCCGGGACAAAGATGATGAAGGACAGGGGCTCACTGGACTTCTCCAGTAGTTCCTACAGGACACAGTACATTATTCAATAAAATCTGTCCCTGGTATTTAAAAGGAAACTGGAAAATGAACGTCCTGCAGATTTTCTCCTTATACATAGTGGGATCTAAACAGATGGCGTGGTTCATGGACTCAACACTTTTGAAGTACACACATATTGGAAAACTTTGAGCGGTGAATGTTCAGTTTAAATGCGTTTCAAGTTCTAATGTCACATGCACAAGCACAGTGAAATAACTTTCTTACAAGCGCTAACTTCAACAATGCAGCATTCAATAACAATGTAATACTACATTATAACAAGGTGGAACAAAAAATACACGAGCTAAAAATAAAGAACAAGATCAAGTCAGGTCAAGACCCTTGTGAGGACAATGAGCATGCAGAAGAGCTTCCCTGAGACGGTTTCTTGAGAGTTTGCGCAAAAATTGTTAAGTTTCAAACCCACAGTTTCATCAGCTGTCCAGGTGGCTGGTCTCAGATGATCCCGCAGGTGAAGAAGCCAGATGTGGAGGTCCTGGGCTGGCATGGTTAAATGTGGTCTGTGGTTATGAGGCCGGTTGGAAATACTGCCAAATTCTTTTAAACGATGTTGGAGGCAGCATATGGTAGAGAAATTTACATAAAATTCTGGCAACAGCTCTGGTGGACCTTCCTGCAGTCAGCATGCAAACTCCACGCTCTGTCAAAACTTGAGTCATCTGTGGCATTGTGTTGTGTGACAAAACTGCACATTTTAGAGTGGCCTTTTATTGTCCCCAGCACAAGGTGCACCTGTGTAATGAGCGTGCTGTTTAATCAGCTTCTTGATATGCCACACCTGTCAGGGGAATGCTCCCTAACAGCGATGTAAACAAATTTGTTCCAAAAATTGGAGAGGAATAATATTTTTGTGCATGTGGAACATTTCTGAGATCTTTAATGTCAGCTTACGAAACCAACACTTTACATGTTGCGTTTATATTTATAAAATAAACAGTAGTTGCAGTGTATATGATGATTGCATGTCAGTGGGTGTGTGCAGAGTCAGTATAATTGTATCTGCATATTATGTGTGTGAACACATTATGGAGTGAGTGTTTGTATGTGTGTTGGAGTATTAGTGTGTGTCGTGTGCATGGAGACAGTGCAAAAATAAGACTAAAACACAAAAGGTCAACTCAGATAGCCAATGTATACATTCTGTTAGCTATTTAGCAATGTTATGGCATGGGGATAAAAAAAAGCCGTTCAGGAGCCTGTTGTCAGACTTGATGGACGGGTACCGCTTGCTGTGTGGAAGCAGAGAGAACAGTCTATGGCTTGGGTGGTTGGAGTCTAACGATTTTCTGGGCTTTCCTTGATGGCAGGGAGCTCAGCCACAGTGATGCGATCGAGGGCAGTGCTATTGCCATACCAAGCAGTGATGCAGCTAGTCAAGATGGTACAGCTGTAGAACTTTGAGGGCCCATGGCAAACCTTTTCAACCTCCTGAGGGAGTTGACTGTGCGAGTGGGCCATTTTAAGCTCTTAGCGATTAGGACAGAGGAACTTAAAGCTCTCGACCTGCTCCACTGCAGTCCCGTCGATGTGGTAGAAGCGTGCTCTCCCCCCCTTTCCAGTAGTCCACGATCAGCTCCTTGGTCTTACTGATGTTGAGGGAGAGGTTGTTGTTCCGGCTCCACACTGCCAGGTCACTGACCACCTCTCTGTAGGTTGTATCGTCTGCGCCAGTCACAAAACCGGTGATTGTCAAGCAAATAACCGTCGGTCTCAGAGTAATTGGCCGTCAATTAAATACATTTAGCATCTCCTTGCTTCCACACAGCCTACAAGCCACTGATGCAGACCTTTGAAACATCTACATTTTAAAGTCTAATACATCCATATAATATAGCCTACACCTTCACAATAAATCCATTATTTATTTTAGACCAGTCTAAAGAAGCATGATATGAAGAAAATGTAGTCTATTTCAGAAGAACAGAATAGCATAATCTGAGTTGTCCTTATGTTAGGTCCTGATCTGGCAATGCCATGTGGCTGTGGACTACACTAGTTCATTTAGCAGACACAATTTGGTTAGAATTCCGTGGCATTATTTTTATAGTATGAAGAATACAATTGAACAAAGCTGAATAAAATAGAAAGGATATTTTCTCCAAAGGAAATGAGGGAGTGTGCACATACGGCTATTCTGTGTTGAGCGGTTAACAAAGAAATAGCTATTACAATATACTCAATTTAGAGTTATTAATGTAACTTTAGTTGTTCTGCAACTGTTGGACTATATGTTTGGATTTTTAATACATCGTAAGGCTGCATGATGCGACTGAATGTTTGAAAAAAGTTGCTTGAAAAGGTATGAGCTATGCTTTGTTTTTTTACGCAGGCTGTACACACTACATCAGTCTCTCATTCACAATTTGACAAGCACATGATAATTCATAGAATTTCACTGTGACATCCTGTGTGTGGCAGTAATGCACCCTAAAAAAAGTGACCAGTGGCCGTTGTGCCCTTCTCCCCGAGTGCTCCGAATCACCTCTCACTCACATGGCTCTCCACCATGGGATCGAGTCAGCCAACAAGATGAGTAGGCCTAATGAACAGCAAAGCACTTGCCTATGTCAATCTACCATCGCCCATAATACAAAAGTCAACCTATTCTATTCTGTGCGAGAAATAAATATTCCAAACATAGTCTGGGACAGTTGTGGGATGCGATAGATCCAAAATGAATACAACCACTTGCATCAAAATACCTTTTTTACGCAATGTGGCTGACGCAACAGATCAGCACGTTTAGCTTAAAATGTTGATAAACTATTAGGCTATTTCTTCAAATTATAATTGCAGCATTGCGCACATGGCAGTAGGCTAAAAGCGCAAATCTTCCACTGACGGAAAACATCCATTATCTAAAGTTACTGCAAATGTAATCATGCATGTACAGTGGTTGCTCCACTAAAAGATTTGTGATTATGCTGCGGGACTTAGACGTAATTTGTGGTTTGCGTCACAACTTCATTGCTCCAGACCAGCGCAAGGGGGAGTTAGAGCACTGACTATGCTTTTGGATCCTACTGTGTCTCTGACAACGAATGCATTTAAATAGAAACTGACAATTGTGCATGACTTCAGTATTACTTACTAAAACGGTTGTTACACTAAGTTAAACATTTTTTTATTTTGTTAGGATTATTCTGCTCTTACTGTAGTATTGAAGCCCACTCCCGACCGGTCACGTTGTACAGCGCCTGAGTGGTGCAACGGTCCAAGACACAGCATCACAGTGCAAGCTGTGTTGCTACAGATGCTGGTTCTATAACAGTGCCGGTCTCGACTTGGAGACCCATGAGATGACTGTAGGTTTTGGATTCTCTCCATCTAAAAGCACCAGTGACTAGATCAATAAAAAAGTGGTCAGATGAAGCAGATGCTAAGCTACAAGACTGTTTTGCTAGCACAGACTGGAATATGTTCCGGCATTCCTCCAATGACATTGAGGAGTACACCAAATCGGTCATTGGCTTCATCAATAAGTGCATCGATGATGTCATCCCCACAGTGACCCCACAGTACGTACATACCCCAACTAGAAGCCATGGATTACAGGCAACATCCGCACTGAGCTAAAGGCTAGAGCTGCCACTTTCAAGGAGCGGGACTCTAACCCAAGAGCTTATAAGAAATCCTGCTATGCCCTCCGATGAACCATCAAACAGGCAAAGCATCAATACAGGACTAACACTGAGACGTACTACACCGGCTCTGATGCCCGTCGGATGTGGCAGGGCCTGCAAACAATTACAGACTACAGAGGGAAGCACAGCCAAGAGCTGCCCAGTGACACGAGCCTACCGGACGAGCTAAACTACTTCTATGCTCGCGTCAAGGCAAATAACACTGAAACAGGCATGACAGCACCAGCTGTTCCGGAAGACTGCGGAGAGCGTGACCACACAGTTGATGTGAGTAAGACCTTTAGTCAGGTCAACATTCACAAGGCCACAGGGCCAGACAGATTACCAGGACATGTACTGTGAGCATGCGCTGACCAACTAGCAAGTGTCTTCACTGACATTTTCAACCTCTCCCTGTCCGAGTCTGTAGTACCAACATGTTTAAAGCAGACCACCATAGTGCCTGTGCCCAAGAACACTAAGGTAACCTGTCTAAATGACTACCGACCCATAACACTCACGTCTGTAGCCTGAAGTGCTTTGAAAGGCTCACATCAACACCATCATCCCAGAAACAAGCAGGTTGAGAGCTTCAAGTTACTTGGTGTCCACATCGCCAACAAACTAAAATGGTGCAAGCACACCATGACAGTCATGAAGTGGGCACGACAAAACCTATTCCCCCTCAGGAGACAATATTTGGCATCGGTCCTCAGATCCTCAAAAGATTCTACAGCTGCACCATCGAGAGCATCCTGACTGGTTGTATCACTGCCTGGTATGGCAACTGCTCGGCCTCCGACCACAAAAGCTCTACAGAGGGTAGTGCAAATGGTCCAGTACATCACTGGGGCCAAGCTTCCTGCCATCCAGGATCTCTATACCAGGCGGTGTCAGAGGAAGGCCCTACAAATTGTCAAAAGACTCCAGCCACCCTAGTCATAGACTGCTCTCCCTGATACCATGCGGCAAGCGGTATCGGAGCACCAGGTCTAGGTCCAAGAGGCTTCCAAACAGCATCTACCCCCAAGCCATAAGACTCATGAACATCTAATCTAATGGCTACCCAGACAATTCGCATTGCTGTCCCCACCCCCTCCACACCACTCTCAGATGTCATCTACGCACAGTCACTTTAATAAACTCTACCTACATGTACATACTACCTTAACTAACCTGTGCCTCCACACTCTGTACCGGCACCCCCCTGCATATGTTGTTATTTTTTTACTGCTGCTCTTTAATTGCTTGTTACTTGTATTTATTATTCTTATCCATTTTTTGAAACTGCACCGTCGGTTAGAGGCTCGGAAGTAGGCATTTCACTGTAAGGGCTACACCTGCTCTATTCGGCGCATGTGACTACTAAAAATATATTTGATTTCTCCAAAATGTTATTTTTTAAACAAAGAGATTATTATTATTATTAGAATGATATAAAAGCCCCTTGGATATTGTCACAATAAGCCCACATGCCACTCTCCAAACATATGGAAGAAGGTACTCAGGTCAGGTGAGACTAAAATTAAGCTTTTTGGCCAACACCGCTCATCACCCCGAGAAAACCATCCCCAGTGAAGCATGGTAGTGGCAGCATCATGCTGTGTGGATGTTTTTCCATCGGCAGAGACTGGGAAACTGGTCAGAATAGAAGGAATGATGGATGGCGATAAATACAGGGTAATTCTTGAGGGAAACCGGTTTCAGTCTTCCAGAGATTTGAGACTGGGGTGGAGGTTCACCCTCCAGCAGGACAATGACCCTAAGCATACCGCTAAAACAACACTCGAGTGGTTTAAGGGGAAACATTTAAATGTCTTGGAATGGCCTAGTCAAAGCCCAGACCTCAATCCAATTGAAAATCTGTGGTATGACTTAAAGATTGCTGTAAACCAGCGGAACCCATCCAACTTGAAGGACAGCTTGACATCATGGGAAAATCAAAAGAAATCAGCCAAGACCTCAAGAAAAAAAAACTGTAGACCTCCCTTCGTCTGGTTCATCCTTGGGAGCAATTTCCAAACACCTTAAGGTACCACGTTCATCTGTACAAACAATAGTACGCAAGTATAAACAACAAGGGACCACGCAGCCGTCATACCACTCAGGAAGGAGACGCATTCTGTCTCCTAGAGATGAACAAACTTTGGTGAGAAAAGTGCAAATCAATCCCAGAACAACAAAGGACCTTGTGAAGATGCTGAGGGAAACAGGTACAAAAGTATCTATATCCACAGTAAAAACGAGTCCTATAACGACATACATAACCTGAAAGGCCGCTCAGCAAGGAAGAAGTCAATTCTCAAAACCGCCATAAAAAAAGCCAGGCTACGGGTTGCAACTGCACATGGGGTCAACGATGGTACTTTTTAGAGAAATGTCCTCTGGTCTGATTAAACAAAAATATAACTGTTTGGCCATAATGACCATCGTTATGTTTGGAGAAAAAAAGGAGGCTTGCAAGCCGAAGAACACCATCCCAACCGTGAAGCATGGTGGTGGCAGCATCATGTTGCGGGGATGTTTTGCTGCAGGAGAGAATGGTGTATTTAAAAAAATAGATGCCATCATGATACAGGAAAATGTATGTGGACATATTGTGGCCATCACAAAGCCCTGACCTCAATCCCATAGAAAATTTGTGGGCAGAACTGAAAAAACGTGTGCGAGTAAGGATGTCTACAAATCTGACTCAGTTACACCAGCTCTGTCAAGAAGAATGGGCCAAAATTCACCCAACTTATTGTGGGAAGCTTGTGGAAGGCTACCCGAAACCTTTGACCTAAGTTAAATAATTTAAAGGCAATGCTACCAAATACTAATTGAGTGTATGTGTTAATTTGCTAAATTGTAATTATTTCGCTATTATGTCCTATTTATTGCCTTACCTCCATTTGCACACACTGTATATAGACTTTATTTTTCTATTGTGTTACATTTACATTTAAGTCATTTAGCAGACGCTCTTATCCAGAGCGACTTACAAATTGGTGCATTCACCTTATGACATCCAGTGGAACAGTCACTTTACAATAGTGCATCTAAATCTTAAAGGGGGGGGTGAGAAGGATTACTTATCCTATCCTAGGTATTCCTTAAAGAGGTGGGGTTTCAGGTGTCTCCGGAAGGTGGTGATTGACTCCGCTGTCCTGGCGTCGTGAGGGAGTTTGTTCCACCATTGGGGGGCCAGAGCAGCGAACAGTTTTGACTGGGCTGAGCGGGAACTGTACGTCCTCAGTGGTAGGGAGGCGAGCAGGCCACTGTTTATTTAATGTGTAATCTGTGTTGTTGTCTGTTACACTGCTTTGCTTTATCGTGGCCAGGTCGCAGTTGTAAATGAGAACTTGTTTTCAACTAGCCTACCTGTTTAAATATAGGTGAAATAAAAAAAAAAATTTAAAGGCCCCTAGGCCTTGACCTGATTAAAGACTTTACTTACATAGGCCTCCGCGAGTAAGATCACCAAATCTTCTGTGTTGTTGGCAGCCCTCACACCCGGCAGAATGTTATTGTCAAAGCGTGCATAAAATGCATCGAGTTCGTCTGGTAGTGAGTGATGCATCTTTGGGGAGATCACTGCTGTGTCTCCCTTTGTAATCCACAATGGACGGTAGCCCCTGCTACATGCAGAGTGTGTCGGAGCCTGTGTAACATGACACCTTATTCCTATATTATCCTTTTGCTCGTTTGAAGACTCTGTGGAGGTCATAACGGGACTTATTGTACTTGTTCCTGTCCTCAGCCGTAGCCTCAGGGTTGTTTGCGGTAGCCCTATTATTTAGTTTAGCGCCAACCTCTGTGTTAATTCAGGGCATTTGATTGGGGAAGCAGCGAACCATAACTGTGAAAACATCAAAGATGCATTTCCTTATAACGCCGGTGACGGAGGTGGTTAGCTTGTTGATGTTATCAGCGGAGTACCGGAACATATTCCAGTCTGTAGCATCAACTCTGATTCTGGAGACCATTTTCTCAGAGCGAGCCAATGGTAATTCCTATTAGAGCTTCTGCTTGTAAATGTATGGATTTAAGTTTTCCTGCTTGGCTATAGCCTAGTACAGTTTGTTAAGTGCCAGGTTGTTATTTTTCTAGTCCTGAGGTGGAATGTAATACAACAGTCAAAATAACAGCAGAAATCTCCCTCAGGAGGCAAAAGGGTCAGCATTTGACCATCAGGTATTCCAAGACGAGTGAACAATGGGTTGAGACTTCTACCGCGGTCGAGTAAGCACACCAGTTGTTGTTTATGAAGAGGCTAACCTCTTCCCCCCCTCGATTTCCCAACTCCACTGTCCTGTCGGCACAGTGAATGGAGAACATTTGTCCGAGAGCCATGTTTCAGAGAAGCTGAGAATATTGCAGTTTTGAGAGTCCCGTTGCTAGCAAAGCAGCTATCGGAGGTAATCCATCTTATTATCAAGTAGAATGGAGGGAAGAGGTGGTCGGTTCTCCCTTCACCTTTATCTCGCCAGGATCCCCCTTCTCTTGCCTTTAATGTCAGCATTTCCTATTGGGTAGCCCGAAAATTTTGTCAGATTTACAGAAGGAGCCCAGGGCAGAAGAGTCGAGGTTAAGCGGGAATTGAGATAAGTAACTGCCGATCAGCTGTTCAAAAGTTATAGTCGGTTGTAAGAAATGATAGCGGATACATTAATAAAATTAAGTAAAAACAAATAAAAAATTGCCATGTTAGGTCGGAGATCCAGTACGGCGCCATCTTTTCAACTAGTGATGAGGAAGAAATGACTAAGGAGGAGCACCTCAAAGTGTGTCACCATGGCATCCATCAGCTCCTCACAGAAGGGAGGGTTGGCCTCGAAGGAGCCACTAGCCGGTGAGAAGTTCAGGAAGGGCCTTGGAGGCAAAGAGAATATTTTAGAACAGTCAAACTAGAAACCCATAGATTTTAACAAATTACTAAAAGTAAACGGCCCATGCCTCAGTGGTTTCTGTTAAGTTGAGATGAGGTAGACCAGTGTTTCTCAATCCTTTTTTGTGTCAGGAACTGGTATGCTATAGTGTCAGGGACCTTATATTGAAACAAGCATTGTAAATCTGACCGAATTTGACTCTCTGGGAATGTTCAGCAACATGGACTGGAGGTTGAGAAACACTGGCGTAGACCACATATAATGATGTATTGTTTGTGATGAGAAGTAAACCTAAACCTACCCCCTGGACCCAAAGAAACCGTCGGTGTCAGGGAAAGCCGAGCAGAACTGCTTGAAGTAGGAGTTGAGCGGCGAGGCGAAACACTCAAAGCTCACCCCAAACTGTTTGTTGAGTACCTCGAAGACAGGCACAGGGAGGGCCCCCTGTAAGCCCATCCCCTCATTCACCCCAGCGCCAAACATCACCTGAACAAAAAACAGTGACATCATCAGCACAATAAACGATGACATCAGCACAACAAACATCAGATGTAGCCAGATGCAGAGGAAAGAGCAACAAGAAGTTGAAGGGGATGGTGGACTATAAGAGCATTGCCTCCCAACAGATTCATAACAATGTTACTACTTTGGCAGTGAAAACAGAGGATAAGACAAAGAAAAATAGAAAGAGGCATCGTAGAAAGTGGGGGAGGGGGGAGTCCGATTTACCTGGTATCTCTTGATAAGGCACCATATTCGTGACAGGAACTTTTCGAACCTGGGATCATCGATGCAGCTGTATCGGTATAAGAGCTCCTGGATAGACAGGTGAGTAATTACGCAGAGATGCTAGTCAATTATATCCACCACACCTTCCAGGAGTAGTTCCTGGCAGTTTCTCAGACAGTGCAAGTATCAACGCACCTAAAAATGGTATGAGTGTGAGTGTATACTTAACGTCTCGGGACATTTTACTGATATCGATTATTACGATAAGTAGAATACATTAAAGAAATGTGAAGTTTGAAATGAAATAATGCTGCTAATATGGGCAATTTCTAATGGGGAAATCTATAGCTACAATGTTCAAAGTAATAGTAGTAGTTTGAAGGGTAATGTAAAAAAGTAACTTGTCATGATGATGTTTCCCTGTTGGTGAGGTTTATGACCTCCATAAATACCTTTGCCTCTTTATGCTCTCTACTCTATAGATTGGACTCAGAGAGAGTCTGGTAACATCAAAAGTTTGGGGAACGGAACCATATTTCGGTAATTCAACCAGTTGAAAATCGTTGGTGGAACAAACTCCCTCACGACGCCAGGACAGCGGAGTCAATCACCACCTTCCGGAGACGCCTGAAACCCCACCTCTTTAAGCAATACCTAGGATAGGATAAGTAATCCTTCTCACCCCCCCCCCCCCTTAAGATTTAAATGCACTATTGTAAAGTGACTGTTCCACTGGATGTCATAAGGTGAATGCACCAATTTGTAAGTCGCTCTGGATAAGAGCGTCTGCTAAATGACTTAAATGTAAAATGTAAAAAAAATCTCCGTTGGTACTTAAAGAATTTGTCAGATCAGTTATCGTCTGAGACATTATTACTGATGATAGGATGACAAACTGTATCTTGTAAAGTCTACACATCCTAGTTATCAGATTCACATGGAATTGTTGTGCAATTTAAATGTTTAAATATAAAACTATTTGTGAAAAGATTAAATATAATTTTAGCTTCTATATGAAATAATTATTTTCATAAGTGAACTATGCCCACTCAGTGGCCCCACCCACGTGAAACGACATTGGTTGTGAACTATGAAACACGCCCTTCTCTCCACCACCACAAAAGCCCATTGACGAAAGTCAACCTTGTGTTCCCGATGACGTGAGGACTGCTGTCCATACGTTTAAAAGAGCTAATATCAACTACAGAACTAAGTCAACCTCAGCGTGAGCTCTGGTTGCGAATGGTTGACTGACTACAACCTAACGAAATTAACATTGTGTTCCCAGTGACGTGAGGACTGATGTCCATACATTTAGATTGGAGAATTTAAACTTGGAGGTGACAATCGACATGCTGGAAGGATGAATTTCGACGATACCAGCCAGAATATAGCATAAGCTTATAGAATGGCAACTTGGTATGAACTTTGAAATCTTATTCACTAAGGAAGTGATACATCCTAGACGTTTACAGCTGCTGCTAACTCGACGTGGGCTAGGAAAAGACGGACAATCTCTTCAGAAAGACAGGGTACCACAACATCCTTCTTCAAAGGACCAGGGAGATCTCTGCTGGGCAACCCAGCCTTCCATCTACAATCAATCTATCGAAGCACAGCTCAGAGTAAATATTTCTTGCATTTTCCTTTTCCAAATGGGCGGTTATTTAGAATGCATAAGATTCTGTATTTACGATAGCATATCATCATAAGGTCCGATAGAGACCCAATCCTTTTGTTCCTCATTCTTCCCGCGCTTTCATTCAAACCCAACCCCCTTTCTTTGTGTAATCAGCCGTCAAATCGGTTCCGTCCGCCAGGGACGTTTTCCTCGATGACATAATCAATGTATGATTCATCCTGTGTATATGTAATTCTGTGTGATTATTTAGGTATTTAGTGAAAAAATAATTAAACCAAATGTTATATTGCTGATTCAATTTGTTAGCCAAGGTTCGTGAAGATAACCAAGAATTTTACGGCATTCAGATGAGACTGAAAAAGGTGACGATTAATAATTGATATAAAAGATTCTTTAAGAGTTTATTTAAGACGTCTTTAAGAGTTTGTTCAGAAGACAAACATTCTTCCGTGGTGCCCCAATTTTCTAGTTAATTACATTTATATGACTAGTTTATTCCGGTAATATTAATAAGATAAATTATTTTATAAACTAGCATGTCATATCACTTAATCCGGCATGGCAAAGACACGACAAACTGATGCACATTAAAGTTATACATTTATCCTTAAACTTTTTTGACCATATTGCCCAGCTCTACTCACTACACAGAACCGATTTCATGTAATATAGTTATTACATTCAGGGGCACAATCAATGACACCCCATTGCACCAACATATATTGGTATTTATAATACTATACTACACATAATATCACTGCTACAACATATTCCTCACCAGTTTGGCGAAGTAGCCGCGGTTGACCTTGACCATCTCTCCCTTGTAGCGTAGGCAGGAGATGTCATTCTCAAAGTGCAGCTCAACGCGGAGCTGGTTCGGTGAGGGCAAGTCCAGCCGGACGGGGTAGCAGTATACCAGCCTGTCCTGCACCTCGGCTGCCTCTGGGTCTAAGAAGGGAGGGGGAAAACAATGGGTAACCGTAAAACAATAGTAAGAAGAAAAAAACAACATATGGCTTTAATTTGGGGTAAAATCAAAAATAATTTTGGATATTCAAGTAACGAAATTTGTTGGGCACATATATAGAATGACAAGAACAGACATTCCCATTCAGAGTCAATATATATTTCTATGTTTGAACACCAAAAATAAAGACTAGGTAGCATTGCCTTTAAATTGTTTAACTTGGGTCAAACGTTTCAGGTAGCCTTCCACAGGCTTCCCACAATAAATTGGGTGAATTTTGGCCCATTCCTCCTGACAGAGCTGGTGTAACTGAGTCAGGTTCGTGGGCTTCCTTGCTCTCACACGCTTTTTCATTTCTGCCCACAAATCTTCTATACGATTGAGGTCAGGGCTTTGTGATGACCACTCCCATACATTGACTTTGTTGTCCTTAAGCCATTTTGCCACAACTTTGAAAGTATGCTTGGGGTCATTGTCCATTTGGAAGACCCATTTGCGACCAAGCCTCAACTTCCTGACTGATGTTTTGAGATGTTGCTTCAATATGTCCATATAATGTTCCTTCCTCATGTAATTTATTTTGTGAAGTGCACCAGTCCCTCCTGCAGCAAAGCACCCCCACAATATGATGCTGCCACCCCTTTGCTTCACAGTTGGGATGGCGTTCTTCAGCTTGCAAGCATCCTCCATTTTTCCTCCAAATATAATAATGGTCATTATAGCCAAACAGTTATATTTTTGTTTCACCCGACCAGAGAACATTTCTCCAAAAAGTACAATCTTTGTCCCCATGTGAAGTTGCAAACCGTAGTCTGGCTTTTATATGGCGGTTTTGGAGCAGTGATTTCTTCCTTGCTGAGCGGCCATTCAGGTTATGCCGATATAGGACTCATTTTACTCTGGATATAGATACTTTTGTTTCCTCCAGCATCTTCACAAGGTCCTTTGCTGCTGTTCTAGGATTCATTTGCACTTTTCGCACCAAAGTACGTTTATCACTAGGAGACAGAACGCATCTCCTTCCTGAGTAGTATGACGGCTGTGTGGTCCCATGGTGTTTATACTTGCGTACTATTGTTTGTACAGATGAACATGGTACCTTCATGCGTTTGGAAATTGCTCCTAAGAATGAACCAGACTTGTGGAGGCTGATTTTCCCATGATGTCAAGCAAAGAGGCACGGAGTTTGAAGGTAGGCCTTGAAATACATCCACAGGTACACCTTCAATTGATTCAAATGAGGTAAATTAGCAGAAGCTTCTAAAGCCAATAAATAATTTTCTGGAATTTTCCAAGCAGTTTAAAAGCACAGTCAACTTAGTGTATTTAAACATCTGACCCACTGGAATTTTGATCCAGTGAATTATAAGTGAAATAATCTGTCTAAACAATTGCTGGAAAAATTACTTGTGTCATGCACAAAGTAAATGTCCTAAGCGACTTGCCAAAACTATAGTTTGTTAACAAGAAATTTGTGGAGTGGTTGAAAAACAAGTTAATGACTGCAACCTAAGTGTATGTAAACTTCCGACTTCAACTGTATCTAGATACAGTGCCTTCGTCAAGTATTCAGACCCCTTGACCTTAAATTGTATTTTATTCAGCAATCGACACACAATACCCCATAATGACGAAGCAAAAACAGGTTGACATTTTTGCAAATGCATTAAAAATAAAAAACTGAAAAACCTTATTTACACAAGTATTCAGACCCTTTGCTATGAGACTCGAAATTGAACTCGAAAGTGCATCTTGGTTTCCATTGATCATCCTTGAGATGTTTCTACAACTTGGAGTCCACCTGTGGACATGATTTGGAAAGGCACACACCTGTCTAAATAAGGTCCCATCATTGTAACTTTCTGAAGGCACTGTAAATGGGCTCAGACACGGTATGTTTTAGTTTGAAACAATGCGATTCTGTGCGATGCGGCTAACATTTGTTGCATTAAAACATACATTTTCTATTCAAAATTTAAATCTGCTGGTGATGGAGCTCATGAGCTGGGACTCTGAGCTGGTTCTGTCTGAGCTGACTTCTGTGTGGGTGTGTTGTGTCGTGACATTGTGTTTGACTTATTTTATCAAATAATTACAAACCATGTCCTATTATTACACGATTAAATTAAACATATAACAATTAATTAAGTGGTAATCTGGGGCACCACGGGAAATGTTGTTAGTATTGAATCCTTTTTCCAATTTTCGCCTAAAATGAAATACCCAAATCTAACTGCCTGTAGCTCTGTACCTGAAGCAAGGATATGCATATTCTTGACACCATTTGAAAGGAAAGTGAAGTTTGTGGAAATGTCTAGTCTACTGATATTGCCTGGGGTTGTTCAGCATGCAAAATTAATGACTGTCAATGTAGTTCGATACTGAAGGAGAGGAGGTATCCGTTTTCAGAAAAGATGAAATGTATTAGGTAAAAAAAATGCAAAAAATGAACAAAACAATGTAGTGAACAGGCGATTCGTAATGTTTGAATGTTTTTTCTGACAGGCGAATACTACATTTGGATCAGTTTGGGGTCCGCGGACCAATGCACTTGTATAAATGAATCGTTACAAAGCTATAGATTATACTTTCATATTCACCCCCTGCATTTTAAAAAAATATCATGTCACAGAGACCGTGGGTGGGGCTAAATGGATGGCGTCTAGCCTAGTGTGCAAAGTCTAAGGCGATTTATCTAGCTAGCACGTCTCACCCGTGATGTTGCAGTCCTTCAGCAGGGTCTGGTGGGCCTGGCGAATACGTCGCACGTACTCTACTGAGATGTGGTAGATCTTTGTACAAATTCCCTCCACGGAGTCTTTGGCTACTGCCGTTACATGGGGACCACACTGTTTCCGCAAGTGCTCCAGACGATCCTGAGGGAAAAACTAGTTTTAGGATCTGCTTTTCAACAGATACATGTCAGTGTACTTTCCATTGAGGTTAATTTATACAGAAATGGATATATTCTTTTGCCACAAACATACAGTTCGCCACACTTCTAAACCACACAATCTACTACTCAACTACACACACACACACACACACACACACACACACACACACACACACACACACACACACACACACACACACACACACACACACACACACACACACACACACACACACACACACACACACACACACACACACACACACACACACACACACTACTCCTTGACCACACACATACACACATGCACACACATACCATGTAGTCTTCTTTACTGGCTGAGTGGTCTCTCCGTAGCCAGTTCATGGTGTCCTCCGCATTCCATTTCACAACCTTCCGGCTGTCTGGTGTGGCGTTTCTAACAGGACATAAAACACACCGGTCATTCTCCAAGCAAGACAAAGCATTTCAAACCAGAGAGACACTCAACTAGCCCAATCAATCTTCCATTTAAATGCTTTTATTTCATCTTCAGTTTTTCTCCAATCTATCGAAGCTGCCACTCAGTCAAGACAGTTGGGGAAAGAGAAAGGACAGTTTTGGTTTAGCATTCAAGTGCAACCCAGAAGCTGCGGGTTTCTGCTTCAGGTCTATAAAAGCTTTCTATGTAGGATGCTCGAAATACTGAGACATTGTGTTGCTGCATGTTTTATAAGCTGAATCTAGCAGTCAAAGCGGTGGTTTAAAAAAAATGCTGAGCCATCACTTGAGTTATATAACGTATCGGCTATATAGATTCTAAATTGTCATGGTGCTTTATGTAGTGATGTGCCAGAACATATTAGTGGCTCGAATTTTTTAAGACAGCTTCTATAATGTCATACTTGGGAGCGACATCAAAGAATATCAGGCCATATAAAAAAGGGAATTTGTCAAATTAATTGTAGTGTGCCAGAAACACCTACCTCGAGTCAATCATTTTCTTGGCAGCTTCAGCGTATTTGAATAAGAGCTTTCGGGCCTCCTCTTTGTACTTGATGCGGGACAACCTGGTATAAGAAATGACAAAATAGTAGTAAATTAAAAAGTGTTGAGAGGAGACACTGTTGTCTAAATTAACCATAAATTGAATGAATTGCCAAGACGACATTTCAATGTATTGACATTTCACATGCAACAAAATTGCACCAGACTGATGCACGCATTTTTCACTAGCTCCTTGTGCAACATCAGACAACTTAATTTACTGTATTGAAACAAGCCAAACAGACGTTAATTAAAGAATATAGTATAATTGGTATGTACAGGTCTTCGTTCAAATATTATATTTGACATCTTTCAAATACTTTGAGCGTTTTGATTGAGCCAGCATGGTGTGTCCGATGGGCGGGGTTTGCAGTTGTGGGTCTATTCCATTGGTTCCTTTGCGCCAGGAAGGATCAATCAAGCACAGATTTGAAGCCAGGACGGGTACATATTCCCTTTCCCACTGACCTGATGGGTATGTCGTTCATGACCTCTCTGAACATGGACCGGGAGATGATGGGGTCACAATCGCTGGGCAGTAGGGGGTCAGGCCCTTTGTCCAGCACCTTGCGCTCCAGCAGCCAGCGGTTGAAAGACTCCGTGGGGGCTCGATACCTATTAGAGGGGGGGAAAGGCCATTTATCACCAAGGTTGACGTCAGCCGAGTATAGGAACACCGGAGTTGTGTTCACCAGGGCATAAATTAGGGAAAACATTTGAATGCATTTCACAACGTAAAATGAAAAGAGCGTTGCTTATTAGAAAAGTTCAGCAAGGCCCACCATTTCAGTCCATTGTCTTCTGTTTGGTGCCTAATTATTATTATTATGACCCTGGGCTGGAGTAAAATTTTGCTCACCCTATGGCACTCCAGGACCAGGGGTGGTGAGTGACAACAATGGCTTAACAAAATGCTGAGCGTTATATATATATATATATTTTTTTTTTTTAAGTGACACCTCAGAACTGTTTTCAGACAGACAACTCAAGCTCATCTAGAAAGCAAACATCTGACAGCATAATGGGGAGGCACATTGAAAAGTAAGTAATTAAAAAGGTAAGAAAAGCAATAATTTTAATTTAAAGCTAAGTTTGACTTGACAACGCCAGTTGTGTGGGTAATTTACCTTCTCGTTGGTAGCAGAGCTCTTGGTAGTGCTGCCGTAGCTTGGTGGTGAGCTGGGCGCGTTGGAGCTCAATCTCCGGGTGGGGAGGTAGATGGTTGGCGGGGGCTCGCTCTCTGATCACTGCGTTAGTCTGAATGTCCAGGTCCCAGTATATTCTAAAATAGCAACAATGACAGACATACTCTGTATTCATATCCCAAAATAAATTAATTAACTCACAACAAATTTCAATAGAAAGTTGACAAAAATAGATATGATCTTGCTTACTACGGTGGAAAGATAAATATCTGTATTTGTAGAAAAATCACCATAATTAATTATTTAGTCATATGCCAGTTTACCCATTTTATGGCCCTGCCTTCGCCAAATGATTTGTTTATAAAATTATATGAGCAAAAATACATTTTCCTTTATTAAGAACGGCAAGCCAAACAAAATTAAACGTGCTAATTTATATAATGAATATGAGTTTGGGGGGCAGAAATTATTAAATATTCAAGCATTAAACCTCTCACTAAAAGCATCAGTCATACAAAAGATATACTTAAACTCAAACTAGTTCTCCAGTAGATTAGTAAGAATGGCTCACCCATTGTTCAAAAATGTCCCTTTCCCCTTTATCCAGATTACAACCTCTCACTTTCAGTCAATTGATAATGGAACCATTTTCAAAATTAAAAAAATTAAAAAGCAAAAAACAAGCCATACAAAGCTGGTTGCAATTCCAGTTTCATCCCAGAGAAAAGACAGAACAAATATTAAGGTTAAACTCAAACATACAAATTGATAAAAACATATATCTTTCTGGAATGTTTTTTTTAAATGAATTTTTGGTAAAATTATATTATGAACAGGAAAGGCGGAGTTGTCACGTGTAGTTAACAAAAATATATGGAAATGTTTGCTCTATACGAAATTACAACTAACTGACTGCAGCCTTTTTATTATTTTTTATATTTTTTATTTCACCTTTATTTAACCAGGTAGGCTAGTTGAGAACAAGTTCTTATTTGCAACTGCGACCTGGCCAAGACAAAGCAAAGCAGTGTGACACGGACAACAATACAGTTACACATGGAGTAAACAATAAACAAGCCAGTAACACAATAAACAAGTCAATGACACAGTAGAAAAATAAAGTCTATGTACAGTGTGTGCAAAAGGCATGAGGAGGTAGGCAATAAATAGGCCATAGGAGCGAATAATTACAATTTAGCAGATCAACACTGGAGTAATAAATGAGCAGATGATGATATGCAAGTAGAGATACCGGTGTGCAAAAGAGCAGAAAAGTAAATCAAATAAAAACAGTATGGGGATGAGGTAGGTAGATTGGGTGGGCTATTTACAGATGGACTATGTACAGCTGTAGTGATCGGTTAGCTGCTCAGATAGTTGATGTTTAAAGTTGGTGAGGGAAACAAAAGTATCCAATTTCAGCGATTTTTACAATTCGTTCCAGTCACTGGCAGCAGAGAACTGGAAGGAAAGGCGGCCAAATAAGGTGTTGGCTTTGGGGGTGATCAGCGAGGTATACCTGCTGGAACGTGTGCTACGAGTGAGTGGTTATTATCGTGACCAGTGAACTGAGATAAGGCAGAGCTTTACCTAGCATAGACTTATAGATAAGGTATTTATAGTTGTCCACATATTCTAGGTCGGAACCGTCCAGGGTGGTGATGCTAGTCGGGCGTGCGGGTTGCGGGCAGTGAACGGTTGAAAAGCATGCATTTGTTTTTACTAGCGTTTAAGAGCAGTTGGGGGCCATGGAAGGAGTGTTGTATGGGATTGAAGCTCGTTTAGAGGTTAGTTGGCACAGTGTCCAAGGAAGGGCCAGAAGTATACAGAATGGTGTCGTCTGGGTAGAGGTGGATCAGGGAATTGCCCGCAGCAAGAGCGATATCATTGATATATACAGAGAAAAGAGTCGGCCCGAGAATTGAACCCTGTGGTACCCCCATAGAGACTCGGCTCAAACGTTGTGGGTAGCCTTCCACAAGCTTCCCACAATAAGTTGGGTGAATTTTGGCCCTTTCCTCCTGACAGAACTGGCGTAACTGAGTCAGTTTTGTCGGCCTCCTTGCTCGCACACACTTTTTCAGTTCTGCCCACAAATTTTCTATGGGATTGATGTCAGGGCTTTGTGATGGCCAATCCAATACCTTGACTTTGTTGGCCTTAAGTCATTTTGACACAACGTTGGAAGTATGCTTGCAGTCATTGTCCATTTGGAAGACCCATTTGCGACCAAGCTAAGTTCCTGACTGATGTCTTGAAATGTTGCTTCAATATATCCACAATTTATCTTTCTCATGATGCCATCTATTTTGTGAAGTGCACCAGTCCCTCCAGTGCAGTTGCAAACCATAGTCTGGCTTTTTTATGGTGGTTTTGGAGCAGTGTCTTCTTCCTTGCTGAGCAGCCTTTTAGGTTATGTTGATATAGGATTCATTTTACTGTGGATAGATATACTTTTGTGCCCGTTTCCTCTAGCATCTTCACAAAGTCCTTTGCTGTTGTTCTGGGATTGATTTGCACTTTTCACACCAAAGTACGTTCATCTCTAGGAGACATAACATGTATTCTTCCTGAGCGGTATGACGGCTGCATGGTTCCATAGTGTTTATACTTGCGTACTATTTTTTTTGTACAGATAAATGTGGTACCTTCAGGCGTTTGGAAATTGCTCCCAAGGATGAACCAGACTTGTGGAGGTCTACAGTTCTTTTTCTGAGGTCTTGGCTGATTTCTTTTGATTTTCCCATGATGTCAAGCAAAGATGCACTGAGTTTGAAGGTAGGCCTTGAAATACATCCACAGATACACCTCCAATTGACTCAAATGATGTCAATTAGCCTATCAGAGGCTTCTAAAGCCATTACATCATTTTCTGGAATTTTCCACGCTGTTTAAAGGCACAGTCAACTTAGTGTATGTAAACTTCTGACCCGCTGGAATTGTGATAGTGAATTATAATTATGAAATATTCTGTCTGTAAACAATTGTTGGAAAAATTACTTGCGTCATGCACAAAGTAGATGTCCTAACCGACTTGCCAAAACCATAGTTTGTTAACAAGAAATTTGTGGAGTTGTTGAAAAACAGGTTTTAATGAATCCAACCTCAAGAGTATGTAAACTTCCGACTTAAACTGTACGTGTTAAGCAGATGTTATTGCACGTGTAGTGAAATGCTTGTGTTTCTAGCGCCAACAGTGTAGTAATATCTAACAAAACACACAAATCTAAAGTAAAGGAATTAGAATATGTTAAATATATGAACGAGCAATGTCAGAGCGGCATAGACTAAGATACAGTAGAATGGGATAGAATACAGTATATGCATATGAGATGAGCAATGCAAAATATGTAAACATTATTAAAGTGTCCAGTGATTTCAAGTCCATGTATATAGGGCAGCAGCCTCTAATTTAACAGTCTGGTCTTGCGATAGACTGCAAACAGCTTCTCGGTCCCAGCTTTGATGCACCTGTACTGACCTCACCTTCTGGATGATAGTGAGGTGAACAAGCAGTGGCTCGGGTGGTTGTTGTCCTTGATGATCTTTTTGGCTTTCCTGTGACATCGGGTGCTGTAGGTGTCCTGGAGGACAGGTAGTTTGTCCCCAATGATGAGTTGGGCAGACCGCACAGGGTGACTCTGGAGAGTCCTGCGGTTGTGGGTGGTGCAGTTTCCGTACCAGGCTGTGTTACAGCCCAACAGGATGCTCTCAACTGCATCTGTAACAGTTTGTGAGGGTTTTAGGTGACAAGCCAAATTTCTTCAGCCTCCTGTGGTTGAAGAGTCACTGATGCGCTTTCTTCACCACACTGTCTGTGTGGATGGATCATTTCAGTTTCTCAGTGTTGTGTACGCCGAGGAACTTAAAACTATCCACCTTGTCCACTGCGGTCCCATCGATGTGTAAGGGGGGGGTCCACAATCATCTCCTTTGTATGTTGACGTTGAGTGAGAGGTTATTTTCCTGGCAACACACTCCCAGGGCCCTCACCTCCACCCTATAGGCGGTCTCGTCATTGTTGGTAATCAGGCCGGAGTACATGAGGGGGCTGGGCATGCATCCTTAAGGGGCCCCAGTGTTGAGGATCAGCAAAGTGGAGGTGTTTTTTTTCCCTACCTCACCACCTGGGGGCGGCCATTCAGGAAGTCCAGGACCCAGTTTCACAGGGCGGGGTTCAGACCCAGGGACTCAAGCTTAATGATGAGCTTGGAGGGTACTATGGTGTTGAATGCTGAGCTTTTTTGCAAAGAACAATGCATGGCCATCATATTTCTAATGTTTAGGCCTATCATAGAAAGAATGTAGCCAGTTACATTTCTTAATGAAGATACAGTGGGGAGAACAAGTATTTGATAACCTGCAAAATCGGCAGTGTTTCCTACTTACAAAGCATGTAGAGGTCTGTCATTTTCATCATTGGTACACTTCAACTGTGAAAGGCGGAATCTAAAACAAAAATCCCGAAAATCACATTGTATGATTTTTAAGTAATTAATTTGCATTTTATTGCATGACATAAGTATTTGATCACCTACCAACCAGTAAGAATTCTGGCTCTCACAGACCTGTTAGTTTTTCTTAAAGAAGCCCTCCTGTTCTCCACTCATTACCTGTATTAACTGCACCTGTTTGAACTCATTACCTGTATAAAAGACACCTGTCCACACACTCAATCAAACAGACGCCAACCTTTCCACAATGGCCAAGACCAGAGAGTTGTGTAAAGACATCAGGGATAAAATTGTAGACCTGCACAAGGATGGGATGGGCTACAGGACAATAGGCAAGCAGCGTGGTGAGAAGGCAACAACTGTTGGCGCAATTATTAGAAAATGGGAGAAGTTCAAGATGAGGGTCAATCACCCTTGGTCTGGGGCTCCATGCAAGATCTCACCTTGTGGGGCATCAATGATAATGAGGAAGGTGAGGGATCACCCCAGAACTACACGGCAGGACCTGGTCAATGACCTGAAGAGCTGGGACCACAGTCTCCAAGAAAACCATTAGTAACACACTACGCCATCATGGATTAAAATCCTGCAGCACACGCAAGGTCCCCCTGCTCAAGCCAGCGCATGCCCAGGCCCGTCTGAAGTTTGACCATCTGGATGATCCAGAGGAGGAATGGGAGAAGGTCATGTGGTATGATGAGACAAAAATAGAGCTTTTTGGTCTAAACTCCACTCGCCGTGTTTGGAGGAAGAAGGATGAGTACAACCCCAAGAACACCATCCCTACCATGAAGCATGGAGGTGGAAACATCATTATTTGGGGATGCTTTTCTGCAAAGCGGACAGGATGACTGCACCGTATTGAGGGGAGGATGGATGGGGCCATGTATCGCAAGATCTTGGCCAACAACCTCCGTCCCTCCGTAAGAGCATTGAAGATGGGTCGTGGCTGAGTCTTCCAGCATGACAACGACCGGAAACACACAGCCAGGGCAACTAAAGAGTGGCTCCGTAAGAAGCATCTCAAGGTCCTGGAGTGGCCTAGCCAGTCTCCAGACCTGAACCCAATAGAAAATCTTTGGAGGGAGCTGAAAGTCTGTATTGCCCAGCAACAGCCCCGAAACCTGAAGGATCTGGAGAAGGTCTGTATGGACGAGTGGGCCAAAATCCCTGCTGCAGTGTGTGCAAACCTGGTCAAGAACTACAGGAAACGTATGATCTCTGTAATTGCACACAAAGGTTTCTGTACCAAATATTAAATTCTGCTTTTCTGATGTATCAAATACTTATGTCATGCAACAAAATGCTAATTAATTACTTAAAAATCATACAATGTGATTTTCTGGATTTTTGTTTTAGAGTTGAAGTGTACCTATGATAAAAATTACAGACCTCTACATGCTTTGTAAGTAGGAAAACCTGCAAAATCGGCAGTGTATCAAATACTTGTTCTCCCCACTGTATATGCAAGATATGCTAGATGAAAATCTGGATACCATCCAACCCTAATTGAAAGTATAGGAAGCGTTTTTTTCCCCTCCACCGTGACCGGTAATCAGAGTTCAACCAACTTTTTTATTTTACCACTACATCACTGGCTACAGGTAGGCTTATTTGAAGTTCATGGTAATAGGCCTACCTACACATTGCAGCCTAGTCTAGTAAACATTGACCATCCCATTTTTCCCGGGACAGTTTTATCCCCATTTCAGGCTACCAAAAAGGTAACTTTCTCAGGAAATTGTATCAATTAATTTAGGCCTAATCAAGAGCAACCACTGAATGTCATTAGGCACACTTTTTGGTGTTTTGTAACATATGTCTATTTCCATTCATCAAATTTACATTTACATTTACATTTAAGTCATTTAGCAGACGCTCTTATCCAGAGCGACTTACAAATTGGTGCATTCACCTTATGACATCCAGTGGAACAGCCACTTTACAATAGTGCATCTAAATATTTTAAGGGGGGGGGTGAGAAGGATTACTTCATCCTATCCTAGGTATTCCTTAAAGAGGTGGGGTTTCAGGTGTCTCCGGAAGGTGGTGATTGACTCCGCTGTCCTGGCGTCGTGAGGGAGTTTGTTCCACCATTGGGGAGCCAGAGCAGCGAACAGTTTTGACTGGGCTGAGCGGGAACTGTACTTCCTCAGTGGTAGGGAGGCGAGCAGGCCAGAGGTGGATGAACGCAGTGCCCTTATTTGGGTGTAGGGCCTGATCAGAGCCTGGAGGTACTGAGGTGCCGTTCCCCTCACAGCTCCATAGGCAAGCACCATGGTCTTGTAGCGGATGCGAGCTTCAACTGGAAGCCAGTGGAGAGAGCGGAGGAGCGGGGTGACGTGAGAGAACTTGGGAAGGTTGAACACTAGACGGGCTGCGGCGTTCTGGATGAGTTGTAGGGGTTTAATGGCACAGGCAGGGAGCCCAGCCAACAGCGAGTTGCAGTAATCCAGACGGGAGATGACAAGTGCCTGGATTAGGACCTGCGCCGCTTCCTGTGTGAGGCAGGGTCGTACTCTGCGGATGTTGTAGAGCATGAACCTACAGGAACGGGCCACCGCCTTGATGTTAGTTGAGAACGACAGGGTGTTGTCCAGGATCACGCCAAGGTTCTTAGCGCTCTGGGAGGAGGACACAATGGAGTTGTCAACCGTGATGGCGAGATCATGGAACGGGCAGTCCTTCCCCGGGAGGAAGAGCAGCTCCGTCTTGCCGAAGTTCAGCTTGAGGTGGTGATCCGTCATCCACACTGATATGTCTGCCAGACATGCAGAGATGCGATTCGTCACCTGGTCATCAGAAGGGGGAAAGGAGAAGATTAATTGTGTGTCGTCTGCATAGCAATGATAGGAGAGACCATGTGAGGTTATGACAGAGCCAAGTGACTTGGTGTATAGCGAGAATAGGAAAGGGCCTAGAACAGAGCCCTGGGGGACACCAGTGGTGAGAGCGCGTGCTGAGGAGACAGATTCTCGCCACGCCACCTGGTAGGAGCGACCTGTCAGGTAGGACGCAATCCAAGCGTGGGCCGCGCCGGAGATGCCCAACTCGGAGAGGGTGGAGAGGAGGATCTGATGGTTCACAGTATCGAAGGCAGCCGATAGGTCTAGAAGGATGAGAGCAGAAGAGAGAGTTAGCTTTAGCGGTGCGGAGCGCCTCCGTGATACAGAGAAGAGCAGTCTCAGTTGAATGACTAGTCTTGAAACCTGACTGATTTGGATCAAGAAGGTCATTCTGAGAGAGATAGCGGGAGAGCTGACCAAGGACGGCACGTTCAAGAGTTTTGGAGAGAAAAGAAAGAAGGGATACTGGTCTGTAGTTGTTGACATCGGAGGGATCGAGTGTAGGTTTTTTCAGAAGGGGTGCAACTCTCGCTCTCTTGAAGACGGAAGGGACGTAGCCAGCGGTCAGGGATAAGTTGATGAGCGAGGTGAGGTAAGGGAGAAGGTCTCCGGAAATGGTCTGGAGAAGAGAGGAGGGGATAGGGTCGAGCGGGCAGGTTGTTGGGCGGCCGGCCGTCACAAGACGCGAGATTTCATCTGGAGAGAGAGGGGAGAAAGAGGTCAGAGCACAGGGTAGGGCAGTGTGAGCAGAACCAGCGGTGTCGTTTGACTTAGCAAACGAGGATCGGATGTCGTCGACCTTCTTTTCAAAATGGTTGACGAAGTCATCTGCAGAGAGGGAGGAGGGGGGAGGGGGAGGAGGATTCAGGAGGGAGGAGAAGGTGGCAAAGATCTTCCTAGGGTTAGAGGCAGATGCTTGGAATTTAGAGTGGTAGAAAGTGGCTTTAGCAGCAGAGACAGAGGAGGAAAATGTAGAGAGGAGGGAGTGAAAGGATGCCAGGTCCGCAGGGAGGCGAGTTTTCCTCCATTTCCGCTCGGCTGCCCGGAGCCCTGTTCTGTGAGCTCGCAATGAGTCGTCAAGCCACGGAGCGGGAGGGGAGGACCGAGCCGGCCTGGAAGATAGGGGACATAGAGAGTCAAAGGATGCAGAAAGGGAGGAGAGGAGGGTTGAGGAGGCAGAATCAGGAGATAGGTTGGAGAAGGTTTGAGCAGTGGGAAGAGATGATAGGATGGAAGAGGAGAGAGTAGCGGGGGAGAGAGAGCGAAGGTTGGGATGGCGCGATACCATCCGAGTAGGGGCAGTGTGGGAAGTGTTGGATGAGAGCGAGAGGGAAAAGGATACAAGGTAGTGGTCGGAGACTTGGAGGGGAGTTGCAATGAGGTTAGTGGAAGAACAGCATCTAGTAAAGATGAGGTCGAGCGTATTGCCTGCCAAATGCCAAATCAAATGGCACGAGTATACATGCATTGCACTGTTTGGATTATTTTGGAGTGGACGAACATGCACAGGTAGCCTACGCTTTGAAGCTATTTGTCTGACAATCAGATGAAAGCATCATGACTGGTGATGTTCATGACACATTAAAAGGCAATACATTTTTACTGTTAAATTAAGTCTTCATTATTATGTCCATAACAAATGTGTTATGTCATGGTGTAATTCACACTCTGACTGTAGTGTACTATAGGCTACACAAATATTTATAGAAACACAAGCAGATCAGCATATAATTCTATAATAATAATAAATATAAAGCATGGTAATAAAAAGCATGGTCAGTGGAGAATCACCATCGAAATAGCTTTTTAACCCAGGACTACTAAACTTTGAGAAGCAGGTTAGCTTTTTTTGTCATTAATCTTGTTCTGGAGGGAGCTCTGCAGAGTGGTCACTAGCTGGCACAGCCACAAAGTCATACAATCTGACTTTAATCCAAACCCTGCCTAAACTTAAATTAAAACAATAATGTTGGTTTTCATGAATTTTTACATTATAGCCACATTTTGACATAGCAGTTGGTCCATCAAGCGGTGAAAAACATTTTTTTTTTGCTCAGTTCTGCCTTAAGGACAACACTCATCCCAATAAACGTCAACCTGCGTCCGCGAAACCGTACCAAAAACTGACAAATGACCTGTTGGGATGAAGATCTGAGTCCATACACCATGGTAGTAGTCATTTTAATTTACATTTTTATCAGTTGAAATGGACATGGGGCGATGGGATGTCTATATTTCGATTCCAGTGACTGATGTGTGGCTGTACTCACATGGTGGGACGGTATAGGGCCGATGCCGGCTGACCTGGCTTGTCCTCTGTGCCAGTGGTAGAGTTCCATGGCTTTGCCCTGGGGGTAACGGGTGAGATGGGCACTGTGGGGGTTGTTGGGGTTACAGGTATACCAATCTCAATCTGTCAATAACACAGTCACATATTGGATTAGAGTGACAGAGGAAATATTCCAATTTAAAAACAGTTTAAAACAATCTACAGAGACAAGGGGCACACCATATTATCCTGTTTAAACATTAATTTCCTGCTGTCAAATATAAGAGACAGCACAGTGTAGTCCAGGAGATAAGCTCACAAAAAGAATCACTGGTATAGAGGCATGAAAATTGTCACACTTGTAACATTTTGCGGCATTGACGAAGAAACGTGTCCTGCTCAATGACTCACCTTGGGCCTCTTGAAGCTGTTAAGACCACCCTGGGCGGCCTCCTCCGACAGGCGTCTCTTGCGCTGCCCGTTGCCCACGCCGGCGTCACCTGCCCCCTCCACCGAGGCAGCATTCAAACCCAGCGGGTCGGACTACAAAGACAGGAACAAACAGGGCAGCTGCCCCGTTAGAAAACTGCTGGAGAAGAGTGATGTTGATAAGGTTCAGACCAAGTTCCATCAAGAGACAGTTACTGGAAGAAAAAAAAAAAGAGAGCGTGAGGTACTAAGAACAGAAATAAAGAGAACAATTGTTTTTTCCTCTGTCCCAAATCAAGAAGCTATAACCATTTTGCACTCACAATGACATCATGCTGCCCCAGGACTGGCATCTCCCACATCGACTGATTGGTGAAGCGGTTGAACCAGTAGGGCCGATTCTCCCGCTTGCTCCAGCATTTCGACCAGCCGGCCTGGACGAGCTCGTCTGCACAGGAAAGGCGTCAGAAAGGTCACATCTATCTTCAGTCTGGTTCTTCTCACTTGTAAGTAGCAAGTCAACATAGACAAAGCCAGTATCCTTTCCTTCCTAAGCACTGATCTTAAGCCTCATGTATACCCTACGTATATGCCTTCAGAAAGTATTCACGCCCCTTGACATTTTCCACATTATGTTGCGTTACATCCTATATTTGAAATGGATTACATTTTGATATTTTTTTTGTCACTGGCGTACACACAATACCCCAAAAATCTCAAAGTGGAATTATGTTGGGGTCGAAATCCTGCACATAGCTTCCACCATGTGCTACCACTTTAAGAGCGCATCAGCAGTCAGAAAGGAGGAAACAAAGAGAGCTCTTCCGGCTTTCTGGGAGGGAGCTTTTGGTTGGCGAGGCAGTTTGATCAGGGTGTGCAATGCTGCAGAAGTCTTGTTTATTTTCAGCGTGCCGAGTTTGTAAAAGTGTTTAACTCGATCGTCGGTGTTACCGCTCTAAATCTTTTGGGACCGCACCAGTTATTGATCTCATGGATTAGTAGCAACATTGTTGGAAAGCTTTGACATACAAACAAACAAAAACCAGACAGACAGACAGCTGTTGACTTCAGGCTTGCCGTTGCACTAAGAACCCCCCTCTCTCTCCCCTCTATCATTCCAGTGCTTTACAATACAGCAGACCTTTTTTTTCTCCAATGCGCTTCCCTTTGATGTTCAGCGTCGCTGAACATCAAAATCTTTATCTTTACCCCTCTCTAACAACACCGCTACAATGTTTTTCAAATTAATACAAAATGAAAAGCTGAAACGTCTTGAGTCAATAAGTAATCAAAACACTTTGTTATGGGAACCCTAAATAAGTTCAGGAGTAAAAGTGTGCTTAACAAGTCACAAAATAAGTAGCATGGACTCACTCTGTGTGCAATAATAGTGTTTAAGATGATTTATGAATGACTACCTCATCTCTGTACCCCACACATACAGATACAGAATTGTAAGGTCCTTCAGTCGAGCAGTGAATTTCAAACACAGATTCAACCACAAAGGGAGGTTTTCCAATGCCTCACAAAGAAGGGCACCCATTGGTAGATTGGGTAAAAAAATATATATTAAAAAGCAGATATTAAATATCCCTTTGAGCATGGTGAAGTTATGAATTATTCTTTGGATGGTGTATCAATACACCCAGATACAGGCATCCTTCTTAAATCACTTGCCGGAGAGGAAGGAAACCCCTCAAGGATTTCACAAGGCCAATGGTGATTTTAAAACCGTTACCAAGTGTAATGGCTGTGACGGGAGACAACTGAGTATGGATCAAGACTGTAGTTGCTCCACAATACTAACCTAATTGACAGAGTGAAAAGAAGGAACCCTGTACAGAATACACATATTCTAAAACATGCATCCTATTTGCAACAAGGCACTAAAGTAATACAGCAAAGAAAATGTGGCAAAGCAATTAACTTCTTGTCCTGAATACAACGTGTCATGTTTGGGGCAAATCCAATACAACACATTAGAGTACCACTCTCCATATTTTCAAGCATAGTGGTGACTGCATCATGTTATATGTATGCTTGTAATCATTAAGGACTGTGGAGTTTTTCAGGATGCAAAAATACATGGAATAGAGCTAAGCACAGGCAAAATCCTAGAGGAAATCTTGGTTCAGTGTGTTTTCCACCAGAACTGGGAGATGAATTCACAGCAGGACAATAACCTAAAACAATCTACACTGGCATTGCTTACCAAGAAGACAGTGGCCGAGTTACAGTTTTGACTTAAATCTACTTGAAATTCTATGACCTGAAAATGGTTGTCTAGCAATGATCAACAACCAATTTGACAGCGCTTGAAGAATTTTGAAAAAAGGTTTGGAGTCTTATCCTGAAAGACTGACAGCTGTAATCGCTGCCAAAGGCGGTTCTGCAAAGTAATGACTCAGCGGTGTGAATACTTATGTAAATGAGATATTTCTATATTTATTTTTCAATAAATTAGCAAATTTTTTTTTTTAATTCACTTAGTTATTATGGGGTATTGTGTGTAGATGTGATATTTAAAAAAATAAAAATAAAAATGAATCAACTTTGTATTCAGGCTATAACAACAAAATATGGAATAAATCAAGAGATATTAATATTTTCTGAAGGCACTGTATGTATGTACGCATGGAAGAACTACATGTAGGGTCGCAAAATAGCAAAAGACATTTGCAGCCCTGCAAGTCATAACTTGGTGCAAGAACACATGATCCCCGTTTTGGGTAGGATTCTTGCATTGCATGCCAATGGTATACATTAGGCTTTAAAATAATTGTACAGGGGGGAATCCTCTTGGCAAGTGGGATTCTGGCATATTGCTTCACTTATCCTGTATTTTTTATCAGTGTAGAGAAAGAAAATGGCAGAATAGGAAGCTAATTTCAAACTATTGTGATGGTGAGGGTAATTTAAATACTGGCATAATATTTTTTTTTAAAGAGTGGGGCTGGTGAAGTGGTTGGAAAGACAGGGAAGATAGTGGTGGTGAGTCAAAGCGCAGTTCGCCAGATTCGAACCCATGCCAAGTCATGTGCCGGTGTCAGTGGCTCTAATCATTGGACCACACAGGCCAACGGCATTGTCATTTTACCTCACACTGACTGCTTAGACAGCAGATTTACGGGATATATGCACCACTTGATGTCATGTCACTAGAGCCATCTTACCTGGCAACTCTGGCATGGGCTTGCTAGTTGAAGGTGAGACCGGAGACCCCTGTGTGGCAGAGCCTGTTGGAGACATCACCAAAGCAGTGTCCCCCTTCACTGTTCCGTGGTTCTCACTTGACATCTCTCCTCATCTGTCCTGCCCTGAAAAAAAAGATTGTGCCAAATTAGTGAAGGAGATTTCACTTAACTTTGCCTTGTTAAGTACAGTTGAAGTCGGAAGTTTACATACACCTTAGCCAAATAAACTGAGTTTAAATGTTTCACAATTCCTGACATTTAATCAGAGTAAAAATGTTTTAGGTCAGTTAGGATCACCACTTTATTTAAAAAATGTGAATGTCAGAATAATAGGAGAGAGAATGATTTATTTCAGCTTTTATTTCTTTCATCACATTCTCAATGGGTCAGAACTTTACATACACTCAATTAGTATTTGGCAGAATTGCCTTTAAATTGTTTAACTTGGGTCAAACGTTTTGGGTAGCCTTCCACAAGCTTCCCACAATAAGTTGAGTGAATTTTGTCCTATTCCTCCTGACAGAGATGGTGTAACTGAGTCAGGTTTGTATGCCTCCTTGCTCGCACATGCTTTTTCAGTTCTGCCCACACATTTTCTATATGATTGAGGTCATGGCTTTGTGATGGCCAATCCAATACCTTGACTTTGTTGTCCTTTAAGCCATTTTGCCACAACTTTGGAAGTATGCTTGGGGTCATTGTCATTTGGAAGACCCCTTTGCGACCAAGCTTTAACTTCCTGACTAATGTCTTGAGATGTTGCTAAATTATGTGGATATATATGTGGATATATTGTTCTTTCCTCATTATGCCATCTATTTTGTGAAGTGCACCAGTCCCTCCTGCAGCAAAGCACCGCCACAACATGATGCTGCCACCCCTGTGCTTCACGGTTGGGATGGTGTTCTTCGGGCTTGCAAGCCTCCCCCTTTTTTCCGCCAAATATAAGGATGGTCATTATGGCAAAAAAGTTATATTTTTCGGACCAGAGGACATTTCTCCAAAAAGTACGATCTTTGTCCTCATGTGCTATTGCAAACCATAGTCTGGCTTTATGATGGCGGTTTTGGAGCAGTGGCTTCTTCCTTGCTGAGCGGCCTTCAGGTTACGTCGATAGATTACTTGTTTTACTGTGGATATAGATACTTTTGTTTCCTCCAGCATCTTCACAAGGTCCTTTGCTGTTGTTCTGGGATTGATTTGCACTTTTCACACCAAAGTACGTTCATCTCTAGGAGACAGAACACGTCTCCTTCCTGAGCGGTATGACGGCTGTGTGGTCACATGGTGTTTATACTTGCGTACTATTGTTTGTAGAGATGAACGTGATACCTTCAGACGTTTGGAAATTGCGCCCAAGGATGTTTGCTGTCTTCGTATCCAAGATAATTGTGTAGTTTAGAGCGTGTAGTCTTAGAGTGATTATCTTAATTTACCGAGGTTAGCTAGCCAGCTATTTGTCGTCCTTAACGTAGGAGACACTGCTAGCTAGCCAACAGCTAGCCAACGTCTACTGAATAGAACTTCCGCACTCAACAACCCGGTCGCATTCCGCTTCGCTCCACAGGTAGTATCACATTTTTCATTTAATTTCATTACAGCACAACGGTTTGATTTGTTTGATCGTAGCTAGCTACATAGCTAGCTACATAGCCGTCTGTGTATCAAAGATAATTGTGTAGTCTAGAGCGATTTTCTAGGTTAGCTAGCCAGCTATTGTCGTTCTTTTAACGCAACGTAACGTAATCAACACTGCTAGCTAGCCAGCTAGCCCCCGAATAGCAGCACTGTAGAAACTATTACACTCAACGGAACGACTTGATTAGTGTAGTGTCAACAACGCAGCCACTGCCAGCTAGCCTACAAAGTCAACAACGCAGCCACTGCCAGCTAGCCTACTTCAGCAGTACTGTATCATTTTAATCATTTTAGTCAATAAGATTCTTGCTACGTAAGCTTAACTTTCTGAACATTCGAGACGTGTAGTCAACTTGTCATTCCAATCTCCTTGCGTAGCCTCTTCTGTAGCCTGTCAACTATGTGTCTGTCTATCCCTGTTCTCTCCTCTCTGCACAGACCATACAAACGCTCCACACCGCGTGGCCGCGGCCACCCTAATCTGGTGGTCCCAGCGCGCACGACCCACGCACGACCCACGTGGAGTTCCAGGTCTCCGGTAGCCTCTGGAACTGTCGATCTGCAGCCAACAAGGCAGAGTTCATCTCAGCCTATGCCTCCCTCCAGTCCCTCGACTTATTGGCACTGACAGAAATATGGATCACCACAGATAACACTGCTACTCCTACTGCTCTCTCTTCGTCCGCCCACGTGTTCTCGCACACCCCGAGAGCTTCTGGTCAGCGGGGTGGTGGCACCGGGATCCTCATCTCTCCCAAGTGGTCATTCTCTCTTTCTCCCCTTACCCATCTGTCTATCGCCTCCTTTGAAATTCATGCTGTCACAGGTACCAGCCCTTTCAAGCTTAACATCCTTATCATTTATCGCCCTCCAGGTCCCCTCGGAGAGTTCATCAATGAGCTTGATGCCTTGATAAGCTCCTTTCCTGAGGACGGCTCACCTCTCACAGTTCTGGGCGACTTTAACCTCCCCACGTCTACCTTTGACTCATTCCTCTCTGCCTCCTTCTTTCCACTCCTCTCCTCTTTTGACCTCACCCTCTCACCTTCCCCCCCTACTCACAAGGCAGGCAATACGCTCGACCTCATCTTTACTAGATGCTGTTCTTCCACTAACCTCATTGCAACTCCCCTCCAAGTCTCCGACCACTACCTTGTATCCTTTTCCCTCTCGCTCTCATCCAACACTTCCCACACTGCCCCTACTCGGATGGTATCGCGCCGTCCCAACCTTCGCTCTCTCTCCCCCGCTACTCTCTCCTCTTCCATCCTATCATCTCTTCCCTCTGCTCAAACCTTCTCCAACCTATCTCCTGATTCTGCTTCCTCAACCCTCCTCTCCTCCCTTTCTGCATCCTTTGACTCTCTATGTCCCCTATCTTCCAGGCCGGCTCGGTCCTCCCCTCCCGCTCCGTGGCTTGACGACTCATTGCGAGCTCACAGAACAGGGCTCCGGGCAGCCGAGCGGAAATGGAGGAAAACTCGCCTCCCTGCGGACCTGGCATCCTTTCACTCCCTCCTCTCTACATTTTCCTCCTCTGTCTCTGCTGCTAAAGCCACTTTCTACCACTCTAAATTCCAAGCATCTGCCTCTAACCCTAGGAAGCTCTTTGCCACCTTCTCCTCCCTCCTGAATCCTCCTCCCCCTCCCCCCTCCTCCCTCTCTGCAGATGACTTCGTCAACCATTTTGAAAAGAAGGTCGACGACATCCGATCCTCGTTTGCTAAGTCAAACGACACCGCTGGTTCTGCTCACACTGCCCTACCCTGTGCTCTGACCTCTTTCTCCCCGCTCTCTCCAGATGAAATCTCACGTCTTGTGACGGCCAGCCGCCCAACAACCTGCCCGCTCGACCCTATCCCCTCCTCTCTTCTCCAGACCATTTCCGGAGACCTTCTCCCTTACCTCACCTCGCTCATCAACTTATCCCTGACCGCTGGCTACGTCCCTTCCGTCTTCAAGAGAGCGAGAGTTGCACCCCTTCTGAAAAAACCTACACTCGATCCCTCCGATGTCAACAACTACAGACCAGTATCCCTTCTTTCTTTTCTCTCCAAAACTCTTGAACGTGCCGTCCTTGGTCAGCTCTCCCGCTATCTCTCTCAGAATGACCTTCTTGATCCAAATCAGTCAGGTTTCAAGACTAGTCATTCAACTGAGACTGCTCTTCTCTGTATCACGGAGGCGCTCCGCACCGCTAAAGCTAACTCTCTCTCCTCTGCTCTCATCCTTCTAGACCTATCGGCTGCCTTCGATACTGTGAACCATCAGATCCTCCTCTCCACCCTCTCTGAGTTGGGCATCTCCGGCACGGCCCACGCTTGGATTGCGTCCTACCTGACAGGTCGCTCCTACCAGGTGGCGTGGCGAGAATCTGTCTCCTCACCACGCGCTCTCACCACTGGTGTCCCCAGGGCTCTGTTCTAGGCCCTCTCCTATTCTCGCTATACACCAAGTCACTTGGCTCTGTCATAACCTCACATGGTCTCTCCTATCATTGCTATGCAGACGACACACAATTAATCTTCTCCTTTCCCCCTTCTGATGACCAGGTGGCGAATCGCATCTCTGCATGTCTGGCAGACATATCAGTGTGGATGACGGATCACCACCTCAAGCTGAACTTCGGCAAGACGGAGCTGCTCTTCCTCCCGGGGAAGGACTGCCCGTTCCATGATCTCGCCATCACGGTTGACAACTCCATTGTGTCCTCCTCCCAGAGCGCTAAGAACCTTGGCGTGATCCTGGACAACACCCTGTCGTTCTCAACTAACATCAAGGCGGTGGCCCGTTCCTGTAGGTTCATGCTCTACAACATCCGCAGAGTACGACCCTGCCTCACACAGGAAGCGGCGCAGGTCCTAATCCAGGCACTTGTCATCTCCCGTCTGGATTACTGCAACTCGCTGTTGGCTGGGCTCCCTGCCTGTGCCATTAAACCCCTACAACTCATCCAGAACGCCGCAGCCCGTCTAGTGTTCAACCTTCCCAAGTTCTCTCACGTCACCCCGCTCCTCCGCTCTCTCCACTGGCTTCCAGTTGAAGCTCGCATCCGCTACAAGACCATGGTGCTTGCCTACGGAGCTGTGAGGGGAACGGCACCTCAGTACCTCCAGGCTCTGATCAGGCCCTACACCCAAATAAGGGCACTGCGTTCATCCACCTCTGGCCTGCTCGCCTCCCTACCACTGAGGAAGTACAGTTCCCGCTCAGCCCAGTCAAAACTGTTCGCTGCTCTGGCTCCCCAATGGTGGAACAAACTCCCTCACGACGCCAGGACAGCGGAGTCAATCACCACCTTCCGGAAACACCTGAAACCCCACCTCTTTAAGGAATACCTAGGATAGGATAAAGTAATCCTTCTCACCCCCCCCTCCTCCCCCTTAAAAGATTTAGATGCACTATTGTAAAGTGGCTGTTCCACTGGATGTCATAAGGTGAATGCACCAATTTGTAAGTCGCTCTGGATAGCCTCCAGTATTTATGCTGCAGTAGTTTATGTGTCGGGGGGCTAGGGTCAGTTTGTTTATCTGGAGTACTTCTCCTGTCCTATTCGGTGTCCTGTGTAAATCTAAGTGTGCGTTCTCTAATTCTCTCCTTCTCTCTTTCTTTCTCTCTCTCGGAGGACCTGAGCCCTAGAACCATGCCCCAGGACTACCTGACATGATGACTCCTTGCTGTCCCCAGTCCACCTGGCCATGCTGCTGCTCCAGTTTCAACTGGCCTGGGCCCTAGGACCATGTCCCAGGACTACCTGACATGAGGACTCCTTGCTGTCCCCAGTCCACCTGGCCATGCTCCTGCTCCAGTTTCAACTGTTCTGCCTTACTATTATTCAACCATGCTGGTCATTTATGAACATTTGAACATCTTGGCCACGTTCTGTTATAATCTCCACCTGGCACAGCCAGAAGAGGACTGGCCACCCCACATATGCTCTCTCTAATTCTCTCTTTCTTTCTCTCTCTCGGAGGACCTGAGCCCTAGGACCGTGCCCCAGGACTACCTGACATGATGGCTCCTTGCTGTCCCCAGTCCATCTGACTGTGCTGCTGCTCCAGTTTCAACTGTTCTGCCTTATTATTATTTGACCATGCTGGTCATTTATGAACATTTGAACATCTTGGTCATGTTCTGTTATAATCTCTACCCGGCACAGCCAGAAGAGGACTGGCCACCCCACATAGCCCGGTTCCTCTCTAGGTTTCTTCCTAGGTTTTGGCCTTTCTAGGGAGTTTTTCCTAGCCACCGTGCTTTTACACCTGCATTGTTTGCTGTTTGGGGTTTTAGGCTGGGTTTCTGTACAGCACTTTGAGATATCAGCTGATGTACGAAGGGCTATATAAATAAATTTGATTTGATTTGATTTGATTTGATAAGAGCGTCTGCTAAATGACTTAAATGTAATGTAAATGTATGTTTAAAAGGCACAGTCAACTTAGTGTATGTAAACTTCTGACCCACTGGAATTGTGATACAGTGAACTAAGTGAAATAATCTGTCTGTAAACAATTACTTGGAAAAATTACTTGTCATGCACAAAGTAGATGTCCTCACCGACTTGCCAAAACTATAGTTTGTTAACAAGAAATTTGTGGAGTGGTTGAAAAACGAGTTTTAATGACACCAACCTAAATGTATGAAAACTTCCGACTTCAACTGATATACTGTGTACTATTCAAATGACAGAGCAAAGAACCTAGCTGTTTACTATTATTAAATGTGATAAAATGTAAAGATGTTCCATAATCTCCAAGGTACCCAGGTGGTGATTTGACATGCTTTCCGAAATTCAAGGGATCAAGCAAGACCTTCTATGCTATAATGATGGTCCGCAAACAATCGTTTAAGGTGCATGCCGTCACCTGCTGTGCTGGAGTATGCGATCAATCATGTTTTGCTTAATTCTGTATTACTAAGAAAGAAATAAAACAAAAATCCCTACTAACAAACCCTCCCCCATACCGAAAAACCCATCAAAAATGTTATTCTTTCATGCTGAGACAATCCAGCTTTAGGATTATTCAGTATTTTTTTAAATCATGTTGACAGGAACATCTGTTACGCCTAAACTCTATTGCCGGCATTTCTGCTTTCAACAATTCAAGTAGCGTTGATAACCTTTCTAATGAGAGCTATGAAGTAAATTTTATTTCAAGTTAAGTTTTTACTCAGTGCACTGCACAAATACTGTGAAATGCCTTTCTTAATGGTCTTCCTCAGCGATGCAATAATCAATATCAGTAGTACTATAAAAATAAAACATTTTAAAATAAAAGTAGAACAAAAAACACACAAGAAACAGAAATAAGAACACCAGAAAATAAGTAAGCTATGTAACAGGGTTAGTTCCAGGGTCAGTGCCAATACCATATTTACAATGTGCAGGGATACTGGAGTGGTAGGGTATATATAAGGGTAAGTTGACTAGACGTCAAGAGATATAATAAACAGAGTAGCAGCAGCAGCATGTATGATGACTGTGTGTGTGTGTGTGTGTGTGTGTGTGTGTGTGTGTGTGTGTGTGTGTGTGTGTGTGTGTGTGTGTGTGTGTGTGTGTGTGTGTGTGTGTGTGTGTGTGTGTGTGTGTGTGTGTGTGTGTGTGTGTGTGTGTGTGTGTGTGTGTGTGTGTGTGTGTGTGTGTGTGTGTGTGTGTGTGTTGGAGTGTCAGTATACGTGTGGATAGAGAGCAAAACATTTAATAAAATAGAAGGGTCAATGCAGATAGTCCGTGTAGTCATTTGTTACAGCCTGAATTTAAAATGGATTTCATTGAGATTTTGTGTCACTTGCCTACACACACAATATCCCATACTGTCAAGGTGGAATTGTTTTTAGAAATGTTTACAAATTGATCCAAAATGAAAAGCTGAAATGTGTTGAGTCAACAAGTATTCAACCCTTTTGTTATAGCAAGACCAAAAAACGTTCAGGAATATCCCTTTGAGCAAGGTGAAGTTATTAATTACACTTTGGATGGTGTGTCAATACACCAAGTCTCTTGGGGGATTGACACAGGGATTTCACTATGAGGCTAATGGTGACTAAAACGGTTATAGTTTAATGGCTGTGATTGGAGAAAACTGAGGATAGATAAACAACATTGTAGTTACTCCAAAATACTAACCTTAATGACAGAGCGAAAAGAATAAATCCTGTACAGAATAAAAAATATTCCAAAACATGCATGTGTCCAGAATACAAAGCCTTATGTTTGAGACAAATTGAAAACAACATCACTGACTACCACTCTTCATATTTTCAAGCATGGTGGTGGCTGCATCATGTTACGGGTATGCTTGTCATCGGCAAGGACTAGGGAGTTTTAAAAAATATATTTAAAAAATTATCAGAGCTAAGCACAGGCAAAATCATAGAGGAAAACCTGGTTCGGAGATGTTTACCAAGAAGAAATTGAATGATCCTGTGAGGCCTAGCTGCAGTTTTGACTTAAACCGACTTGAAAATCTATGGCAAGACTTGAAAATATCTGTCTAGAAATGATTAACAACCAACTTGACAGAGATGGAAAAATTTTAAAAAGAATAATTGGCAAATATTGTACAATCCAGGTGTGCAAAGCTATTAGCGATTCAACCAGAAAGATTCACAGCTGTAATCGCTACCAAAGGTGATTCTAACATGTATTGCCTCAGGGTTATGCAAATTCAATATCTGTATTTCATTTTCAAGAAATGCGCAAGAAATTCTACAACATTGTTATCACTTTGTCATTATGGGGTAGTGTGTGTAGATAGGCGAGGAAAAAAATATATGAAACAATTTTGAATTCAGGCTGTAACAACTTTCTGAAGGGAGCAGCTGGGGTAGCTACATCACTCCACCTATTCATTTCACAAATCACTCTTACAGCGTCTGCATATGAGACATTGATTCTATATCTCTGGGCCTCTCTCTGCACCTAGCATCCATCAAATGATGCACTGTGTTCCCACCCACAATTACAACATTTAGCCTTTACCTTGTTCCCACAGTCACCGTAATCATGTTCCCTTCCACATTTGGCACATGTTATCTTTCCTTTACACTGGGCCACTGGGTAATCCAGGGGTATTCAACCGGGGGTCCAGGTACTGCAGGGGTCCACGAAAATGTACATAGAAAACAAAAAGGGGGAAAATTATACATTTTGTTTTTATGAATATAGCTAGTAACAAATTAATTTGTATTACATACCTACAGTATAAAAAGAGGAGAATAACTTCATTCTAATGATGTCAACTTCACTTCTCAACTCAAGGTGTCAACAGTCTTCAGTCTTGTGAGTGAAAACATCCGAAGATCAAAGGTAAACGATTAATTTGATTGCTTTTCTGATTTTCGTGACCAAGCTTCCTGATGCTAAGTGTACTTAACGTTTAGTCGTGCGATCGATAAACTAACACAAAAGCTTGGATTGCTTTCGCTGTAAAGCATAACTTCAAAATCTGACACGACAGGTGGATTAACAAAAGGCTAAACTGTGTTTTACTATATTGCACTTGTGATTTCATGAATATAAATATTTGTAGAAATATTTATTGAATGTAGCGCTATGCTATTCAGCGGTTGTTGATGACACTTATCCCCATAGGGGGGTTGCAGCCATAACAAGTTTTAAACCAGCTAAACAGCTGAAATTAGCAGAAATGTGTTAGGAGTTACCCATCTATCGAATAGGGCTGTGAATTGCGAGGGCCTGCACGATACTTAGGTGCCGATACGATGTGTACTGCGATTCTCACAATTCTAAATGTATTGCGATTCGATGTTCCCAAAATATTGCTCACTATATGTCTGCTGCAGAGGGATAAGAGAATCATGGGAAAACGAGTTAATTAGTCATCAAAATAAAAGTGCTGGGAAAAAAAGCGGCACCCTATTTACAAAGAAGATCGAGAACAACCTAAGATGGAAAAATACTGGAGTTTTGCGGCAGGTTACAGCAAATGGTGGCAAACATTTTTTGCGATGTTGTCAAAACGATACGCTACATCGTCAAAAACAATATACCAATACGTAACAATTGACCCCTCGCATCACTACTATCTAATAGGCTGTTAAGAGTTTACACTTCCTCTTCCAATTACAGTGCCTTCAGAAAGTATTCATACCCCTTGACTTATTCAACATTTTCTTGCGTTACAGCCTGAATTCAAAATGTGTTAAATATATATTTCTCTCACCCATCTACACTCAATACCCCATAATGACAAAGTGAAAATATGTTTTTAGAAATGTTTGCAAATTCATTGAAAATTAAATGCATAAATATCTCATTTACAGTGCCTTGCGAAAGTATTCGGCCCCCTTGAACTTTGCGACCTTTTGCCACATTTCAGGCTTCAAACATAAAGATATAAAACTGTATTTTTTTGTGAAGAATCAACAACAAGTGGGACACAATCATGAAGTGGAACGACATTTATTGGATATTTCAAACTTTTTTAACAAATCAAAAACTGAAAAATTGGGCATGCAAAATTATTCAGCCCCCTTAAGATAAACCTGTTAATCCTACCCCCTACTTTTTCGAACATTCTGTTAAAATCGCGCAACATTTCAGCGCCCTGCTACTCATGCCAGGAATATAGTATATGCATATGATTAGTATGTGTGGATAGAAAACACTCAGACGTTTATAAAACCGGTTAAATCACGGCTGTGACTATAACAGAACGTGCGTTTCATCGAAAAGCGCAGGAAAATCTGATCACTGAAAATGGAAATATATATCCATGCACGACTTGAACCCATTGATAAAGGTGAACCACATTTAATGGGGCTGAGGTTGCAATACCTACAGCTTCCACACGTTGTCTAGAGTCTTGTCATTTGCCTAGGCTTTGTTTCTTGGTCAAACAGACGCAAGGCAACGCATTTCCTCCGGTCTCCGACCGGATATTTTGGTTGAGAATTACACAGACATTTTTTCCAGACGGACAGCTAAAGAATATACTTTGCCTCGTGATCAATTTGATCGCTTATTAACGTTTAATAATACCTAAAGTTGCATTACAAAAGTATTTCGAAGTGTTTTGTGAAAGTTTATCGTCGACTTTTTTAATAAAAAAAAAAATGACGTTACGTTATAAGACGCTATTTTTTTCCGTTTATCACACAGTCTTCATAGATCGATATCTAGGCCATATATGGACCGATTTAATCGAAAAAAAGACCCAATAGTGATTATGGGACATCTAGGAGTGCCAACAAAGAAGATGGTCAAAGGTAATGAATGTTTTATATTTTATTTGTGCGGTTTGTGTAGCGACGACTATGCTAATTATTTTGTTTATGTCCCCTGCGGGTCTTTTGGGGTGTTACATGCTATCAGATAATAGCTTCTCATGCTTTCGCCGAAAAGCATTTTAAAAATCTGACTTGTTGCCTGGATTCACAACGAGTGTAGCTTTAATTCAATACCCTGCATGTGTATTTTAATGAACGTTTGAGTTTTAACTAGTACTATTAGCATTTAGCGTAGCGCATTTGCATTTCCAGATGTCTAGATGGGACGCCTGCGTGCCAGGTAGGACCAAGAGGTTAATACTTTGTAGCGCCACCTTTTGCTGCGATTACAGCTGTAAGTCAGTGGCAGTGATTGCAGCTGTGAGACTAAGAGCTTTCCACACCTGGATTGTGCAACAATTGCCAATTATTATTTTCTAAATTCTTTAAGTTCTGTCAAATTGGTTGTTAATCATTGCTAGACAACCATTTCCAGATCTTTCCATAGATTTATGGGGTACAGAGATGAGGTAATCATCCAAATATAGTAATGTCATGTTAAACACTGTTATTGCGAAAAGTGAGTCCATGCAATTTACATGATGTATTAAGCACATTTATTTAGGCTTGCCATACAACCACTGATTATTATCATCATCTGACCCTGATGGTCATCTATGAACACTTGAACATCTTGGCCATGTTCTGTTATAATCTCCACCCCTCATAGCCTGGTTCCTCTAGGTTTCTTCCAAGGAAGTTTTTCCTAGCCACCATGCTTCTACACCTGCATTGCTTGCTGTTTGGGGTTTTAAGCCGGGTTTCTGTACAGCACTTTGTGACATCAGCTGATGTAAGAAGGGCTGTATAAATACATTTGATTGATAACAAAGGGGTTGAATACGTAATGACTCAAGACATTTCAGCTTTTCATTTTTTATTAATTTGTGAGAAAAAAAAGAAAACAATTCCACTACGACATTTTGGGGTAGTGTGTGTAGACCAGTGACCGAAACAAATGTCAATTGAATCTATTCATTGTATTATGTTCATTACTTTTCCTTGTCATTCGCCTGATTTTTAAATGTTATTCTTATTGAACCTTTATTTAAATAGGCAAGTCAGTTGAGAACAAAATCTTATTTACAATGAGGGCCTACCCCAGCCAGACCCTAACGACGCTGTTTGCCGCCCTATGACAATACGTTAAAAACCTGTTTTTGCTAGCATATGACGGGGGTCGTCGGTTTGCAGGTCCCTAGGCAAGAATGGGTGTAGTCCTGTAAATGAGGCCCTGGGGTCACAAACATCATCATACATTTACACTCCCTTCACCAGAAGCACCACTGCTTTCAGTAAGTAGGATGGTCGCTTTTTCATCTTACTTTCCATTACAGACTATTCAGGTTCTTGACCATATCCTCAGAACGATCATCAATATTGATCGCATTACAGCACATATGTTGCTTCTCCAACCGCCGCATCCCCACTAGCCTACTCGCTGCCATCACAGCTTTCCAAGGATTTTCGCCTGGCCATATAATTTCATTGTGGTTACTATTCAACAAGCAAGACCTGTTGATCGTCCTGACAATTCTGCGGTTATAGTCTGGAGTGAATGGTAGCCTACTAGTGGTAATCGTTCAATGAATGAATGATAGAGCCCATTCATCCAGACCCGTAGCGAGCGCACAAGATAGTAATTAGCTAGACTAGTGCTTCAAGGTAGGTAATGTAAACAGCAGTTTGATATATTATGTTGTACTTCCACAATGTGCTATTGGCAACAGTGCACCGGCAAAATCTGCGTCAAATCCCTCCGAACGTGCTGTCTAGCTATACCTATGCATTTTAGTACCTCGTGATTCATTATTAATTTGATGTCCTTTTGATTAACATAACATTTCAAATTGACATCTTGCAGATGCGTGTTCTATCTTTACCGTTGATTACAGAATTTAGCAAAAGGACACGCATGCGCCTGCTACACCGCCCGAAAACAAACACGAATGAGGGGAGAACATCTGGTAGCTGCGCTACACAATGAAAGGCAACGGCAGTATCTCGGAACACAAGTAGGGAGATACGTGGAAAACAGATCAAATACGGTAGGATACTGTACGAAATGGGCTTAGTGTGACATATAAATGACGAGAATTAGTAAGGGTACCAGGTGTATATGCTGTCAATATAGGCGTATATGAACCCCTTTTACTTCAAACACATACAAATATTTAGGCGCGCACTTTGGTTGAGACCAAATAGCGCGCGATATCGAGTCATAGCAACCCTTGCAGACAACATTGTTTCTTTATTTCGTGCATTGACAATGCGTGTACATTTTGAGTGGATAATATGATACCCTGCATGTTCCGCCACCTTCCCATGGCATTCCTATAGCGCTATTGTGGTTATTCCCCTTACCTTATAGAGGTTTGTTGGGAAACTTGTATAGCCTTTGCTCTATTCAATCCGGACCTGCCTCCACCTCTTCCTCCCCACCTTCTCCGCCATCTTGTTTCGGGGACGCGGGCCTTGGTATTGCGCACGCGCCAGTTTAGTTGTCGTTCTAGGCCATGTTTGTCATTGAGAAGTAGCCATATGTGGAAGGGCATTTGTAAACGTTGACATGCTGCAGAATCTTAGTAGCTAGTTCTTCAGAACTTTGCTTGTGAAAGTGGTCAGGCCAAAACACATTTGCGAACTCGTCTGAACAATTTAACCAGTAACACTCCGATGGCATGGTTGGGATTACGAAATAATATCGAATTATATTCACTTTTGTGTAGTTTTGTTTTGTGCAGTGTCTACATTTTCAATTGATACAACTCATTATTAGTGACATGCTCAGTAGTCTATGTATTTAGTATAATGTTATTAGAAGATGTTGCATTTTGCCTATGTGATGATACCATATCAACCAGATGTATGTACTCATGTCTTTATGTTGACTAATAAATTAACAACTTTAAATTCATGTTGATATTCTCTCTTTATTTGTATTGTTCCATTATGTGTGCACTGAATGCTAAATATTATAAACTGTATAACATATTTTGGTTATTTGTCAAATAAAAGTTGCAGTCCTGGTAATAGGCTGGGGGAATTTCAGACATTTATAAAAAATCTATACCATCTGTTCCCTGCACATGATCTCAATAAATCGTTTTTATTGCTGTGATTACTGTGCCTCGGGTGTGTCTGGGTTGTTTGAAACGTGCATGCCAACAGTGTTACATCTGGGGAGTAATCATTAGTCCAAACGGTTGCAAAACTGAACAACTAAAATTAGAGTTTCAATTGGCAAATTGAGGTAGGGCCCTCCCAGTTTCGTTCTGTTTGCCGTTTAAGAAACGTTTTACAACATAATCAGTGTAATGAGTATGCCCCTGATATTTTATCCCAGACATACAGGTCAGGAGAAAAATCGTCCCACTTTCACCAAACATTGTCAACACTGACATCTGGTGGTGTACGGATGTTCTGTTCTACTATGGCCATTAAAATTATTAAACATGATGAACCTATTACGTCTGACCCCTTTTGAGCACATTTGAATTCACCATTCAATTTGATGCGGTAGCCTACAATTGATGCAGAACCCCATTTAGCTCATTATAAATACCCTCCCACTTCTCAGAATGGCTGTTTTATGTTCAAATATACATAAATGAAATGAGCTGAGCCGCCATTATGGTGAGGAGCTGGGAACCATTAGGATATGTTTGCTCCAGAGACTTAAATGGCAACAGCTTAACACTGAACCAACCCTGCCCATGTGGCTCCCAATTTGTTCAGCATTCCTGCACAGTTCAGTTGTTTGTGCAACAGAACTTGACGGCATAAAAGTGACCTAAATCGACATGACATACACCAAACTTACCTAACATTACACCAGGTCAATAAAACTGGTAAAAATATATGATATAGGTCTCCAATGGCAACCTTATTGGGAAATTCTCACTTTCTTAAGAGTATGCTACAGTATGCTACAGAGTGCTACATTCCACTGGTTTAGCACAATCTATCCAATGGTTGGTACTAGTCAGTTTTTGTATTTTACCTCTGTCAGAAGACTGGTTTTCCAAATGTCAAGGCTACTGTTATTTAATTGACCTTGTGGCATGGAGTACCTCAAATAACCTTTGAATCATCAAAAGCAAAACATCAATTCTTAAGAGAAGACAGGTTCTCTCACAAATTATAGACAGAATTGCACAAATAAAGCTGTCTGTAAACTGGGCCCCTCAAGGATGTTTCAGGTCTTTAAAATGAATCATCATTTGGGATTTTGCATATACACTTACATGTATTCTAAAATTGGTATGATGTCCGATTATATTCGCTGCTCAAGCAAAATTAGGGAAATGAGGGGTGTGAGTAAAAGAGATTAAGATGATGTAGACCGCTGGTTCTCAAACCTGGTCCTGGGGACCCAAAGGGGTGCACATTTTTGTTTTTGCCCTAGCACTACACAACTGATTCAAATGATCAAATCAAATTTATTTATATAGCCCTTCGTACATCAGCTGATATCTCAAAGTGCTGTACAGAAACCCAGCCTAAAACCCCAAACAGCAAACAATGCAGGTGTAAAAGCACGGTGGCTAGGAAAAACTCCCTAGAAAGGCCAAAACCTAGGAAGAAACCTAGAGAGGAACCGGGCTATGTGGGGTGGCCAGTCCTCTTCTGGCTGTGCCGGGTAGAGATTATAACAGAACATGACCAAGATGTTCAAATGTTCATAAATGACCAGCATGGTCAAATAATAATAAGGCAGAACAGTTGAAACTGGAGCAGCAGCACAGTCAGGTGGACTGGGGACAGCAAGGAGCCATCATGTCAGGTAGTCCTGGGGCACGGTCCTAGGGCTCAGGTCCTCCGAGAGAGAGAAAGAAAGAGAGAATTAGAGAGAGCATATGTGGGGTGGCCAGTCCTCTTCTGGCTGTGCCGGGTGGAGATTATAACAGAACGTGGCCAAGATGTTCAAATGTTCATAAATGACCAGCATGGTTGAATAATAGTAAGGCAGAACAGTTGAAACTGGAGCAGGAGCATGGCCAGGTGGACTGGGGACAGCAAGGAGTCCTCATGTCAGGTAGTCCTGGGACATGGTCCTAGGGCCCAGGCCAGTTGAAACTGGAGCAGCAGCATGGCCAGGTGGACTGGGGACAGCAAGGAGTCATCATGTCAGGTAGTCCTGGGGCATGGTCCTAGGGCTCAGGTCCTCTGAGAGAGAGAAAGAAAGAGAGAAGGAGAGAATTAGAGAACGCACACTTAGATTTACACAGGACACCGAATAGGACAGGAGAAGTACTCCAGATAAACAAACTGACCCTAGCCCCCCGACACATAAACTACTGCAGCATAAATACTGGAGGCTGAGACAGGAGGGGTCAGGAGACACTGTGGCCCCATCCGAGGACACCCCCGGACAGGGCCAAACAGGAAGGATATAACCCCACCCACTTTGCCAAAGCACAGCCCCCACACCACTAGAGGGAAATCTTCAACCACCAACTTACCATCCTGAGACAAGGCCGAGTATAGCCCACAAAGATCTGTGCCCTCTCAACTCATGATGATTTGAATCAGGTGTGTAGTGCTAGGGCTAAAACAAAAATGTCCACCCCTGTTGGTCCCCAGGAGCAGGGTTGAGAACCACTGATGTAGACAGACCAGGCAGCTCAGAATTCAATGTTCCCACGAGGTGATGAGTTGAGAGGGCACAGAAAAGTATTTGTCATCTCCACAATGGCACAAGCAGAGGTGAGTATGGGTGTATGACTTTCAGGTATTGTTGAATGTGTTTATTAAATTAAAGTTAGAAACTAATATCCTAAGATTCGTGCTGAGATGCTGCACAGAATGTATTTTTCCAGACTGGTTTGGATTTGTGTTTTATGATGTGGGATGATTCAACAGAGTGAACTATAGGAAGGCTTCACCCAATTAGGGGTTTACAAATGGGTTGTTACCATTATCAATTCAAAATGTATTAAGTGGATGTGGAAAATGCTGTTTATGTACACAGTTTAAGCGGTCTCTATTTAAATCCTGTGTTTACTGTAATTATGTTAGATCATATCACTTGGATGAATTCCAACACTGAGATTAGAGATTTGATCGAATCTCAATACATTCTTCTGTTTCAAACTGGTGTGTGTGACTGTGTAAGTTAAAGCTTAATTGATGAGGACACCTTTCAGTGGAATTTAAGGTGCTGTGTTTTAGTAATGATAAAATGCTAACTTTGAGAGTCTCTGAAAGATGTTGAAAGTAGAAAAAAAAGTGATCACATGAAAATAATGAACCAAAGACGGCAGTATTGCAGCTCATCTTCACTCAATGAAAGTAATACTTTGACTTGCAAATATAGGCCCTGGGGTCCTAAAATTAAGCCATAGGCCTATTGAAATAGGGCCTGAGGCTATGACAAATATTTATATAGAGATGTAGCAGTGGCTCTGCATAATCTTATTTCTGAGATCAAGTGAGGAAACTTGATGCAAAGCCTCAACACGCATAACATCACTAGTTTGCTAGTTACTTGACTGGGATTGAGCAGGGTTGTGGTCAATTCGTAATTTCTCAATTTAATTCCATTGAATTTAATTGAATTTGAGTTGGCCACACCCCACAGGAAGCAGAATTTTAATTGAAATTGAATGGAAGGAAATATTTAATTCAAACCATTTCAACTGAGACATGAAACATATCATTCATTTGACAAATCTTTTATCAGATTTGTATCTGACACTTATAAATGAAAGCATACACATACCATTTTATTAAAGATTTCTAACAGTATTTTTCATTGTCATGAGATCATTGTTCCCTTTCATACTCCAGTGTTTGATCTAATGCATTCTGGGAAATGTATATTTCCTGATATTTAAAACATTAAGGGAATTAAGGGAATAAATTATTATAGACAATTTACAATATGTTCTTAGAATAAGCCACTGTAATGAGTTAATATAGTTTCAGGAAAATGTTTTTAAAATGACATGTTTCAACCATATGTTACATGTGTTACGGGATTCTTCTGTCGAAGGAGAGGCGGACCAATACGCAGCGTGGTTGAAGTTCATAGTTTTTTAATAAGAAAAAACTATACATGAACAAACTACAAAACAATAAATGTGAAAACCCGAAACCAGTCCCGTGTGGTACAAACACAGACACAGGAGACAAGCACCCACAAAACCCAACACCAAACAGGCTACCTAAATATGGTTCCCAATCAGAGACAATCACTAACACCTGCCTCTGATTGAGAACCATATCAGGCCAAACAAAGAAACAGACAAACTAGACACACAACATAGAATGCCCACTCAGATCACACCCTGACCTAACAAATCGTAGAAACATACAAAGCAAACTATGGTCAGGGTGTGACAACATGGAATTTGTGCGGACTCCGGCCGCAAAACCTGAACCTATTGGGGAGGGTCTGGGTGGCGGCTATTGGGGAGGGTCCGCGGTGGCGGCTCTGGTGCTGGACGTGGCCCCCACTTCACCATAGACTTAGTCCGCCACATTGTCCGCTTCCGTGGCCTCCTAACCACGGCGACCCTTCTAAATGACCCCACTGGACTGAGGGGCAGGTCGGTACAGAGGGGCAGCTCGGGACAGAGGGGCAGCTCGGGACAGAGGGGCAGCTCCGTACTGGCTGACGACTCTGGCAGATCCTGGCTGACTGGCGGCTCTGGCTGCTCCATGCTGACTGCCTGCTCCATGCTGACTGGCGGCTCTGGCTGCTCCATGCTGACTGGCGGCTCTGGCTGCTCCATGCTGACTGGCGCCTCTGGCTGCTCCATGCTGACTGGCGGCTCTGACTGTTCCATGCTGACTGGCGGCTCTGGCTGCTCCATGCAGACTGGTGGCTCCATGCAGACTGGCGGCTCTGGCTGCTCCATGCAGACTGGCGGCTCTGGCTGCTCCATGCAGACTGGCGGCTCTGGCTGCTCCATGCAGACTGGCGGCTCTGGCTGCTCCATGCAGACTGGCGGCTCTGGCTGCTCCATGCAGACTGGCGGCTCTGGCTGCCCCATGCCCATGCCTCTAACCACGGCGACCCTTCTAAATGACCCCACTGGACTGAGGGGCAGGTCGGTACAAAGGGGCAGCTCGGGACAGAGGGGCAGCTCGGGACAGAGGGGCAGCTCCGTCCTGGCTGACGACTCTGGCAGATCCTGGCTGACTGGCGGCTCTGGCTGCTCCATGCCGACTGCCTGCTCCATGCTGACTGGCGGCTCTGGCTGCTCCATGCTGACTGGCGGCTCTGGCTGCTCCATGCTGACTGGTGCCTCTGGCTGCTCCATGCTGACTGGCGGCTCTGGCTGTTCCATGCTGACTGGCGGCTCTGGCTGCTCCATGCAGACTGGTGGCTTCATGCAGACTGGCGGCTCTGGCTGCTCCATGCAGACTGGCGGCTCTGGCTGCTCCATGCAGACTGGCGGCTCTGGCTGCTCCATGCAGACTGGCGGCTCTGGCTGCTCCATGCAGACTGGCAGCTCTGGCTGCCCCATGCAGACTGGCGGCTCTGGCTGCCCCATGCCTCCTAACCACGGCGACCCTTCTAAATGACCCCACTGGACTGAGGGGCAGGTCGGTACAAAGGGGCAGCTCGGGACAGAGGGGCAGCTCGGGACAGAGGGGCAGCTCCGTCCTGGCTGACGACTCTGGCAGATCCTGGCTGACTGGCGGCTCTGGCTGCTCCATGCCGACTGCCTGCTCCATGCTGACTGGTGGCTCTGGCTGCTCCATGCTGACTGGCGGCTCTGGCTGCTCCATGCTGACTGGTGCCTCTGGCTGCTCCATGCTGACTGGCGGCTCTGGCTGTTCCATGCTGACTGGCGGCTCTGGCTGCTCCATGCAGACTGGTGGCTTCATGCAGACTGGCGGCTCTGGCTGCTCCATGCAGACTGGCGGCTCTGGCTGCTCCATGCAGACTGGCGGCTCTGGCTGCTCCATGCAGACTGGCAGCTCTGGCTGCCCCATGCAGACTGGCGGCTCTGGCTGCTCCATGCAGACTGGCGGCTCTGGCTGCTCCATGCAGACTGGTGGCTCTGGCTGCTCCATGCAGACTGGCAGTGCTGGAGAGGCGGGAGACTCCGGCAGCGCTGGAGAGGCGGGAGACTCCGGCAGCGCTGGAGAGGCGGGAGACTCTGGCAGCGCTGGAGAGGCGGGAGACTCCGGCAGCGCTGGACAGGAGAAAGGCTTCTGCAGCGCTGGACAGGCGAAGCGCACTGTAAGTGTGGTGCTGGCACTGGTGGCACTGGGCCGAGGACACGCACAGGAAGCCTGGTGCGGGGAGCTGCCACCAGAGGGCTGGTGCGTGGAGGTGGTACTGGATAGACCGGACCGTGCAGGCGCACTGGAGCTCTTGAGCACTGAGCCTGCCCAACCTTACCTGGTTGAATGCTCCCGGACGCCCTGCCAGTGCGGTGAGGTGGAATAGCCCGCACTGGGCTATGCAGGCAAACTGGGGACACCATGCGCAAGGCTGATGCCATGTAAGCCGGCCCAAGGAGACGCACTGGAGACCAGATGCGTAGAGCCAGTTTCATGGCACTTGGCTCAATGCTCACTCTAGCCCGGCCGATACGCAGAGCTGGAATGTACCGCACCGGGCTATGCACCCGCACTGGGGACACCGTGCGCTCCAAAGCATAACACGGTGCCTGCCCGGTCTCTCTAGCCCCCCGGTAAGCACAGGAAGTTGGCGCAGGTCTCCTACCTGGCTTCGCCATACTCCCTGTGTGCCACCCTCCAATACATTTTTGGGGCTGACTCTCGGGCTTCCGTCCGCGTCGCCGTGCTCGTCTCTCCAACTCCATTCTCCTATAACCCTCCTCGCACTGCTCCAGCGAATCCCAGGCGGGCTCCGGCACTCTCCCTGGGTCGACCGCCCACCTGTCTATTTCCTCCCAAGTAGTATGTCCATACTTCGCTGCTCCTGCTGCCGCTGCCTGTCACCACGCCGCTTGGTCCTGTTGTGGTGGGTGATTCTGTTACGGGATTCTTCCGTCGAAAGAGATGCGGACCAATACGCAGTGTGGTTGAAGTTCATGATTTTTTTATAAGAAAAACTATACATGAACAAACTACAAAACAATAAATGTGAAAACCCGAAACCAGTCCGTGTGGTACAAACACTGACACAGGAGACAATCACCCACAAAACCCAACACCAAAAAGGCTACCTAAATTTGGTTCCCAATCAGAGACAATGACTAACACCAGCCTCTGATTGAGAACCATATCAGGCCAAACAAAGAAACAGACAAACTAGACACACGACATAGAATGCCCACTCAGATCACACCCTGACCAAACAAAACATAGAAACATACAATGCAAACTATGGTCAGGGTGTGGCAACATGGAATTTGTATCCATACATGATGTCAAAATAAACATTTGTATAGTGATGTGTAGAATAAATAAGCCATTTGAATTTCATTGAATTAAATTGTACATCCTTTAATTCAAATTCAATTCAAATTCTGCCTCCTGTGTGGTGTGGCCAATTCAAATTAAATTCAAGAATTGAATTGGAATTAAAGAGCAATTCACAACTCAATTCAAAATGGACCTCAATCATGGTATCTAGCAAGTTTGTTGTTTAGTTTTTTGGGGGGCTGCTCTTTTTTGGGGCTACTCACCTATGTGTCTCCTGAGATGTTTGTTATTTAAAATTGAAATTATTTTGCACACACATAATAATAAACCTTACGTACCACTGCAAATTACCTATATTATGTACTACATGAGTTCATGAGTTACTAAACACAAGATCGCATCAATACAAGCTCATACAAACACACCCTTTTCCCAGATCTCTTCACTCATGAGTTCTCTATCGGTCAATGGCCTGAATACCACAGCACACATGTGTGTTTAAACTGGAGTACCCTCACTCTACTCCATTGCAAAACACTTGTTTCCTATCAGCCAAAATAGTTATCTGGAGAAAGACTCCCATAACTGGGGGATGGAGGATGATATTCAATGGTATAGTTTATTAGGATCCCCATTAGCTACTGCATATGTAGCAGCTACTCTTCCTTGGGTCCACATAAAACATACAAATACATGACAAAGTACAGAACCGTAACAGACAAGAACAACAAGATATTTTATTAAATCAATAAATGTATAATAATAATAACAGGTATACAGTGTATTCGGTAAGTAAGTATTCAGACTCCTTGACTTTTTCCACAATTTGTTACATTAAGTTACAGCCTTATTCTAAAATTGATTAAATGCTTTTTCCCCCCACATCAATCTATGCAGAATACCCCATAATGACAAAGCAAAAACAGTTTGTTAATTTTTTATTGTTGCTAATTTATTACAAATGTATAAAACGAAAATATTACATTTACATAGGTATTCAGACCCTTTACTCAGTACTTTGTTGAAGCACCTTTGGCAGTGATCACAGCATTGAGTCTTCTTAGGTATGAGACTACAAGCTTGGCAGATCCTCTCAAGCTCTGTCAGGTTGGAAGGGGAGCGTTGCTGCACAGCTATTTTCAGGTCTCTAGAGATGTTTCGATCGGGTCCAAGTCCGGGCTCTGTTCTTGAGTAACCAGCCATTCAGAGACATGTCCCAAAGACACTCCTGTGTTCTCTTGGCTGTGTGCTTAGGGTCATTGTCCTGTTGAAAGGTGAACCTTCGCCCCAGTCAGAGGTCCTGAGCACTCTGGAGCAGGCTTACCAACATGCTTCACTGTAGGGATGGTGCCAGGTTTCCTCCAGATGTGATACTTGCCTTTCATACAAAGAGTTCAATCTTGGTTTTATCAGACCTTTCTCATGGTCTGAGAGTCTTTAGGTGCCTTTTGGAAAACTCCAAGCGGGCTGTCATGTGCCTTTTACTGAGGAGTGGCTTCTGTCTGACCACTCTATCATAAAGGCCTGATTAGTGGAGTGCTGCAGAGATGGTGTCCTTCTGAAAAGTTCTCCCATCTCCACAGAGGAACTCCAGAGCTCTGTCAGAGTGACCATCAGGTTCTTGGTCACCTCCCACCTCATGGCCCTTCTCCCCCAATTGCTCAGTTTGGCCAGGCGGCCAGCTCTAGGAAGAGTCTTGGTGGTTCCTCACATCTTCCATTTAAGAATGATTGAGGCCACTGTGTTCTTGGGGACCTTCAATTCTGCAGACATTGTTTGTACCCTTCCCTAGATCTGTGCCTCGACACAATCCTGTCTCAAAGCTCTAAGAACAATTTCTTTGACTTCATGGCTTGGTTTTTGCTGTGACTTGCACTGTCAACTGTGGGAACTTATAGTGGCAAGAAAAAAGTATGCGAACCCTTTGGAATTACCTGGATTTCTGCATAAATTAGGCAAAGTTTGATCTGATCTTCATCTTAGTCACAACAACAGACGAACACAGTGTGCTTAAACTGATAACACAGATTATAGTATTTTTCTTTTCGATATTGAATACATAATTTAAACATTTAGTGTTGGTTTGGAAAAGTATGTGAACTCCTAGGCTAATGACTTTTCCAAAAGCTAATTGGAGTCAGGAGTCGGCTAACCTGGAGTCCAATCAATGAGACGAGATTGGAGATATTGGTTAGAGCTGCCTTGCCCTATAAAAAACACTCACAATATTTGTGTTTGCTATTCACAAGAAGCATTTCCTGATGTGAATCATGCCTCCAACAAAAGAGATCTCAGAAGACCTAAGATTAAGAATTGTTGACTTGCATAAAGCTGGAAAGGGTTACAAAAGTTTCTCTAAAAGCCTTGATGTTTCAGTCCACAGTAAGACAAATTGTCTATAAATGGAGAAAGTTCAGCACTGTTGCTACTCTCCATACGAGTGGCCATCCTGTAAAGATGACTGCAAGAGCACAGTGCAGAATGCTAAGAGGTTAAGAAGAATCCAATAGAGTGTCAGCTAAAGACTTACATAAATCTCTGGAACATGCTAACATCTCTGTTGACAAGTCTACGATAAACAAGAATGGTATTCATGGGACGACACCACGGAAGAAGCTACTCCTGTACAAAAAAAAACATTGGTGCACGTCTGAAGTTCGCAAAAGAGCATCCTGGATGTTCCACAGCGCTTCTGGCAAAATATTCTGTGGACAGATTAAACTGAAGTTGAGTTGTTTGGAAGGAACACAACATTGTGTGTGGTGAAAAAAAAGGCACAGCACACCAACATCAAGACCTCATCCCAACTGTAAAGTATGGTGGAGGGAGCATCATGGTTTGGGGCTGCTTTGCTGCCTCAGGGCCTGGACAGCTTGCTATCATCGACTGAGAAATGAATTTCCACGTTTATCAAGACATTTTGCAAGAGAATGTTAGGCTATCTTTCTGCCAATTGAAGCTCAACAGAAGTTGGGTGACGCAACAGGACATCGACCCAAAACACAGAAGTAAATCAATAACAGAATGGCTTCAACAGAAGAAAATAGTCCTTCTGGAGTGGCCCAGTCAGAGTCCTGGCCTCAACCTGATGTAAAATGCTGTGGCATGACCTCGAGAGTGGTTCACACCAGACATCCTAAGAATATTGTCGAACTGAAACAGTTTTGTGAAGGTGAATGGTTCAAAATTCCTCCTGACCGTTCTGCAGGTCTGATCCGCAACTACAGAAAGTTTGGTTGAGGTTGTTGCTTCCAAAGGTGGGTCAACTAGTTATTAAATGCAAGGGTTTACATACTTTTTCCACCCTACACTGTGAATCTTTACATGATGCATTCAATAAAGACATGAAAACGTATAATTGTTTGTGTGTTATTAGTTTAAGCAGACTGTGTTTGTCTATTGTTGTGACTTAGATGAAAATCCGATCAAATTTTATAACGAATTTATGCAGAAATCCAGGTAATTCCAAAGGGTTCACATACTTATTCTTGCCACTGTATGGACAGGTGTGTCTTTCCAAATCATGTCCAATCAATTGAATTTACCACAGGTGGACGCCAATCAAGTTGTAGAAACATCTCAAGGAAGATTCATGGAAACAGAATGCACATCAGCTCAATTTTGAGTCTCGTAGTAAAGGGTCTGAATACTTATGTAAATAAAGTATTTCTGTTCTATTTTTAATACATTTGCAAAAACTCTAAAAACCTGTTTTCACTTTGTCATTATGGGGTATTGTGTGTAGATTGCTGAGGATTTTCCTTTATTTAATCAATTTTAGGATATGGCTGTAACGTAACAAAATGTGGAAAAAGTCAAGGGTTCTGAATACCTTTCGAAGGTACTTATGCATATAGGAAAGACAACAAAAATACTATTTACACACATTCATATATCCACATTCTTATATGCAGTACATTTAAATTAGATATGTAGAAAGAGGAGAGGCGCTGTGATAAAAAACATTGTATCTAGTTTTTAAAGCTAAACTTGCTTTTTGCCTGAGTAACCTCTGGTGGCAGAGCATTCCACGATGATATGGCTCTATACATAACTGAGCCACGCATTAAATCTGTTTTTGATTTGGTAGTGTGAAGAAACCCATAGTGCCATGTCTAGTGGGGTATGTATGTCTGTTTAAAGTTCATGGAAATAGATTATATAAGTTTGTTAGGCATTTTTAACATAAATGTTTCTTAAAATTACTAGAATAGAAGTAATCAATTTCTCCTCAACCCTCCACCATGAAAGACTATCATGCATGTTGTTGATGTTGGTTCTGTGTGTGTGCAGTTAAGGCCAAGGCATGCTGCTTTTTTGAGCCAGCTGCAGCTTTGCTAGGTCTTTCTTTGCTGTACCTAACCATATTACTGGACAGTAATCAAGATGGGACAATATCAAAACCTGAACAACGAGTACAGTTGTTCTTGGTGTCAAAAACGCAGAACATATTTTTACAATAGACATACTGAACCTCTCCCCATCTTCACAACTTTGTCAATATGACTTGACCATGATAACTGACCATCCAATGTAACTCCTAGGAGTTCAGCTTCTTCAACTTGTTCAATGGTCACACCATTTATACACAACTCCAGTTGAGGTTTAGGTCTAAGAGAATGCTTTGAACCGAATACAAAGCTTTTGGTTTTAGATCTACAGTTGAAGTCGGAAGTTTACATACACCTTAGCCAAATACATTTAAACTCCGTTTTTCACAATTCCTGACATTTAATCCTAGTAAAAAAAAATCCCTGTCTTAGGTCAGTTAGGATCACCACTTTATTTTAAGAATGTGAAATGTCAGAATAATAGTAGAGGGATTTAATTTCAGCTTTAATTTCTTTCATTTCATTCCCAGTGGGTCAGAAGTTTACATACACTCAATTAGTATTTGGTAGCATTGCCTTTAAATTGTTTAACTTGGGGGAAACGTTTTGGGTAGCCTTCCACAAGCTTCCCACAATAAGTTGGGTGAATTTTGGCCCATTCCTCCTGACAGAGCTGGTGTAACTGAGTCAAGTTTATAGGCCTCCTTGCTCGCACAAGCTTTTTCAGTTCTTCCCACAAATTTTCTATAGGATTGAGGTCAGGGCTTTGTGATGGCCACTCCAATGCCTTGTCTTTGTTGTCCATAAGCCATTTTGCCTCAACTTTGGATGTATGCTTGGGATCATTGTCCATTTGGAAGACCCATTTGCGACCAAGCTTTAACTTCCTGACTGATGTCTTGAGATGTTGCTTCAATATATCCACGTAATTTTCCTACCTCATTATGCCATCTATTTTGGGAAGTGCACCAGTCCCTCCTTCAGCAAAGCACTCCCACAACATGATTCTGTCACCCCTGTGCCTCACGGTTGGGATGGTGTTCTTCGGCTTGCAAGCCTTCCCCGTTTTCCTCCAAACATAACGATGGTCATTATGGCATTTCTCCAAAAGAGGACATTTCTCCAAAAAGTAGAATCTGTGTCCCCATGTGCAGTTGCAAACCGTAGTCTGGCTTTTTTATATCGGTTTTGGAGCAGTGGCTTCTTCCTTCCTGAGCGGCCTTTCAGGTTATGTTGATGTAGGACTCGTTTTACTGTGGATATAGATACTTTTGTACCTGTTTGCTCCAGCATCTTCACAAGGTCCTTTGCTGTTGTTCTGGGATTGATCTGATGGCTACGTGGTCCCATGGTGTTTATACTTGCGTACTATTGTTTGTACAGATGAATGTGGTACCTTCAGGCGTTTGGAAATTGCTCCCAAGGTTGAACCAGACTTGTGGAGGTCTCCAATTATTTTTCTGAGGTCTTGGCTGATTTCTTTTGACTTTCCCATGATGTCAAGCAAAGGGGTGCTGAGTTTGAAGGTAGGCCTTGAAATACATCCACAGGTACACCTCCAATTTACTCAAATTATGTCAGTTAGTCGATTAGAAGCTTCTAAAGCTATTACATAATTTTCTGGAATATTCCAAGCTGTGCCAGTCAACTTAGTGTATGTAACCTGACCGACTGGAATTGTGATACAGATAATTCTAAGTGAAATAATCTGTCTGTAAACAATTGTTAGAAAAATCACTTGTGTCATCCACAAAGTAGATGTCCTAACTGACTTGCCAAAACTGTAGTTTGTTAACAAGAAATTTGTGGAGTGGTTGAAAAACTAGTTTTAATGACTCCAACCTAAGTGTATGACTTTAACTGTATTTAAGACCGGTTTATTATTAATTACCCATTATTACACTGACTGCAAGTTATTGCTAAAAGTCTCAGTGAGCTCACTGGCTGTTGGTGCTGATGTTTAGAGTGTGCAAACATCAGCCTACTTAGTCATTTTAGAGTCTTGTAAGACAAGTGGAAAATCATTTGTAAAAAATAGAGAAGAGTAACGGCCCAAGGCAAATGCCACACTGTACATGCACTATATATGCAAAAAGTACCCCTTCAAATGAGTGGATTCAACTATTTCAGTCACACTGTTGCTGACAGGTGTATAAAATCGAGCACACAACCATGCAATCTCCATAGACAATCATTGGCAGTAGAATGTTGTTGTGATTTGACATTAATCATAAGACTGTTATTTATCTAATTAACTATGTTTATTTGTTACCCAATTTAAATTAATTATGTAACAATTAACTCATTAGGATCTGGGGCACCACAAGAGAAGTTCTTTAATTAAACTCTAAAAGGTATTTTACCCATCACATCTATAAACAATCAACTTATTAATAATATCCTTGTATCATATCACCATTCTGAACAGTCGTAACCTCCTTGCATCTGCAAAAACCAGAGCCTTAGTTATGATTCAGTACCACACAAATTGGTTAAATTATTTATTTACTAGCTAATTAAATGGGAACACAGGATAAACACATGCACTCTGCACTGGTTATTGACTGGAGATGTAATACGATGTAAACAGGTCCCTAGCGGAATGACAACAACATGGATACTTGTTAAAGAAGAGAGGGAGAGAGGGACAGAGACACTTAATAACATTATCACATTCAGAAACTACTCTCACCTACAATAACCTTATACTTTGCACATGAATGAGCAAGAAATCATGAACATGTGAATGTATTTGCGTGAAATGCCTGGGTTCGCTGGCGATCTCTCAGTGAACGGGGCAGCCTTGGAAAGGGGTTTGGGCCTTTTCGCGGCAAGCTTGTAAGGCTCTGATTGTCTGAAATGGTTCCAACAGCTCTTCTACTGTTGCCTTTTTTGTAATTGTCCGGTATCCGGTGACTTTTCGTGTAGTCCTGAACAGATTTCCCTTTCATTCGCTCTTGAAGATAGGCTATCCAGCCATATCAATGGTTCACCAATGAGGTGATGAGACTAGCGTAATAAGATGGTTTGAGCAGAGTAACAGGATGGTCCTACTTAAATTCGCTTTCGAGGATACTGTACTTTGGACAGCTAATCAGTTGTACCAGTGATTGTCCAGGAGGTTTATCATCTCCACCTCGTGTTGAGATTCAAAGTGCAAACCATTTTAGCTGCCGCTTCATGCTTTTTCTGTTTGAATGTGTTCATTTCTTAACCCATCATAAGTGTTGTGTGCACATATTTTTGTCTGTAGGATTCCAGTTTTGAAGAGCCACAGACCGTCCAGGGGCACAGGCAGGGCTGCAGAAAGAATTGGACAGGAAGACCTTGAAAGGGCTGCTCGACTGCAAGAAGAGAGGCTGGCCGAGATGGTAGTACCATCTACCTGGAGTAAATTTTGACATCATGGAGTACCGGAAAGCTATCCCACGGTCTCCAGACAACCTCGCTGGTGCACCTGCATGAATTACAGGGAGACTCCTGCACCTTACAACACACAACTGCTGCCATTTCACCACTGCAATATTCAATTGATTTATTACCAAGTATGTTTACATAACAGGTTAACACTATACTGTACTTTATTCTTTATTTGGATCCCAATTAGGAATAATACTCCGTCATTTTTTTTGCGTGAATTTTTGCCTTCGTCTGGTTCATATCAGTTCAGTACAGTTCAGTTTCCCTTACACTGTATTTTTTATTTATTTTGAAGATGGTTACAGAGACAACCTTGTGTTCTTGTTTATCTCCATAATATAACTTTTTGACCTGATCTGTGTAACCGAACCAACTTTTTATTAAAGTATTTACACCAGGGTAGTCCATCTGTTTTTCTAGATATCTACCCACCTGTAGGTCTGCTAATTTTAAGTGTAAACCATCAAGAGTATAGATATCCTGGAAAAGAGAACAGTTTAGTAAATTATTCTAAAACCATTACAAAAGTACAATACTCATGATTATATGCTAGATAAAACAGGCACAAGTATTGTCTCTCACACAGGTTTGTTGTTGCCCCCACAAACGTCCCTTATTTATATGATATATATGTTTGGTTGTAAGCCCACCTCTTTCAACAATAATTCTGAATGCTCTGTAGGTTTTCACACTTCCGGGAACCACAAAGTCTGACAACAGGGAAGGCGCCAGTCCTTCCCAGCTCAAATGTGTGCTTACTGCATGCTGTGTTGCATGGCGACGTCTCCTCGAAGTTGTAGCAGCTCAGCAGTTATTGGTGGAAGCACTTCAGGGAGTCTTGGGTCATCTGATCTCAGGATCATACTCCTTGGTGGCCCCAATTGAGAGCCCAGTCTTCTCAACACTGCTCTCTGAAGTTCTGGGATTTCGGTGTATTTTTCAATGTGTAAACACTTCACCTTCAAGACTTGTAATTGTAGTTTCTCCTTCAGCTGAAAGATGGAATACGATTTAAAATGTTGTGTTGTACAACAGCTGACCGAAGACAGGGCATTCAGATCAAGAACTTACCTTTTCAGCAGAAAACAAATTGAATACAATCCCTTCAACTCTGTTAGTTCTCTCCACTGTGTGAACGCAAATCCAAGGTTTATTCTCGTCTTGGCCCGCTCTCTATCACTTTCCCTTTTTGCCAGTCTGCTCTCAAAATGTGTCTGTTTCTTTGGCTTAGATGGAATAATATTTGCTGCTGGGTCAGGTCTTCTTGTCATGTTTTGTCTTATATTGTCTTGTCATTTTGCTTTTCCTTCTGTTCGTTTTCCCCCTGCTGGTCTTTTTAGGTTCGTTCCCCTTTTTCTCTCTTCCTCTCTCTCTCTCTTCTCTCTATCGTTACGTTCCTGCTCCCAGCTGTTCCTATTCCCCTAATCAATCATTTAGTCTTCCCACACCTGTTCCCTATCTTTTCCCCTGATTAGAGTCCCTATTTCTCCCCTTGTTTTCCGTTTCTGTCCTGTCGGATCCTTGTATATTGTTCACCGTGCTGTGTCTTTGTATCGCCCTGTCGTGTCGTGTTTCCCTCAGATGCTGCGTGGTGAGCAGGTGTCTGAGTCTGCTACGGTCAAGTGCCTTCCCGAGGCAACCTGCAGTTCATGATCGAGTCTCCAGTCTGTTCTCGTCATTACGAGTGGAATTGTTCTTTATGCTTTATTTACCGCTCCGAGTTGTCTAGGAGTATTGAATATTTACTTTACTGGATTAAAGACTCTGTTTTCGCCAAGTCGCTTTTGGGTCCTCATTCACCTGCATAACACTTCTGCCCCACGCGTCTGCCATGTCTGTAAGCTAGCTATTTCCTCTAGCTATTAGCCAAGTGCTAGCTGTGGGCTCAGCTAGCTATCACACTGCCTCCTCACTGAAGGAAAACACGTCACTCATTGTGTGCTCCCCAAAATCTGGCTGGAAAATCCAACCAGACAGGGAAAATGAAAACCAATGAATGCAGTGGTTCTCCTTAGGAAGGCTAGAGGAGAGGCACAATATTGTTACTGTTGCGTCACATTGGATGACCACTATGAAAACAAATACAAAAATTGACATATTGCAGCTTTAAACACTTGGTGGTTTATATGTCTGAAGTGAGACACGTATAGCTGCACATGCATTCATCCTTGTGTGGTGGTCAATGTTGTTGTGCAGAAGACACTGAAGCAGTTCCTTCTGGGAACTCTCAATATTTCACCCCTGTACATATTCTGAGAAAGGGGTGAGAAAATTGTATAAATATTGTCTAATCAATGAGAAATGTCTTTGGGGAGATGTCCCCCTTGGGGGTCAATACATTTACATTACATTTAAGTCATTTAGCAGACGCTCTTATCCAGAGCGACTTACAAATTGGTGCATTCACCTTATGACATCCAGTGGAACAACCACTTAACAATAGTGCATCTAAATATTTTAAGGGGGGAGGGGGTGAGAAGGATTACTTTATCCTATCCTAGGTATTCCTTAAAGAGGTGGGGTTTCAGGTGTCTCCGGAAGGTGGTGATTGACTCCGCTGTCCTGGCGTCGTGAGGGAGTTTGTTCCACCATTGGGGAGCCAGAGCAGCGAACAGTTTTGACTGAGCTGAGCGGGAACTGTACATCCTCAGTGGTAGGGAGGCGAGCAGGCCAGAGGTGGATGAACGCAGTGCCCTTATTTGGGTGTAGGGCCTGATCAGAGCCTGGAGGTACTGAGGTGCCGTTCCCCTCACAGCTCCGTAGGCAAGCACCATGGTCTTGTAGCGGATGCGAGCTTCAACTGGAAGCCAGTGGAGAGAGCGGAGGAGCGGGGTGACGTGAGAGAACTTGGGAAGGTTGAACACTAGACGGGCTGCGGCGTTCTGGATGAGTTGTAGGGGTTTAATGGCACAGGCAGGGAGCCCAGCCAACAGCGAGTTGCAGTAATCCAGACGGGAGATGACAAGTGCCTGGATTAGGACCTGCGCCGCTTCCTGTGTGAGGCAGGGTCGTACTCTGCGGATGTTGTAGAGCATGAACCTACAGGAACGGGCCACCGCCTTGATGTTAGTTGAGAACGACAGTTTGTTGTCCAGGATCACGCCAAGGTTCTTAGCGCTCTGGGAGGAGGACACAATGGAGTTGTCAACCGTGATGGCGAGATCATGGAACGGGCAGTCCTTCCCCGGGAGGAAGAGCAGCTCCGTCTTGCCAAAGTTCAGCTTGAGGTGGTGATCCGTCATCCACACTGATATGTCTGCCAGACATGCAGAGATGCGATTCGCCACCTGGTCATCAGAAGGGGGAAAGGAGAAGATTAATTGTGTGTCGTCTGCATAGCAATGATAGGAGAGACCATGTGAGGTTATGACAGAGCCAAGTGACTTGGTGTATAGTGAGAATAGAAGAGGGCCTAGAACAGAGCCCTGGGGGACACCAGTGGTGAGAGCGCGTGGTGAGGAGACAGATTCTCGCCACGCCACCTGGTAGGAGCGACCTGTCAGGTAGGACGCAATCCAAGCGTGGGCCGCGCCGGAGATGCCCAACTCGGAGAGGGTGGAGAGGAGAATCTGATGGTTCACAGTATCGAAGGCAGCCGATAGGTCTAGAAGGATGAGAGCAGAGGAGAGAGAGTTAGCTTTAGCGGTGCGGAGCGCCTCCGTGATACAGAGAAGAGCAGTCTCAGTTGAATGACTAGTCTTGAAACCTGACTGATTTGGATCAAGAAGGTCATTCTGAGAGAGATAGCGGGAGAGCTGACCAAGGACGGCACGTTCAAGAGTTTTGGAGAGAAAAGAAAGAAGGGATACTGGTCTGTAGTTGTTGACATCGGAGGGATCGAGTGTAGGTTTTTTCAGAAGGGGTGCAACTCTCGCTCTCTTGAAGACGGAAGGGACGTAGCCAGCGGTCAGGGATAAGTTGATGAGCGAGGTGAGGTAAGGGAGAAGGTCTCCGGAAATGGTCTGGAGAAGAGAGGAGGGGATAGGGTCGAGCGGGCAGGTTGTTGGGCGGCCGGCCGTCACAAGACGCGAGATTTCATCTGGAGAGAGAGGGGAGAAAGAGGTCAGAGCACAGGGTAGGGCAGTGTGAGCAGAACCAGCGGTGTTGTTTGACTTAGCAAACGAGGATCGGATGTCGTCGATCTTCTTTTCAAAATGGTTGACGAAGTCATCTGCAGAGAGGGAGGAGGGGGGAGGGGGAGGAGGATTCAGGAGGGAGGAGAATGTGGCAAAGAGCTTCCTAGGGTTAGAGGCAGATGCTTGGAATTTAGAGTGGTAGAAAGTGGCTTTAGCAGCAGAGACAGAGGAGGAAAATGTAGAGAGGAGGGAGTGAAAGGATGCCAGGTCCGCAGGGAGGCGAGTTTTCCTCCATTTCCGCTCGGCCTTCCGGAGCCCTGTTCTGTGAGCTCGCATTGAGTCGTCAAGCCACGGAGCGGGAGGGAGGACCGAGCCGGCCTGGAAGATAGGGGACATAGAGAGTCAAAGGATGCAGAAAGGGAGGAGAGGAGGGTTGAGGAGGCAGAATCAGGAGATAGGTTGGAGAAGGTTTGAGCAGAGGGAAGAGATGATAGGATGGAAGAGGAGAGAGTAGCGGGGGAGAGAGAGCGAAGGTTGGGACGGCGCGATACCATCCGAGTAGGGGCAGTGTGGGAAGTGTTGGATGAGAGCGAGAGGGAAAAGGATACAAGGTAGTGGTCGGAGACTTGGAGGGGAGTTGCAATGAGGTTAGTGGAAGAACAGCATCTAGTAAAGATGAGGTCGAGCGTATTGCCTGCCTTGTGAGTAGGGGGAAGGTGAGAGGGTGAGGTCAAAAGAGGAGAGGAGTGGAAAGAAGGAGGCAGAGAGGAATGAGTCAAAGGTAGACGTGGGGAGGTTAAAGTCGCCCAGAACTGTGAGAGGTGAGCCGTCCTCAGGAAAGGAGCTTATCAAGGCATCAAGCTCATTGATGAACTCTCCGAGGGGACCTGGAGGGCGATAAATGATAAGGATGTTAAGCTTGAAAGGGCTGGTAACTGTGACAGCATGAAATTCAAAGGAGGCGATAGACAGATGGGTAAGGGGAGAAAGAGAGAATGACCACATGGGAGAGATAAGGATCCCTATGCCACCACCCCGCTGACCAGAAGCTCTCGGGGTGTGCGAGAACACGTGGGCGGACGAAGAGAGAGCAGTAGGAGTAGCAGTGTTATCTGTGGTGATCCATGTTTCTGTCAGTGCCAAGAAGTCGAGGGACTGGAGGGAGGCATAGGCTGAGATGAACTCTGCCTTGTTGGCTGCAGATCGGCAGTTCCAGAGGCTACCGGAGACCTGGAACTCCACGTGGGTCGTGCGCGCTGGGACCACCAGATTAGGGTGGCAGCGGCCACGCGGTGTGGAGCGTTTGTATGGTCTGTGCAGAGAGGAGAGAACAGGGATAGACAGACACATAGTTGACAGGCTACAGAAGAGGCTACGCTAATGCAAGGAGATTGGAATGACAAGTGGACTACACGTCTCGAATGTTCAGAAAGTTAAGCTTACGTAGCAAGAATCTTATTGACTAAAATTATTAAAAATGATACAGTACTGCTGAAGTAGGCTAGCTGGCAGTGGCTGCGTTGTTGACTTTGTAGGCTAGCTGACAGTGGCTGCGTTGTTGACACTAACCTAGAAAATCGCTCTACACTAATCAAGTCGTTCAGTTGAGTGTAAACAAATAGTTTCTACAGTGCTGCTATTCGGTAGACGGTGGACGTTTGCTAGCTGGCTAGCTGCTGGGCAGATAGCAGTGTAGACTACGTTAAACTAGGAAGACAGCAAAGACAACTATGTAGCTAGCTAACACTAACTAATCACGAGTTGCAATAGAAGTGCTGACTGTTTCACTTTGTTGTCCTCTTTCTTTTCCTTTTTCTTCTGTCCTTCTTTTGTCCTTATTTTGTCTTCCTTTCTTCTGTTAACTAGATATTTTTTGTTGTTATTCTTTGTAAGCTAGCTAGCTTCTTCCAGGAGAGTCCCTAGCAACTGCTTAGCAACAAGTAAACAATTCTGCTAGCAATTCACCTAGCTAAGATAACTGTACAATTTTATGAAAAAAATAGTTAATTTTTCAAAAGCCTGTCTTGTTTAGTTTGTTCCTTGTTTTGTCTTCTATTGAGTCTTGCAGTTTTCTCTTGATTTTTTCGATGTACTTCACTCTAAAAAAACATTTAAATCTCAATAAATACAGGAGCTCATTTTTCAGCAGCTGCTCAATTTAGAACTCCGGAATGACCTCCTTGAGTCCCCTTGAAGAACTTTGCTCTATCTCGTTTTGTTCTCTCCAATTGTTGAGTTAACCGGTTCCCGCACTCCACTCACACATGCTGATAAGACCAGATAAGGCAAATGATCTGAGAACAGTGTAGGATCAGAGTTACTGTCGAGTATTTGTTTCATTCCCGGGGTGGGGGGGGGGGGGTTAGACTGTAGAGAGTCTAAGTTAAATGGAGTTGGCGGGGTTGGTTGTTCGGTCAATCTTATGGGTCAAAAGACATCCTGCTTTCCTTCAAGCCATTCAGTTCCACACCATGGGGGGTTGGTAGAGCAATCACTGCTGCCCCTGCTGTTGAATGAGACAAAGGGCTGTGCAGCTTTACACACACACACTCTTTGACACGCACATACATACTCTTTGACATGCACATACACTCTCTCTGTCTCTGTCTCTCTCTCTCTCTCTCTCTCTCTCTCTCTCTCTCTCTCTCTGACTCACTTACTCAGCAACTGTACATGCTACAGCAGGGCAGAGATACAGAGTGCATTTGAATTTCAGACTGTGGAGCTACCTTAAAGAAGACAAACATTTAGGGGTTCTCTTGGTTTTTCTCTTTTGTTTGGCCTTCCACAGACCCTCCATCTTTGAGGTAAGATTTTGGTGGAGGATTTTTTCAGGGAAGAGAAGTCTTTGAATTCTAACTTGTGATGGAGAGAATGTGGGGTGGTGGGGCATGAGTGGTGTATAGGACAAGAAAGGAATAACTCCTTTGACGTTGCTGTTGCTCATGTTATCTAGGGACTCTTTTCAAAACATTTGTAAGCAAGGTTGACAATATGAATGCACAGAATAGCCTACAATAACATATGCTATTGTAACTACACTGCCATAGTATCTCTGAATTGCCTATCTTTTTGATAATGAAAGGGGTACAGTGTACCTGTTTGTAAGCGGCTAGTAATCATGTCTCTACATTTAGTTTTCGATTCTGTTCACTGTACCAGGAAAAGGGTAAGAGGAACATTGAGATAGGCAGTGCACTTAGTTTCTCCAAAAGGCATTCATAACCTGACTTTAAAAATAACCTTTGACTTTAATATGACATTTTATGTTTGAAATTAATACCCATTTATTTTATGATATAAAAAAACCTTGATGACCTGACTTTTGGGTCATATTGTGTCTCATGGAACAAAGCATCAATAAAGTTCATAAGAACTGGATGAATCATGTTGTCGCCCTAGTTTCGAAGAAGAGTAAAGCAACCTCAGAAAGCTGGTCACCAACGATAAACGGATAATTTTATGACTGAGAGTGACCGGTTGGAGGTCTAGTATTGAGTAGTTCTACAAGTAAGGCAATACTTACTCTGTTTAGGCTCTTTAGGTCCAATGTCAACCCTGGTTGAGTCGGACGTGTTAGTGTTTAAGCTTTGAGGTGGCTGGGTCCTTATCCACTCTCCCTCTCTTCTGTTTGGACCCCCGTGCAGGCACTTGTGATGGCTTCCTGTATGGTGTCTATCCTCTTCCTGTTCCCTCTAATCGCCGCCATGTCAGCAGAAGAAGTGCCAGGCTGTAAGATCCGGATCACTAACAGGGGGCTCGAAATGTGTAAGAAATTCACCCCCAAAAAACGCTCTTGTACATGTGATCTTAATAGTTTTCAACAGTCTACATTGGTCCCAGACAGTCTTCAATGGTCAGTCTTGACCAAAGCAAGACGTCATCTCTGCTGCATTGCCACTATCTGAATTTTTCTCTACCAATGCACCGTCATCCATTTAGCCCCTCTCAGTTGTCAGGATTGTCTGCTTAAGGTATTCACTAGGTAGTTCTAGACTCTAAACTCAACTCTTTCAACCTGCATTTCAGTGAAGTACGAGACGCAGAAGTTTGTGGTTGAGGAACTGAGCAACATCACCATGCCAGAGATGAAAGGCAAAGAGGGCCACTTCCAGTACACCATCAAAGAGTAAGCCCTGGGATCCACCCACGTTATTGCTCAGAAGTTTCTGCCATCGAATTGCTCCAGATCCCTTTCATTTGAGTGCCTACAAATATTGTGGTTAAACTCAAATATACTAATTAATAAAACAACTTTATCAATTGGAACCTTTAACATGTGGAAGGGGGATAAAGTATTATTATTACTATTATTAACCCTGATATATTGTGCAAGCAATTGATCAGCATTAAAAACTTTGTGGATGGGGCCATCTGAGTGGCATACCAGTGCCGGCAGCGACCGAGAGGTCCATGAGGCGATGGTGGGCTTTTGGTTTCTCTCCCTCTAAAAACTGAGATAAATCATTCTAAATAACAAACTGGCTTTATTTAGAAATGAGTAAGAATGTCTCACCCCATGTTCAAGAATGGCCTTTTTTTTACCATGTTCTTACAAAAAAAGGTTTTAAATTCTCTAGTACTGCAAATATTGAAGGCTATCAAATGCTTCTCAAAGATGCCCTCTGGTGGTTAAACTAGCACTAACTAGCATTAATGGTAACAAGGGCTGACAATTAAATAATGTTCCATAGAATTCTGCGGCAGCCCGCAAGGTGTGCTGCAGTATGACGCAACTTTTAAAGGAAGAACCACTGTATCGTGGAACTGTGGGCAGAGTCTGAGTTGGTTGATTTGTCAAGAACCTGGATTTCTAAAAGATTACCTATAAAGTTTAGCAACAGGACATTCTCTTTTAAGGGATAAAGATGCTCTAGTCTCGTAAACCAGACAGATGGTTTAGCTCACTACATGAAGTGAGCTAAACCATCAGCCAAACTGACTTTATATGTCATCTTCTAGACATCTGGGTTCTTGGGAAATCAACCCATGTAAACCAATGTAGAGGGTATTGCTACCCACTCACTGTTTCTGTTTTGGCCAACTTCAACCAATTGGCAACCAGGCTACAGGATTTCTGCAACCAAAAGAGAACTTGTATATTTCTAGTCAGATTTCTTGTGACTTTCGAGTATCAGCCCAAGCACTGATCTGAGTCTCTTCCTTCCTGTGGGTCAGGGTGAAGATAAATGAGCTGAACCTGACCTACGCTGACCTGGCCTTCCAGCCTGGCCTAGGACTGCTCTTCAAGGTGCAGAACTCCTCCATCGCTCTCAGCTTCCAGAGACACATCTTATACTGGTTATTGTGAGTCCTCTTTACCCACTACTGTCTCTATTTCTAGCCTAGTGCATTTAAGTCACCCCTCTACCTCAGCTCACTCCTCAACATCTCCAATACCAATAGGAACCTGCTATTAGATATACAGTGCCATTAGAAAGTATTCACACCTCTTGACTTTTCCCACAGTTTGTTGGTTAAAGCCTGAATTTAAAATGGATTAAATTTCTTTTTTTTTCTCAATCGCCTTCACACAGTACCCCATAATGTCAAAGTGTTATGTTTTTAGAAATGTGTACAAATCAAATCAAAAATGAAAAGCTGAAATGTCTTGAGTCAATAAGTATTCAACCCCTTTGTTATGTCAAGCCTAAATAAGTTAATTTGCTTAACCAGTCACATACTAAGTTGCATGGACTCACTCTGTGTGCAATAATAATGTTTAACATTATGTTTTAATGACTACCTCATCTCTGTATCCATCACATACTATATCTGTAAGGTTCCTCAGTCGAGCAGGTAATTTCAAACATAGATTCAACCACAAAGACCAGGGAGGTTTTTCAAAGCCTCACAAAAAAGGGCACCTATTGGTAGATGGGTAAAAATAAAAATAAAAGGAAACATTGAATATCCCTTTGAGCATGGTGAAGTTATTAATTACACTTTGTATGGCGTGTCAATACACCTAGTCAGTACAAAGATACAGGTGTTCTGCCTAACTCAGTTGCCGTAGAGGAAGGAAACCACTTAGGTATTTCACCATGAGACCAATGGCTGTGATAGGAGAAAACTAAGGATGGATCAACAACATTGTAGTTAGTTACTCCACAATAATAACCTAATTGGCACAGTGAAAAAAAGGAATCCTGTACAGCATACAAATATTCCAAATGCATCCTGTTTGCAACAACAAAGTCACTTAAGTAATACTGCAAAAAATGTGGCAAAGCAATTCACTTTTTGTCCCAAATACAAAGTGTTATGTTTGGGGCAAACCCAATACAACATGTCAGTGTGCACCACTCTCCACATTTTCAAGCAAAAACATGGATCAGTCTGCTTTCCACTAGACACTTGGAGATAAATTCATCTTTCAGCAGGACAATAACCTAAAACACAAGGCCAAACCTACACTTAAGTTGCTTACCAAGAAGACAGTGTATGTGGCTGAGTTAGTTTTAAAAATATATATATATATACTTGAAAATCTATGGCAAGACCTGAAAATGGTTGTCTAGCAATGATCAACAACCAATTTGACAGAGCTTGAAGAGTTGAGAAAAGAATAATGGGCAAATGTTGCACAATCCAGGTGTGGAAAGCTCTTAGAGACTTACACAGAAAGACTAATCACTGCCATAGGTGCTTCAACAAAGTATTGACTCAGGGGTGTGAATACTTATGTAAATGAGATACTTCTGTATGTTTTCACTTTCTCATTATGGGGTATTATGTGTAAATGAGTGAGAAAAAAACTACAAATTAAACCATTTGAATTCAGGCTGTAACATAGCCAAATGTGGAATAAGTCAGGGGGTATGAAAACTTTCCAAAGGCATTGTATCACACTGGTCACTTCCCAAAGTGTGCACTTCCTTTGGCCGCCATTCATTTCAGTTTTCCGCCTCCAACGATTGGAACGGGCTGCAAAAGATCTTAAAATTTGACACATTTGTCCCATCACACTTCTTCAAAAACATGAACTGAGCTGCTATCTGATCAAAGTACCTGCTGATTAAGAAGTCTGCTGTGTTTCCTTGGACTTTTCTGCCCTAACCCATTGTGAATATTTCTGTATAGTGTATTTTATTTTTTGTCGTATTGTGTGTTGTCCTGTTCACTGTTGCAATGTTATGCCTGTTGGCTATGTCGTTAATTTAATTGAGAATTGGTTCTCAATTGACTTATCTGGTTAAATAAAGGTGAAATCAATCAAATCAAATGTATCAAGAAAATAATATGTTTGTATGCTAAATAATGCCTGTGTTTAAATACTCACAATGGTATCTTGTAGAGCCTTGAGGAGTCCAGTCATGCAGTGGTACGCTAGATTGATGACATCAAACTTCAAAGATGATGTCCAACGAGAGTGTATTGGAAGTTCAAACCTTCTGATGCTACTTTATATGGTTGAGATTAGGACGTTGATGAGTATGTATGATGCTGGTCTGAAAATATTTATTTTCTGTGGTCTCAAAGCTATGACACCGGAGCCATCAATGCCTCTGCAGAAGGTGTGAACATCCACACTGTCCTGCACACGACCAGAGATGAGTTGGGACGCCTCAAGATCTCCAACATCACCTGCGATGCCTCCATCGCCAAAATGAAAATTAAGTTCACTGGCACCTTGGGGTAAATCCTGTTGATATTCTTTTTAAAATACTTGAGCTGCTTGCTTGTCCAGGGACCACGTATCAAGCGTCTCAGAGTAGGTGTACTGATCTAAGATCCTCCCTGTCTATAATAATCTTATTCATTATGATTTAAAAAACAAAACTGATTCTGAGTCAGGTCTCCCTTGACAAAGAGTTTTTTTAATGTGAATTCTGTGTGCCATGGAGACTAATTTCAGTATAATGTGTCTATAAGCAATATTGGAGCATTTTTCAGCTTTTGGATTTTTTTAACATGAGTGGGTGAAATTCAATAATTTACAACTCTGGTTTACTCCTTTGCAGGAGGGTGTATGACTTCCTGGCAACTTTTTTGACTACAGGAATGCGCTTCCTTCTGAACCAGCAGGTGCTGACAGATCAGTTAATTTCATTCTAGAACACTGGTTACACTTACAACATATCAACACTTCTGATTAAATCTTCATTGGCTGAGCTGGCAAATCAGCTGTTTTTACTCGTCATTAATAATTATGATGACTGTGTTAAGCCCACACCGTTCTGCTCTGAATGAACAGGGCAAGTAGGGCTAGACATAAAAGCTACTTTTTAACATACTGGATTATAATTTTTGGAAGAATGTCTATTTCACTCATATTGTAATTAATTATAGGCTATATTTCATTTAAATATGGGGCACTGGACAGTTCCTTTAACATTTGTCTGTTCTTTGCATAGATCTGCCCTGTCATGAACCACGCTGGTTTGGTTCTAATCAACACTTTGTTGGAGACAATTCCAGGTAAGATAGCTCATTGGAAAATGCCTAGAGAGATGGTTATATAACAAAACGAGAAAAAACCTGAAGACCATAAGTTTTCCACACAGAAAATATATTTGTATTTTTTTTAATTTGGACACATCCAGTGCGAACAGAAGTAGACAACTATGTGGGGATCGACTACTCCCTCCTCAGTGACCCCGTGGTGACTTCAAGGAGCCTTGACATGGATTTCAGGGTGAGTGAGATAGTCTAGCTTGCTGTGCATTAGTCTCATGCCGTGTGTATATTATGTATGTATGTTTGGGTAACATATTATTTGAAAGCTACATACATAAGCACTTCATAACACATCCAGAACCATACATTATGCATTCACTACATACAACAGTGAGTTGATATTTTTTGTTAAGTCACAGTAATGCCACTCATACTGCAAATATCAACATGCAGTTGTTGACATAATCAAACTGCTTATAGATGATGATTGTTTTATGAAGCCTTTATGTAGTTACGCCTAAAATAAAGTTTTACTTATTTTTGTATCTCACTCTCATCTCTACAGTATTGTATCTTCCTCGCTCTTTACTGTGTCACACAGGGCATGTTCTTTGAGCTCGGGAACGAGAGCAACACCTTGGTGAACTCTGCCATCAACCCAATTGTGAGAGAGTACGACCGCATGGTGTACCTGGCTCTGTCTGAGTACTTCTTTGACAGTGGGTTGTACTCTTATTATAAAGCTGGCATATTCCAAATGAATATCACCAACGAGCACGTAAGTATGAGGCCTGAGTCCCCCATTATGACTTGCAACCGTACTTTCTCCCCTGTATTTTAGCCTACACATGACATGACGCAAGTAATTCTTAGCTCCGAGGTGTAAATTATTCCATATTGTCTATTATAGCCTTTAAGAATTGGTGTCTGCATCAGAGGTGCTACCAAACATGTTGACACAGATTTTAATAAGCAGCTGAGACATGCTTGGTTCTGCACCTCTTTACATAATGAGGTGATCTGCCCAATCATTAGGCTGAGGATACATACTAGTGAAAAAGGAGTCTGCATACTTAAATCAGATAAAATTTCTGAGTTCTTTTTTTCACAGCATACCAATATTGTTCTAGTATTAGTATGACATGAATATAGTAATTTCTAATACAAGCAATTGAATACTATATGTTTTCAGATGCCAAAGGATCTGGAGATGCTCCTTAGGACAACATATTTTGGCATCATTATGATGATTGTGAGTATGTATGTCGGGTTTGTGACCTGATGCCCCCACAAATAGGGTCAAGACATTGAATTCCACTTTTGCATTCCACTCACCCACTCCTGTGTGTGTGCGTCTCTCTCAGAACCCAGCCCTGGTGGAATACCCTATCTCCCTGCAACTGGAGTTGAACTCTGCCCCCAAGACAACCGTCAAGACCTCCGGGGTCACCGTGGCCATCACTGCCATCGTCACGGTGATGGTGCTACCGCCCGGCAAGGCGCCTGTTCAGCTCAGCAGCATGACCATGGTGAGAAAGAAGACGTCTTGTCTTCTCATGTTCTACATTTAATAGCTACTGATATTTATCCAAAAAGAACACCCATGAGAATAGTTGATAGTTAGGCTAAGGATTGGCTCTGTAGGAGCTGAGAAAGGAAGGATACATATTGTTTCAAATGCATTCTTCCGAATGCTTTCTTGGTGGCGATATATTGGTAAACGGTTTCATTGTGTGTACTTTTTAATTTCATTTGAGTGTTTGTTGTTTTTATTTGATCTGTATTTTTTTGCTCCTTTATATTATGTGTTGACTGAGGTTGGGGCCGCCAGGGGTATGTTTGGTATGGGTGTTGTTAAAAAGATGGGAAAATGGTATTGTTTTTTAGCGATTGTATTGCCTTTGACACGATCAAATAAAAAAGATTGGTCACAAAAAAAAGCTTTCTTCCTTTCACTGAGGTAATCACTGATCTGTAAGTCAGAGCATGGGTGAAAATGTGGTTTCCACCCATTGCTCTCACTAGTTTAACCATGTCAGATCAGTGATTTCCTCAAGGTAAGCAGGAAGGAAAAGTGTAGAGACCAGCGCACTGATAAAGTTTATCTTTCTGTTCCTTGCAGGTGGCCAAATTCAATGCCAAGGTGTCCATGAAGGGCAAGAGACTGGCTGTTCACGCAGACATGAGGAGGTAGGCATGCATGTACTCGCACACGCACGCACTCATACATACACATACAAACACACCTCAACACATACACACACAATATCACAGTAGCATCACAGGCAAATTCATTAAGTGTATTCTGTTGTTATTGACAGGTTTAAAATCTACTCCAACCAGTCTGCTTTGGAATCACTGGCGGTAAGATTCTGCGCTCTCTCTCTCTCTCTCTCTCTCTCGCTTTCTAACAATTATGACCCTATATAATTTCACTTGCTCTACATTCAACCTAATGCCTTAACCCAAATCAAGACTAATAATGAAAACCAATGAAAAAACACCTGTTTCCACAAGAGAAAAGTAAAGAAGCATAATGACAAATATTTAATTTCAAGTGGATTTATAAATTAATTAATTCAGAGAACATTGCTTGATCTCCGTCCAGAATCAAAATGTGTATCTTTTGACCGGCATTTCCATGTCAGAATCATCCCGTTTTCATTTGGATAAACTTACGGATCCCTTTGGGGATCTCTTATGGCATATAGACCTACCCTTAAAATGGTTCTGAGGAAAGCACATGTTCTCAGAGAACATTGAGGAATAAAACTCTTTGTAGGAATAATACAACGCAGAAATGAAACTTTGGACATCTGTGCAGCAGTCATAATCAGATGAAAAAAGGCCTTCCGGCATGCCATGGTTTGTCTCTCTAGCTTGATAGCTGACATAGTTGGACCATGATTTAGTATTGGTCTGAAGAAAGATGTTGTTTTCTTCATTAGCACACTACATAGCAGTGGTCTGCTGCATGGTTGTCTTCTCCGGAATCCATAGGATGGCTGTACATTAAATAGGAACTTTATTGACCTCAACAGTTATGTTATACTCCTTGCTTCACTCAGTGGTCAACGCATCAGAAATGGATCCAGCACAATAGAAGAATAGAAGCCCTGACTGGTAGAATGAGGTTGCTCCACTGCGCTGGACTCATAAACCACAACAAATCAAATCAAATCAAATGTATTTATATAGCCCTTCGTACATCAGCTGATATCTCAAAGTGTTGTACAGAAACTCAGCCTAAAACCCCAAACAGCAAGCAATGCAGGTGTTGAAGCACGTTGGCTAGGAAAAACTCCCTAGAAAGGCCAACACCTAGGAAGAAACCTAGAGAGGAACCAGGCTATGAGGGGTGGCCAGTCCACTTCTGGCTGTGCCGGGTGGAGATTATAACAGAACATGTTCAAATGTTCATAGAAAATAGAAAATATAGAAAATATGCTGTTCATAAATGACCAGCATGGTCAAATAATAGGTCTGGGAGAGGTAGCACGTCCGGTGAACAGGTCAGGATTCCGTAGCCGCAGGCAGAACAGATGAAACTGGAGCAGCAGGACGGCCAGGTGGACTGGGGACAGCAAGGAGTCATCATGCCAGGTAGTCCTGAGGCATGGTCCTAGGGCTCAGGTCCTCCGAGAGAGAGAAAAGAAAGAGAGAAAGAGAGAATTAGAGAGAGCATACTTAAATTCACACAGGACACCGGATAAGACAGGAGAAGTACTCCAGATATAACAAACTGACCCTAGCTCCCCGACATATAAACTACTGCAGCATAAATACTGGAGGCTGAGACAGGAGGGGTCAGGAGACACTGTGGCCCCATCCGATGATACCCACGGACAGGGCCAAACAGGAAGGATATAACCCCACCCACTTTACCAAAGCACAGCCCCCACACCACTAGAGGGATATCTTCAACCACCAACTTACCATCCTGATACAAGGCCAAGTATAGCCCACAAAGATCTCCGCCACGGCACAACCCAAGGGGGGGGGGGCGCCAACCCAGACAGGAAGATCACATCAGTGACTCAACCCACTCACTCCCCTCCTAGGGACGGCATAAAAGAGCCCCAGTAAGCCAGTGATTCAGCCCCTACAATAGGGTTAGAGGCAGAGAATCCCAGTGGAAAGAGGGGAACCGGCCAGGCTGAGACAGCAAGGGCGGTTTGTTGCTCCAGAGCCTTTCTGTTCACCTTCACACTCCTGGGCCAGACTACACTCAATCATATGACCCACTGAAGAGATGAGTCTTCAGTAAAGACTTAAAGGTTGAGACCGAGTTTGCGTCTCTCACGTGGGTAGGCAGACCATTCCATAGAAATTGAGCTCTATAGGAGAAAGCCCTGCCTCCAGCTGTTTGCTTAGAAATTCTAGGGACAATTAGGAGGCCTGCGTCTTGTGACCGCAGCGTACCTGTAGGTATGTACAGCAGGACCAAATCAGTGAGATAGGTAGGAGCAAGCCCATGTAATGCTTTGTAGGTTAGCAGTAAAACCTTGAAATCAGCCCTTGCCTTGACAGGAAGCCAGTGTAGGGCGGCTAGCACTGGAGTAATATGATCAAATTGTTTGGTTCTAGTCAGGATTCTAGCAGTCGTATTTAGCACTAACTGAAGTTTATTTAGTGCTTTATCTGGGTAGCCAGAAAGTAGAGCATTGCAGTAGTCTAACCTAGAAGTAAAAAAAGCATGGATTAATTTTTCTGCATAATTTTTGGACAGAAAGCTTCTGATTTTTGCAATGTTAGGTAGATGGAAAAAGCTTTTAAAAAAAAGAAAGTATTTCTTTTATGGAGTAAAAAGTACTTAAGTAGTACTTTTTTTTGTCTAAGTACTTTACAATCACTACATTCCAGAAGAAAATAATGTACTTTTTACTCCATACATTTTCCCTGCCACCCGAAAGTACTTGTTACATTTTGAATGCTTACCAGGACAGGAAAATAGTCCTATTCACCACACACTTATTAAGAGAACACCCCTGGTCATCCCTACTACCTGATCTGGCAGATTCACTAAACACAAATGGTTCATTTGTAAATTATGTCTGAGTGTTGGAGTGTGCCCCTGGCTATCCGTAAATTTAAAAAACAAGTAAATCGTGCCGTCTGGTTTGCTTCATATTAGGATTCTTTTTTTAAATACTTTCTTTTGATGCTTAAGTACATTTTATCAATTACATTTACTTTTTTATTTATTTATTTATTTCACCTTTATTTAACCAGGTAGGCTAGTTGAAAAGTTCTCATTTGCAACTGCGACCTGGCCAAGATAAAGCGTAGCAATTCGACACATACACCAACACAGGGTTACACATGGAATAAACAAAACAGCATACTTAAGTATATTTAAAAACAAATACTTTCACTTTTAATCAAGTAGTATTTTACTTTTAATTTCACTTTTACATTTTTCTATTAAGGTATCTTCACTTTTACTCAAGTATGACATTTGGGTACTTTTCCCACCTCTGCTTGTCATTAACGGAGTCAATAAAGCCAACCACTTAGAGATTAGAGTTTAGGAAAATGTATGTTACATATCAATGTGTAGCATAAGATATTTTTCTATCTGTGAAAACACAGATATTGAAACAAACAATTCTAGAAATCACCCTGCAACAGAGCATGCTGGGAAATATGACAATGACACTATGCTATCAGTTTAATTGAACTGGAGTTAGCATTTACATTTGTTTTCTAATTCTCAAAAGGACACCTTCTAAATATTATGCAGTGAAAACAACCAAATATATCCAAATAGGATTTTAGTAATGACATTGTGGGCCTATTAGAACACATAAATTATGACATATTTTACGAATATCCACTTGGTTAGATCAGATTATTTTAATGGCCGCCAATTGCACCGTTGTTGCACTTTATCCCACGGTCTGTGTTCTATTGATCTCTGTAACATACAGTGGCTTGCAAAAGTATTCACCCCCCTTGGCATTTTTCTTATTTTGTTGCCTTACAACCTGGAATTAAAATAGATTTTTGGGGGGTTTGTAGTATCATTTGATTTACACAACATGCCTACCACCTTGAAGATGCTAAATAAAATAAAAAGTGAAACATACAAGACAAAACAACTTCACATTTGAGCATGCATAACTATTCACCCCCAACCCCCCCAGAAAAAGTCAAAACCTTGTAGAGTCACCTTTTGCAGCATTTACAGCTGCAAGTCTCTTGGGGTATGTCTTTATAAGTTTGGCACATCTAGCCACTGGGATATTTGCCCATTCTTCAAGGCAAAGCTGATCCAGCTCCTTCAAGTTTGATGGGTTCCACTGGTGTACAGCAATCTTTAAGTCATACCACAGATTGTCAATTGGATTGAGGTCTGGGCTTTGACTCGTTCATTCCAATACATTTAAATGTTTCCCCTTAAATCACACAACTCTTGCTTTAGCAGTATGTTTAGGGTCATTGTCCTGCTGGAAGGTGAACCCCCCATCCCAGTCTCAAATCTCTGGAAGACTGAAACAGGTTTCCCTCAAGAATTTCCCTGTATTTAGCACCATCCATCATTCATTCAACTCTGATCAGTTTCCCAGTCCCCGCAGATGGAAAAACATCCCCACAGCGTGATGCTGCCACCACCATGCTTCACTGTGGTGTTCTCAGGGTGATGAGAGGTGTTGGGTTTGCACCAGACATAGCATTTTCCTTGATGGCCAAAAAGCTCCATATGTTTGGGGAATCTCTCACATGCCTTTTGATGAACACCAAATGTGTTTGCTTATTTTTTTCATTAAGCAATGGCTTTTTTGCTGGCCACTCTTTCATAAAGCCCAGCTATGTGGAGTGTACGGCTTAAAGTGGTCCTATGGACAGATACTCCATCCTCCGCTGTGGAGCTTTGCAGCTCCTTCAGGGTTATCTTTGGTGTCTTTGCTGCCTCTCTGATTAATGCCCTCCTTGCCTGGCCTGTGAGTTTTGGTGAGCAGCCCTCTCTTTGCAGGTTTGTTGTGGTGCCATATTCTTTCAATTTTTTAATAATGGATTTAATGGTGCTCCATGGGATGTTCAAAGTTTCTGATATTTTATTTATAACCTAACCCTGATCTGTACTTCTCCTCAACTTTGTCCTTGACCTGTTTGGAGAACTCCTTGGTCTTCATTGTGCCGCTTGCTTGGTGGTGCCGCTTGGTGGTGCCCCTTGCTTGGTGGTGCCCCTTGCTTGGTGGTGCCCCTTCCTTAATGGTGTTGCAGACTCTGGGGCCTTTCAAAATAGGTGTATATATACTGAGATCATGTGACAGATCTTGTGACACTTAGATTGCACACAGGTGGACTTTATTTAACTAATTGTGACTTCTGAAGGTAATTGGTTGCACTAAATCTTATTTAGTGGCTTCATAGCATAGGGGGTGAATACATATGCACACACAACTTTTTTTGTAATTTTTTTTCATTTCTCTTCACCAATTTTGACTATTTTGTGTATGTCCATTACATGAAATACAAATAAAAATACATTTAAATTACAGGTTGTAATGCAACAAAATAGGAAAAATACCAAGGGGGTGAATACTTTTGCAAGGCACTGTATGTATAGCTATGGGTTCAACACCTTTCTGCAGTCCTGTAAACATATGTTATTACATTAACATAGACCTTTTTAATTTCACCTTTGAAAAACATTTTTAAAATTCCCCTCATCTTTGTGATGAAGACATGAATTGACCAGGTGGATGACCTAATCTAAAAATACACGTTTGACAACCAACCTGTGAGAGAACCATCCACAGTCTCCCCTACCATTAACCCTTACAGTAATATTTTACAGGTATGGGCTCCCGAGTGGCGCAGTGGTCTAAGGCACTGCATCTCAGTGCTAGAGGCATCACTACAGAACCTGGTTCGTTTCCAGGCTGTATTACAAACGGCCGTGATTGGGAGTCCCATAGGGCGGCGCACAATTGGCCCAGCATTGTCCGTGTTAGGGGTTGGCCTGGGTTGGCCGTCACTGTAAATAAGAATTTGCTCTTAACTGGCTTGCCTATTTAAATAAATAAAAATGTCTCTTTGTTCTGTCTCTATAGCTTATTCCCTTACAAGTCCCCCTCAAGACTATGTTGCAGATCTCAATAGTACCCATAATCAATAGTGAGTATCATTTTAAAGCAGACCAGTTTAACCCCACAATAAATACTCAATGTACATAAAACATGTAACTCAGATAACAAAAACATATTTTTTTTAAATTGTTGACCTTGTATTTTTAATCCTTCATCCGTAATTCAATTTCAGACTGGACCAAGAGAGGCGTCGCTATCCCTCTTGCAGATGGTATGGACTTCATAGAGGAAGTGGTGGAGTATCATAACGTAAGTCTCAAGGCTTCTGTTACTTCTACTATGCGAGAACAACACATTTGATATACTAATCAAATTCTAGCTTGTTCAGTATTATCTGAGTGGCAATTGTCCAAAATTATTCATGACAATCATAACCTCCTACAACATCATCTTGACATCTTGGCCAATCAGCAGGGCACAACATCGAGGAATGTTCAGATAGAAATATTATGTAGAACACCTCTATGCCATATTGAAAAATTAATCACTTCAGCTCTATTCTTATTTCTATGCAGTACGTTACTTAACGTTTGCCTTCTGAATGTGGCCCTGTTGATGAACCACAGCTAAATCAGCTTCTCTCACCTTTCACTTGACCTTTCAGGGTTACCTCATCATTGGGGCAAACCTACATTTCAGCAAGGGCCTAAGGGAGATGATCGAGAGGAAAATCCAGGCTGATGCCGAGAACGCCATCTAAAGAGAATTATCCACCAGCAATAACCAAGGATAGATATCTTAGATAAACACCCATCCAATCCTGTGTTTCTATGTCCTCAAGGGCACATGCCTTATCTACAACATGGAGCAGACTCTACTGTAACAATTTCACCAAACCATGCGGATTCAAAATCTTTTAAGAATCCAAATTAATAAGCTAGGCTGCAATCTGTCCAATATATATGAGAGCGAAATGGACAACACAAATCATGCTTATGTAGAAAGATCACCATAATAATACCACAACTTTAGTATTTTTTTTCCTATTTATTGCTATTTTGAAAAGTGCTTTAAAGATACTTTTATAGTTGCCTAATTTTTTAATAGTCTATAGAGATAAATCATCAACATTCTTGCCTCAGAAGGGCACATACTGTATGTGAGTGTACTACTCAAAACAATACCTGACCTCGTGTCATAAGAATTGCCCATGGTCATGTCAATGCCCATGCTAATGTCAGGAATTAATTGTGTGCTCTCCACCATCCTTTTAAAAATGACAATGCATCGTATAATGTATAATATATGCTAAACTTAAAACAAATTTAAAATGTGTTTCTACAAAAAAAATGGCTTCTTTACTTTACCATTAGTCAAATGGAGTGCTAGCTGGTGGTCCTTCTGTAGCTCAGTTGGTAGAGCATGGCGCTTGTAATGCCAGGGTAGTGGGTTCGATTCCCGGGATCACCCATACGTAGAATGTATGCACACATGACTGTAATTCGCTTTGGATAAAAGCGTCTGCTAAATGGCATATATTATTATAAATAAAATGTACTATATGAGAAATGAAATGTTTAAGGAATGTTAACAAAAAAAATGTAATTTTGTAAATATGGCTTCATACCTGCAAAGACTATTCAATGATTGAAAGGCTTTCCTTACATGTGTAACTAGGGCCTAACCGAACAACATTCAGTATGACAATGTGTTTAATAAATCAATCCCAAAATTCATAAACCGACAAAAACAACATTTTCTTGTAATCTCTGACAAATCACTCACCTGAATTATTGGTAAAGAACAGTTTTATTATAATTATAACAGCTGAATCATTGACACATTCCCTTTTTATCAAAGTGGTTCCAAGTATTAATTTCTGTGATGAGGCACATAACTGCAGTTTATTATTATATAATTTAATTACTGTACATCTGGAAGCATTTGTTCTTTCTCAAAACACAATTTCTGACAGTGAACAGATCCCTTTGAGTACATAGAATGCTATTTAAGGCAATTACTTAAGGCCAAATCCTAACTTCCACTTAAGTTGAATTTCCACGTAGTTATGCATTGATGTCAATGGGAGACGAACAACATGTTTTACTTAAGAGCAAGTTAGGAGTCACCCCATAGTGGATGAACCACACCTTTGCCTTGTGTACCATCGAACACTGAATACATACAATCAACAAATGCAAGAAGCTGAAATCAATGCGATGGTGAATGAAACATCTTTATTGTATTTCTCCCATCTACAAATATCTAATCACACAATGGCCTTTATACCTGAATTTCATCTGGCAGGGTACAGCAGCATGTCTTATCACAGCATGATCAAACACCCAAAGCAGAAGCCATACAAAACTCCAAGGCTAGGACAACAACACACTATCCCTGGTTCCAGATCAGTTGGTGCAGTACAGACAGCCAACTCCTATGGTTGACAAATTGGCATAAACAGATCTGGGTTCAGGCTAACGAAACGCTTCAAATCAAATCAAATGTTATTGGTCACAACCACATGGTTAGCAGATGTTAATGTGAGTGTAGTGAAATGCTTGTGCTTCTAGTTCCGACCGTGCAGTAATATCTAACAAGTAATCTAACAATTTCACAACAACTACCTTCTACGCACACATGTGTAAAGCCATGAATAAAAATATGTACATATAAATATATGGAAGACGATGGCCGCGCGGCATAGGCAAGATGCAGTAGATGGTATAGAGTACAGTATATACATATGAGATGAGTAATGTAGGGTATGTAAACATTATATAAAGTGGCATTGTTTAAAGTGACTAGTAATACATTTATTACATCCAATTTTTTTATTATTAAAGTGGCTAGAGATTTGAGTCAGTATATTGGCAGCAGCCAGTCAATGTTAGTGATGGCTGTTTAACAGTCTGATGGCCTTGTGATAGAAGCTGTTTTTCGGTCTCTCGGTTCCAGCTTTGATGCACCTGTACTGACCTCACCTTCTGGATGATAGCGGGGTGAGCAGGCTGTGGCTCGGGTGGTTGTTGTCCTTGATTATCTTTTTGGCCTTCCTGTGACATCGGGTGGTGTAGGTATCCTGGAGGGCAGGTAGTTTATCCCTGGTGATGCGTTGTGCAGACCTCACTACCCTCTGGAGAGCCTTATGGACGAGGGCGGAGCAGTTGCCGTATCAGGCGGTGACACAGCTCGAAAGGATGCTCTCGTTTGTGCATCTGTAAAATTTTGTGAATGTTTTCTGTGACAAGCCAAATTTCTTCAGCCTCCTGAGGTTGAAGAGGCACTGCTGCGCCTTCTCCACCACGCTGTCTGTGTGGTTAACCATTTCAGTTTGTGTACGCCGAGGAACTTAAAACTTTCCACCTTCTCCACTACTGTCCTGTCGATGTGGATAGGGGGGTGCTCCCTCTGCAGTTACCTGAAGTCCACGATCATCTCCTTTGTTTTGTTGACATTGAGTGTGAGGTTATTTTCCTGACACCACACTCCAAGCGCCCTCACCTCCTCCCTGTAGGCCGTCTCATCGTTGTTGGTAATCAAGCCTACCACTGTAGTGTCGTCTGCAAACTTGATGATTGAGTTGGAGGCAGGCATGGCCACGCAGTCATGGGTGAACAGGGAGTACAGGAGAGGCCTGAGAACACACCCTTGTGGGGCCCCAGTGTTGACGATCAGCGGGGTGGAGATGTTATCTACCCTCACCACCTGGAGGCGACCCGTCAGGAAGTCCAGGACCCAGTTGAACAGGGCGGGGTCGAGACCCAGGGTCTCGAGCTTAATGACGAGTTTGGAGGGTACTATGGTGTTAAATGCTGAGCTGTAGTCGGTGAACAGCATTCTTACATAGGTATTCCTCTTTTCCAGATGGGTTAGGGCAGTGTGATTGCGATTGCATCGTCTGTGGAACTATTGGGGCGGTAAGCAAATTGGAGTGGGTCTAGGGTGTCAGGTAGGGTGGAGGTGATATGGTCCGGTAGTCATTTAGCTCAGTTACCTTAGCTATCTTGGGAACAGGAACAATTGTGGCCCTCTTGAAGCATGTGGGAACAGCAGACTGGGATAAGGATTGATTGAATATGTCTGTAAACACACCAGCCAGCTGGTCTGCACATGCTCTGAGGACGCGGCTAGAGATGCCGTCTGGGCCTGCAGCCTTATGAGGGTTAACATGTTTAAATGTTTTACTCACATTGGCTGCAGTGAATGAGAGCCAGCAGGTTTTGGTAGCGGGCAGTGTCAGTGGCACTGTATTTTCCTCAAAGCAAGCAAAGAAGTTGTTTAGTTTGTTTGGGAGCAAGACATTGTGGTCCGTGACGGGGCTGGTTTTCTTTTGTAGTCCGTTATTGACTGTAGACCCTGCCACATACCTCTCGTGTCTGAGCTGTTGAATTGCGACTCCACTTTGTCTCTATACTGACGCTTATTAGCTCGTTTGATTGCCTTGCGGAGAAAATAGCTACACTGTTCGTATTCAGTAATGTTTCCGGTCACCTTGCCCTGATTAAAAGCAGTGGTTTGCGAATGCTGCCCTCAATCCACGGTTTCTGGTTGGGGAAGGTTTTAATAGACGCTGTGGATACAACATCACCAATGCACTTGCTAATAAACTCGCTCACCGAATCAGCGTATTCATCAATGTTGCTGTTCGACGCTATGCGGAAAATATCCCAGTCTACGTGATCGAAGCAATCTTGAAGCGTGGAATCCGATTGGTCGGACCAGCGTTGAACAGACCTGAGCACGGGTGCTTCCTGTTTTAGTTTCTGTCTATAGGCTGGGAGAAACTAAATGGAGTTGTGTTCAGATTTTCCGAAAGGAGGGCAGGGGAGGGCTTTATGTGCGTTGCGGAATTTAGAATAACAATGATCCAGGGTTTTGCCAGCCCGGGTCGCGCAATCAATATGCTGGTAAAGTTTAGGGAGTCTTGTTTTCAGCCTTGTTAAAATCTCCAGCTACAGGATATGTTGTTTCCAGTTTACATTGAGTCAAATGAAGTTCTTTCAGGGCCGTCGATGTGTCTGCTTGGGGGGGGGAATATATACGACTGTGATTATGATCGAAGATAATTCTCTTGGTAGATAATGCGGTCGACATTTGATTGTAAGGAATTCTAAGTCAGGTGAACAAAAGGACTAGAGTTCCTGTATGTTGTTATGATTGCACCACGTCTCGTTAATCATAAGGCATACACCCCCACCCTTCTTCTTACCAGAGAGATGCTTGTTTCTGTCGGCGCGATGCGTGAAGAAACCAGGTGGCTGTACCGACTCTGATAGCGTGTGAGTGAGCCATGTTTCCGTGAAACAGAGAACGTTACAGTCTCTGATGTCTCTCTGGAAGGCAACCCTTGCTCGGATTTCATCTACCTTGTTGTCAAGAGACTGGACATTGGCGAGTAGTATGCTCGGGAGCGGTGCATGATGTGCCCGTCTACGGAGCATGACCAGAAGACCGCTCCGTCTGCCCCTTCTGCGACGCCATTGTTTTGGGTCGCCTACTGGGATCCGATCCATTGTCCTGGGTGGTGGTCCAAACAGAGGATCCGCTTCGGGAAAGTCGTATTCTTGGTCGTAATGTTGGTAGGTTTACGTTGCTCTTATATCCAATAGTTCCCCCAGCTGTATGTAATAAGATTTTTCCTGGGGTAATACTGCATAGTTTCCTAAGAACGCGAAGCGTGGTGTCCATATCTGTCAGAAAAGATCTCCTCTGATGCCCAGAATCCTTCAATTCAAAGTCCCATTAATCTGCAATTGTTATAATGTCAAAATACATTTGGTACTCACCAAAATATGTAGTTTCACAGAGTAACTACAGTCATTACTGCCATTACACAGGGTATGTACTTCCAAAAAAAGGTCTCTATTGTTTCTGACCAAGTGCGCTTGAGCCATATTTACCAATCGTTATCGCCAAAAGAATCACTCATTATTATTGCCAAGCACAGGTAGGCTGATCCAGCAGCAGTACAGTATCCCGAATGATCATTGATTTTATTTAGCCATTTCTTGGAAGTACACACCATGCTTAACGGCAGTAATGATGATAGTTGCTCTGTGAAACTCTGCAAATTTTTTTGTGCATTTTTTTTGTGAAAGCATAAATTAGCCATAGCTCTGTGAGTGAGTAAGATTGAGCTTCATAATGATGAAAACTTGAACAGGATATTTGAACATTTTGAAATGTTGTACATTTTATATACAACTAATGTTGCCTAACAGGGAGGGCATTTATGAGTGAGACATTTTAAAAAAAATATATATTTCACCTTATTTTATTAGGCAAATCAGTTAAGAACAAATGATTATTTACAATGACGGCCTACCCCGGCCAAACCCTAACCCGTTCCAGACTGTATGGGCCTCCCCATACAGCAGTGCCTTAGACCACAATGCCACTCTGGAGCCACTAAAAGGAGTGGAGATGCCAGGGATTGAACTCAGACTAACAACATAAAACACGGGAAAATAGATACAACTGAGTGTTTATATGTTTTCCCACCAAAGAAAGTATGAAGCTTATTGAATGTCATTGTAGGAAAGGGTTGTTTTCTTTAAATTGAGAATTACAACAAACTGACGTTAACAGGGTGAAAAGTGTTATCAGTGACACACCGAAAATCTTAAATAAAATACAATAATCATGAATAAAGGGTTATTGATAAGAGAAAATGTAAATAGAACTAGAAAATAATGAAGATTTAAAATGTTATTATAATGGCTTATATTTCTCATGGAAGTTGATGAATAACATCAGGGGCCATGGGATAAATGCCTACATCCACTGAAAATGTTTTCAAAACGCATAAAATATCCCTTTAAGATGCACATTTTTGTGTTTTTAAGGTAAAGGACTCCTGACCTTATATTTAAAGTCTTTTGGAATCCACATTTTCACTAAGTAAGAAGTGATATTTCCTGGGGATAGAAAAGGCACAGCATTGTCGGAATGACCCCAGCTAACGTTAGCAACTCACCAGTAGTGAAGGGGTTTGTTGTCAGCCACATTGAAGTATCCTGAGTACTGTTTGAAGTTAGGCTGCTTTTGAAGCCCAGGGAGGAACTTTATTGTATCTGCTTCAGGTGCCCCAATAGTCCCCGACGCTCCCAACAGCAGGGACAACCCAAATTAAACATTTTTGGGTAAAATTTCATGCAATGTTAATAATTTGTTAGTTGGAGCTCGTGATGGGTTGTCACTAGTTACGACAGCCACAAAGTAAAACTAGGCTATATCAATTAAAACAAAAATGTGTTTGTTGGTCTTAATTTAGGGTTATGACTAATGTTAGCGGTGTGGTTAACGATAGGCTTAAAATATATTTTAAGTAGAGAAAGTGTACAAATAGGCGGGGTTTAGATATAATTATGACTTTGTGGCTGTTGTAACTAGTAACGACCAGCGCGTAGGTTCCGCACCTCAAATTGGGATGGTTGCTGGTTTGTTGTTTTACTATTCGTTTCTGGTGACCCAAATTTGTATTATTTCGCATCTTGGTGGATAATTTGGCCATTGCAGTGTATGCGTCAGTTGATGAAGACAATACAAAAAGTAAACAAACATGCTCAGCCTCAGTCGCAAAGAAAATGCAGTTTTCCCCGTGATCCCGAAAGAAGATCAGAACTTCTACTTTGAAGGCGCAACTGGAAAACACACGACCGATCGCGGCTGTGCGAGGTGACTTGAAAATATATTGTAACGTTAATTAACGCCTATTAATTAGTTCTATTTTACTGTCTTAACAGCCATTCTGTTTTACCATCTAATTTTATCCTACTTGTTTTCCCACCATCTCTCTTTGGTAGACTGTCATTGCTTGAAATTGTGCTGTTGCACATGACAATGCTTTTTATGTAAATTCCCATCCAAACCGGATTTTTTATTTATTACTTTTTTTAAACCTTTATTTAACTAGGCAAGTCAGTTAAGAACAAATTCTTATTTTCAATGACGGCCTAGGAACAGTGGGTTAACTGCCTGTTCAGGGGTAGAACGACCGATTTGTACCTTGTCAGCTCAGCTTCCGGATCCTAGTCCAACGCTCTAACCACTAGGCTACGCTGCGGCCCCAATGGAATGAGGAGAACGTCACAGAATGGTGCCCTTCAGGTGCCCTTCAGATCATCCCATTGTGTGTAAATTGTCATAGTGGGGTTTGTGTGTCTGACATGAAGTAAGACATCTTTGATGTCCTAGGTTCTTGACTCCAGAGGAGCTGGACAGTCCCAGAGTATTTGAGGGTCAGGAGGGAATGCATCGTAAGAGCCGACTCACATGCAGGTAAGGCTCTCAACGTTGCCATCAAATGGGGCTTGAAAGAGGTCCAAAATGGCAACGCTGGGTTTTGCTCCTCCATTTACAGTAGTCGGTTCTTGAACTTTAATTGAACTCAGCATAAACAGCAGCACATTGCCTGTTTTTTTCTTCCTCTGCAGCCTTGCATCCCACTGCGACGGCTGCCAACCTTGGCGCAACACTTGACCTTGTCATCACATAATTCCATGGTCACATAGTTCCATGCGGGCAATAGACCAGTTGTACACTATTCTCCCTATTATAATTATATGTACACTAATCTTCCAACATTACCATGGGTTGAAGAACTGAATGTGGCAATTTTCAGAATTCATCAAATCACTCTCCCAACATATTTTCACTTGATGCCTACAGATCATGAAAAGGTGTGTTACTTTCCCCAGTTTCTGTGTTGTGTTTTTTTCTTGTATGTGTATGTTTCAGGAAATGGCTTCCTGGATTCCCCGAAGCAGTTGATTGGTCAGCCCCATTGCTAATTGGAGCTGACCCCACCGTCTCGTCAGAGGATACAACTGTATCCCATGACAGACTCCTTCTCCAGCTAGAAAAGCCAGTGTTCCTTTGCTGAGAGAGAGCTGATGGTTATGTTCTGTGTTTGTTGCTCAGACAGAGAGCTTATTTGTATGTCCTGTGTTGGTTGTTGCTGAGAAGGAGCTGATGGTTATGTCCTGTGTTGGTTGTTGTTCAGAGACAGGCTTTTTGTTCCCAGGGGGGAAGGGGAAGGCACCTAGGGAGTGCTTAGGCAAGAGGCCTGCGGGCATACATAACCTGTAGTATTTACTGTCCTGTATTTTGGTTAGCGCACCAGGTGGTGCTAAAATATTAGGTAAGTAGTGGTTAGGTAGGTAAGTTAGGAGAGGGGGCTCTAACTTTGACTTTCTTTGCTTTGGTTCTGTCCAGCCCCTTTTCCCAAAATGTACAGTGTGAAGGAATAAATTCTCAGTAAATGGTCAATTCTCTGCCTTTGTCATCCTTACACGCACCTACAATCCCATTCATCTTTCACTCCACGGGGAGTTGAGTTGTAGAAAGGCGTTGTGTTCCCTCTTCCAAGAGGTGTACGTAGCGAGGTGTTTTTAAATCAATGCATGGTTCTGAAACGGCAATAAATAGCTTATGCTTATGATTTAATGACTATCTTTAATTGATCTCCATTCTGAACACATTCTCAATAGGCTACATTCTAGGTGTACCTTATGATTACTGGAGACATGTAAAACTAGTCATATGGCAGAAAACTGAAGCATATCAACTTTTCCACCGTGAAATGTTGGCCATTAACTTACAGCGATGACATTTGGAGACCCAAGCCATAGGCTTCTTTAGCCATGCGCAAATTATAGTAGTAATGAGCGAGCTAGGACCGACTTAGTCAACATAAATATTTGTTTAGCACTTTTGAAATTTACAGCGACAGAATTTAGAACATGATCCGTTCTTACAGTGTACTCCATGTACACCAAGTCAGATCCAATGGATAAATAAAATGGGGTATATAAGCAGACAATGACGTCTCTTACAATATTTGATGATTATGTTTCTCTAAAACAGGTTATAAGCTACATGTGCACCACCTAGTCAGAACAGTAGATAAAACTAATAGGGGTAAATATAGCAAATTATTAGGGTGAGGCACATGGGCTACTAACAACTTACTACACAACATACACTTAGTATTACTGTAGCTTGGCTACAGTATACATATCTCCCTGGCATATTACATCATCTATGCAGCAGCATACAATACATTTTTGGACTCACCTTGTTGTGCTGTGCTTGCTTGAACAGGAAAATGGTGCGGTGGTCCTTCGTGGCCAAATTCTGTCATCGAAGTCTGGTTTCTCTGGATTTATGGTGCTTTCAAAACAACTGGGAACTCGGAAAAATACAAGGTTGAATCATGATGACGTCATTGATCTTCAGGTCGTAGCTCTAGAAAAGTGGCCTGATTTACAATTCCGAGTTCGATGACCGTACAAAACGTATTTGCCCTTTCGGAGCTTGTTTATTCCTGACTTCCCACTTGTCTTGAACTCACTGAAGCCAAGTTGTATTGAGCACGGCACACATCATGCTTCATTGACCGCATGGTCAATGTTGAATGTTTATCATTTTAAACGTGGAAAAGAGCCCCTTAATCCCAGATTTGGGACCACACAGCCACTCCACTGAATAGCAGGCTAGTGATTGATTTGAAATGCTTGCAGTTAGCCACTGTCACTGATTCTTTCCAAACCACTCATTGTTGAATTTGCGATTTCAAACTTGTTGTGTAATGTCCAATTGCCGATGAGCACCGATACGATTTATCTATAATTTCTCTTCATCATTTCTATTAATATGTCAAGGATTTAAAAGGATTTGCCAGTAGATTGTCGACTTGATTAATGATGATGTGTGCTAGCTGAGATTGTTTAATATACACTGCTCAAAAAAATAAAGGGAACACTTAAACAACACAATGTAACTCCAAGTCAATCACACTTCTGTGAAATCAAACTGTCCACTTAGGAAGCAACACTGATTGACAATAAATTTCACATGCTGTTGTGCAAATGGAATAGACAACAGGTGGAAATTATAGGCAATTAGCAAGACATCCCCAATAAAGGAGTGGTTCTGCAGGTGGTGACCACAGACCACTTCTCAGTTCCTATGCTTCCTGGCTGATGTTTTGGTCACTTTTGAATGCTGGCGGTGCTTTCACTCTAGTGATAGCATGAGACAGAGTGTACAACCCACACAAGTGGCTCAGGTAGTGCAGCTCATCCAGAATGGCACATCAATGCGAGCTGTGGCAAGGTTTGCTGTGTCTGTCAGAGTAGTGTCCAGAGCATGGAGGCGCTACCAGGAGACAGGCCAGTACATCAGGAGAAGTGGAGGAGGCTGTAGGAGGGCAACAACCCAGCAGCAGGACCGCTACCTCCGCCTTTGTGCAAGGAGGAGCACTGCCAGAGCCCTGCAAAATGACCTCCAGCAGGCCACAAATGTGCATGTGTCTGCTCAAACGGTCAGAAACAGACTTCATGAGGGTGGTATGAGGGCCCGACGTCCACAGGTGGGGGTTGTGCTTACAGCCCAACACCGTGCAGGACGTTTGGCATTTGCCAGAGAACACCAAGATTGGCAAATTCGACACTGGCGCCCTGTGCTCTTCACAGATGAAAGCAGGTTCACACTGAGCACATGTGACAGAGTCTGGAGACGCCGTGGAGAACGTTCTGCTGCCTGCAACATCCTCCAGCATGACCGGTTTGGTGGTGGGTCAGTCATGGTGTGGGGTGGCATTTCTTTGGGGGGACGCACAGCCCTCCATGTGCTTGCCAGAGGTAGCCTGACTGCCATTAGGTACTGAGATGAGATCCTCAGACCCCTTGTGAGACCATATGCTGGTGCTGTTGGCTCTGGGTTCCTTCGAATGCAAGACAATGCTGGACCTCATGTGGCTGGAGTGTGTCAGCAGTTCCTACAAGAGGAAGGCATTGATGCTATGGACTGGCCCGCCCGTTCCCCAGACCTGAATCCAATTGAGTACATCTGGGACATCATGTCTTGCTCCATCCACCAACGCCACATTGCATCACAGACTGTCCAGGAGTTGGCGGATGCTTTAGTCCAGGTCTGTGAGGAGATCCCTCAGGAGACCATCCGCCACCTCATTAGGAGCATGCCCAGGCGTTGTAGGGAGGTCATACAGGCACATGGAGGCCACACACACCACTGAGCCTCATTTTGACTAGTTTTAAGGACATTACATCAAAGTTGGATGTAGGATGTGTTATTTTAGTGTTCCTTTTATTTTTTTGAGCAGTGTATGTGCTTTACATCTTTTTCTTCCCAATTGGTAGTTATAGTCTTGTCCCGTACTCCCGTACAGACTCGGGAGAGGCGAAGGTCGAGAGCAATGCATCCTCCAAAACACAACCCAACCAAACCGCACTGCTTCTTGACACAATGCACACTTAACCCGGGTCAGCACCAATGTGTCGGAGGAGACACCTGACTACCGTGTCAGTGTGCACTGCGTCCGGACCGCCACAGGAGTCGCTAGTGCGTGATGGGACAAAGACACCCCTGCCGGCAAAACCCTCCCCTTACCCGGACAATGCTGGGCCAATTGTGCGCCGCCCCATGGGTCTCCCGGTTTGAGTCTGGACTCAAACCCAGAATCTATAATGGCACAGCTAGCACTGTTGTGCAGTGCCTTAGACCACTGTGCCACTTGAGAGGCCGCTAGCTAAGATTTTGAAAGTAGGAAGTTTATAGGATCAGTCCAATCAAAGCTACTGTACATATAACGTGATTTGTCTTCTTGGATGGGAACTTCTAATGTAACTCTATGGCAGCACCCAAGGGGCTAGAATTTTCTAGCTCTACCCTTAGACTTGGCGGTGACGTAGTGTCCCAATGAGTGACAGAACACTGAGACAATAACGGCGCAACGCTCCGTATTTTCTGCCGGCTTGCCCCACCACCACAGAAAGCACTGAGCTACACCAGCATTTTGGCGCTGCCTTATTCAAGAAAACAAAAAAGAGACCATGTTAGTATGCAGCTTTATTAACTCAATGATATCTATATATTTTTTACATTGTTTGCAAACTGATATGTGACACGTATTAATGTCAAAATAACATGCAAAACAGCCCTGTTTTTTTTTTTGGGGGGGTTGCAAAAAATATGGGTCTCAAAACAGGTGGGGCTCTGCTCTGAATGACGGGTCGCCACTGCTTGGGAAATGAATCATTCTGGAACACAGGTCATACGTAGCAGCTTAAACCTAGAGCGTGGCGCGTGGTTCATGACTGGACCGTTGTCATCATAGTTCCATGATTAGTGAGGATTATTAGGGTAGATTTATAGCACTACTGTTCAACCCCTATTGTACAGGTCTCACCTTGCAATACCTCATGGATTAAACCATTTAATATGGAAACTTCAGGATGAATCAAACCACAATTTTTTATTCACCAATATATTTTGTGCTTAAAGGCTCTCCAAACCTGTTTATTTTATTATAAATAATTATCTAACCCTAAATCATTAGCAAGATCAGAGTATTTGTTTTTTTTAAATAAATCAACCATCTACTGTGATTTATTCCCCCCCAAAATGGAGAAAAGAAAAACAACCAAATAGTTTTACTGCATGCCAAAACTGCCCTTGCACATACTTAAAGTGAAAGGAAGAAAATTAAATGAAAAGTTAGTATATAATTGCAGTGAAAAACTGCAGAGTAATGTTAAGATCTGATCTCGATATCCCACTATCACCCAGATCTTACTCCAACTGGCTGCAGTACACACTCATACCACCAGAGGAAGCTATGAATCGGTGTGTAAACTGGGCAAGTTAGTTTTTATTAAACACTGATTATGTCCTCTAACCTTCAATCACAACAAGTGTTAGCTCTAGATAAAGTGCTTTTCTGTCTCACCCACCACAGAGGAGATGAACACAAAATAACTTTATGGTCCATAAGACCTGGCTCTAAACATTCTAATGAGCACACCACCAACTTATCAGTTGTTAATGTGTTCTAATGAAAAACAACAATGTTATACAACCAAATGAAAAATGATTCCCCAAGTAAAAAACAATATTGCACATAATCTTACAAAACGCTAAGACTTTGTCCACAGTGATAAAACAGTGTACAACAAAGGACAACAAACATCGCCATAGGCTACTGTTTTTGACTGCAGTGTTATATACAAAGCAAAAGGAACACCTCTCAGGCCCATCTATTCAACGCAAAACTCATATTACGTTACGCAACATTAATTTAGCAAGATTGACAACAATATTGTGAACTTATACTTTTTTTTGCAAAATACTTGTTTTCAATGTCTAACTATGTAACCACGAGGCAATCATTCTCAAGTTCTTTTTTCTGTGACCAAAGCAATGTCTTGTAGTTTAATCACAGACCCCCAAAGGGAGCCCTAGTGTAGATGGAGGACACTCCCCTTCCAAACCACTTGCCTTGTACATATAAGTCATCACACCATATACCACTGAAACAAATATTTCCACATAAGACCATGCAAACAGTAATTATAAAACACATTGGAAATTCAAACAAACTAATTTCCCATAAATCCTTTTTTCACCAACATTTGAGATATTTTCTTTATAAATAGATTAAAGGCTCAGTCAATGCAGGCAATGTTGTAGTAAAATTCCAAAATAGCCAAGTATTTTGAAAGTTGATATGAGTGTCTATTAATCAAATGGTGTAATAATAGGAGAGAGTCATATGGTTGTAGTCATATATTGGCCATATGTAAAAACTAGCAGTGGCTAGACCAGTCGCTAGAGTTTGCTCTAGTAAGAGATCTGATGTAACTGGCAGACAACTACCAGTGAATTGCAGTTAACATTTCACACATCAATCAAAATGTAAAACAAAGAACTTTACTATCTTTAAGTTCTAACAACACTTTATTGCACAATTGTTGTCAATTCAACTTGATAAAACGTTCAAAGTTGCAGTCTGGGCTAAGAGTTTCTCTAGACTAAATGTGGATTGAAGAGGATGGAATAATCAAGAGTGCCATTTGTGAAAATAATAAAAAAAGCACTGGGGAGGGGGGGGGACTGCCCCCGGACTCCCAAACAAATTGCACCATAATGGTATAAGTATTGCCTCAAGATACTGTATAATATATTCAGGAAAGTTCTCTTCCAAAGCTGAAAATGACTCCTGTCCAGAAAGACTCTCAGGTCAATAGTTAATAGGTAAAGCCGGGTCAAGTCTTGGAGGAGACAAACCACCAGCATTGATATGTATTTCTATATATGCCTACCCTTTTTCTGATATCTTTTGTATGTTCCTTTAATGTGTTCATTTACAAATAACTCTAATACTAGCAGAATTCACAACATATGAGTCTGACTTTCAAACAACACTTTAAACATAAATACTGGGTTCAACAGCTCTATAAACTAGTTTAATTTGTTGTTTTGAACCCTCTATTATATATATTATATATATTTTTTCGTAGTTCCACTACAAGTGCAAGTGACTTTCAAAACACAAAATAAATACATGATGATGGTTGTCATTGTGATATATTAATAGAATCCTTAGACATTAAATCTACATACAAAATAGATGAGTAAAAAAATAAATAACATGAATATGTGAGACCAAATTTCAGCTATTGCACATTCCTTTCAAAATGCACTTTATACGTCTTTGTTGTAATTAGCTAATAATCCATTCATTGTCAGGGCCATACATATTGGCTCAAATCTGTGCCAATTTTGTGGATACGAAATCACATATTTGGATTATACTGCATAGGGTTCAGTGTTACGGAAGGGGTGAGTTTCATAGCTGTGTAACCCTTTTCCATTCCATCACTTTTTATATCTATTATTATTTAATTGCACACTAACCCTTCAACCTAATGCACAATTTGTACTCTGTAATTTAAATCAATATTAGACTTTCATAGATCGATTTCATTTAAAAAATATTTTTTTTATATGGCACATGTAAACATATCTAAATTTGGCAAAACAACATATATTTTTTTGCGATAATTAAAATTATATCTCTATTATATAAATATGCATAACTTTTGTCTATAAACATAAACAACATTTTGTTTTCTAGGTGGAAAAATGTTAATTTAATGAACTGGTAAATCCATTAAATCACCTGTTGCACAGTGGGGGACAGTGCAGGTGCAGTACTCGTCAGGGATACAGTGACAGTTACCATAGTGATAGGAGCCTAAGCCATCCAAAAGCAGTTTTGAACCGACCCTTTGAGAGAAGGGACATTTTCTCCACTAGAAGCTTTTTAGTAAGTCACAAACATACTACACTCATAATTAACAACGCGTCAGAGCTTTTACACTATTTACAGTGATCCACACTGGGGTCAAGGGGTGTGGGTGTCTGACAATGATGAACTCACTGTTCATAATATTTCCCTGTCTCTTTTCAGTTTCTCGTTCTTAGTGGAAAGGTCGTCTGACATAAGAGCAGGGGCTCTTTTTCAATTGTCTTTCCTCGATTCTTTGTCTCTCCTCTGTCCAAGGAGGCGAGCAAAGGGGATAGTAGGAATCAAGGAAAGAACATTGAGAAAGAGCCCCTGCTTTTCTGTCAGACGACCTTTCCGCTAAGAACGCTCCTCAGAGTTTAACAACGTATCAATATCTTAAGTCAAGCTGGCCTTGTTGTTTTTGGCACTAACAGTGGCTGGATCTAGACGGGACACATAGACACTTAGAAAGGGGGAAAAGGGAGAAGTATAAATATGATGACAGTGCGAGAGCAAAAACAAAGTACAGCGACATGAGGACGACATGTTGCAGAGTACTCAAGATGAGGTCAAAGTTCATAGAGCACGATCTATGTCATCACGGAGGCTTGTTCGTTTCTCTCCCATCTTCCTCCAAACTTTGTTCCTTCGTTCACAACTTACCCTGATTAAAAGAATGACCAAGTTCTCTTCAAACCACAAACCATGACCATGGGTAGCAGTCTTTCTCGACGGTGGTCATCTCCCTTAATGAACAGGGTTTCCCACAGGAGTCTTTTGGTATTCTCTCTTCGCTGTGGTTTCACAGGGTCTTATATACACGACTAGCTACACAACGTCAACATCCTCAGTTCTCCAATAACCACTGTTCAGTCTTGCGTTAGGCTACTCCATGTTGATAGGTAGGTGACTCCAAATCGATGGCACTCTAAAACATCCCCTCATAACAAAGCACAATCGGATGAATGAGACACTTAAGCTGCGTCTACACAGGCATCCCAATTCTGATATATATATTTTTTTGACCAATCATATCAGATCTTTTTCAGAGCTTATCTGATTGGTCAAAAGACCAATTACTGAAGAAAACATCATAATTGGGCTACCTGTGCAAACGCAGCCTTAAACACACACAGACACACACATCACACTGAACAACCCAGCTCACCTAACCCTCTGTATCCTTGACTCCATAACCAAGTGACCAGTGGATTGACCAATAGGCAGCTATGAATAGCACAAAGGGTGTGGAACTGGACAGTGATGGCTACCTGCAATCAGCACAGGGCAGTATTTCACACTATTTCATTTCAGAGTACTGATTGATAATCTTGCTGGGTGAATTGGAAGTGGACTAAACCTTTCCTTTGTAGGTTATTTGAGTCACGGACAGGGGGAGGCGAAGTCTCTGAGCCATCTGCTCTAGATGATATGTGGTCTGGATATGAAGCTAAAAGAGGCTACCTCTGACATCTTATAGGACTGGAAAAGTCTCTAAAGTGTGTGAGGTAATCTAAATAGCATCCTACTAGTCTGAATAGATTCTGTGTTTGTGTGTGTGAGAGTGTGTTTTAAGGCAAACAGAAGATAGCGTGAAGAGACGCAAGGTGAGATGGGGTATTGCTTGGGTGTGAGCGGAGTGTCTGACAGAAACAAATGGAAGGGGGGATCAGGGACTTGGGGGGGGGCGGCTGCTCTCTCAAGAGTAGATGGTGATGACCTCACGACCGCCACCGCGAACCAGTAGAACCCTGTTGAGACCTTCAGTCAGGACCTCCAGGAACTCCATGTCTGAGAGCACGCAAAAGATAAGGAAAACAACTAACTGGTGCACCTCTGTAGCGTTATGCTTACTTTTACTAGTAGCCAGATACTTACGTGTTTCATATTTATTTTATTAAAATGTTTACCTACCTCCAACTATTTTTTATAATAATTTCTCTCTTTATTATAAATAGTCTTTTAATGTATTTTTTTGATTCCAATTACTTTTTTGTATATATATTTTTAATTTTACCCCCTTTTCTCCCCAATTTCGTGGTATCAAATTGTTAGTAGTTACTATCTTGTCTCATCGCTACAACTCATGCGTCCTCCGAAATACAACCCAACCAAGCCGCACTGCTTCTTAACACAGCGTGCATCCAAGCGCGCATCCCGGAAGCCAGCCAGCAGCACCAATGTGTCAGAGGAAAGACAGCGCACCTGGCGACCTGGTTAGCGTGCACTGCCCCCGGCCCGCCACAGAAGTGGCTAGTGCGCAATGAGACAAGGATATCCCTCCTGGGCCAAACCCTCCCTAACCCGGACGAAACAAGGCCAATTGTGCATCGCCCCATGGACCTCTTGGTCACGGCCGGCTGCGACAGAGCCTGAGCGCAAACCCAGAGTCTCTGGTGGCACAGCCCTAGACCACCCGGAAGGCCCCCTTTTAATGTATTTTTTTGCAAGGTTCTGTCTCTTTTTTTTCTTAAAAAAAGTATTTAATCATAGGCATATAATACCATCGACAGCCATTAGAAATAACTATCCCACATTGGGGAAGTGGGAGGTAAGGTTCATGTTCCACCAGACTACCCTCCACCCCTCTCCCAGAACACCTCTTCAGCCTTCTTCAGCCCACTACCCCAGTGTGGTGGACACAAAAAAGCAAACTAAAACTAAAAAACAAAAAACAAGTCAGATACTTATTTGTAACGACACAGCTTCTATGGGCAGATAAGCTGTGTGAAGATGACTTAAGACATACTCCATTCTGTAAACTCCATGGGAGTGTTAACATGAGTAAAGCTATAGTATGTTAATTTAAAGATCCTACAGAAAGATGCTGTGGAAGCCAGGGGGCTGATGCTGTTGTAGTCCATGTGGGGTCAAACAACATTAGGAGGGCTAGCTCGGAACTGCTGAAAATTGATTTTTAAAAACTGATTCTATCTTTGAAAGTTTCTAAAAAAGCAGCCAATTATTTCAGGCCAGGTACCATCGTTGGACCACGCCTGTGAAAGATTCATCAGCAGGCTACTAGCATTACATGCCTGGCTAAAAGATTACTGTAGCTTTGTTGGTGTTACCCTTTCTATGAGCTTATAATATAAACTACACCGTGAAAGGTACTGTTTACTTGACTTGAATCATATTTAATCATACATGTAACAGCAGTTTACAGCACGTTCTTCCTCTCCCCAATTCACTTAAACTATATTTCTTTATTTCCCTTGGGCTTCACCTGAGTACCCCTAGTGGCTGGAATACAACTATATTAAGCCCCTTACACTGGCATAACGTTTAAAGATAAACCTTTGTCACCTTCTGGAAACAGAAGACGCTTTACAGGAATGACAGAGTCCATCCAAATCATCTTGGCTCCTAGACAATGACTTATCAATGAACCAAGCCCTGCTCATATAATCCCTACCATTGTGTCTCTGAGTTGTCGTAGTGCTGCAGCAAATGTACATTGTCCCATGAACGTTGGAAGTCATAATATAAATCCTGTTCGGGCTCGGAGCAAGTATATTCATGTCCGGATGAAAAGCGTGCCCAAAGTAAACTGTCTGCTACTCAGGCCCAGAAGCAAATATATGCATATTATTAGTAGATTTGGATGGATAACACTCTGAAGTTTCTAAAACTGTTTGAATGATGTCTGTGGGTATAACAGAACGTATTTGGCAGGTGAAACCCAGAGGACAAACCATCCAGGATTTATTTTTTGAGGTCACTCTCTTTTCAATGGGTATTCTATGGGGATATGGATTTCTAAGGCACTTGCTTGCAGTTCCTATCACTTCCCCTGGATGTTAGAAGTCTTTAGAAATCGGTTGATGTTTTTCCTTTGTGTAATGAAGAAGTAGGGCAGTTCAGATCGAGGGCCGAGTGAAGTGTACTGTTTGTTAGAGGCGCGTGACCTGAAAGCACGCTCCACATTGTTTTCGTCCGGTATTGAACACAGTTTATCCCGTCTTAAATTGTATCGATTATTTATGTTAAAATATACCTAATGTTGCATTAGGAAAGTTGTTTGAAATGTTTGGACAAAGATTACAGGTAACTTATGAGATATTTTGTAGTCATGTTGCGCGAGTTGGAACCAGTGTTTTTCTGGATCAAACGTGCCAAATAAATGGACATTTTGGATATATAACGACGGAATTAATTGAACAAAAGGACCATTTGTGATGTTTATGGGAAATATTGGAGTGCCAACAGAAAAGCTCGTCAAAGGAAAGGCATGAATTATATCTTTATTTCTGAGTTTCGTGTTGCGCCTGTCGAAACATGATTGTCTGTGTTTGTTTGATGGGGTGCTATCCTCAGAAAATAGCATGGTTTGCTTTCGCCAAAAAGCCTTTTTGAAATCTGACATTTTGGCTGGATCAACAACAAGTTTAGCTTTAATTTGGTGTATTGCATGTGTGATTTCATGAACGTTTAATATTTATTGTAATTTAATTTGAATTTGGCGCTCTGCCATTTCACCGGATGTTGTCTAGGGATTCCGCTAGTAGAATTCTAGCCATAACAGGGTTATAAGTAACCTAATTTATGTCCCTCTAAGTCCCTGAATGCCTCTGTCAATCCTATAGCTATTGTATGCAGTAATCATATGTCTATGAAATAGAGTTAAACTATTATCACTGAGGCAGTGTGTCCTAGTAGGAAGTTCACTGTGTGCAGCTCACCCTGCGCTATCAGCTCAAATATAAATATAACTTTCATGTCTATTTCTGATAAGATGCTCAGTAAAACAATCAAGCATCCCCCCAAAAATGCTAAAAATAGCCGACATTAACATCCTGTATGTAGCCTAAGAAACAAGGTTAATGAAATCGACAACTTGATAGTAACAGATGACATTCAAATACTGATCTCTGAAACTCACTTAGATAATACCTTTGATGGTATAGTGGTAGGAATACATAGTTATAACACACAAAAATAAATGCTAACGGGGGGTGGTGTTGTGGTTTATATTCCAGTTAGGCGTAGAGAGGATCTCATGTCAAATACTGTTGAAGTAATATGGATACAGGTTCATCTGCCCCACATAAAGCCCATTCTTGTAGGAAGCTGCTATAGACCACCAAGCGCTAACAGTCAGTATCTGGATAATATGCGTAAAATGCTTGATAATGTATGTGATATTAACAGAGAGGTATAGAGGGCTTGCAGTTGCATTACAAATCACCTAGCAACCGCACAAGGCGCCATGTTGGAAGATCAGTCAGTCTGGGGAAAGTCCACATGGCTGGCTGCATTTTGCTTTCAGATTGCCCATTATTACATTTTTTGAAGGATCCAGATAACAGAGGCAATGGGGAGAACCTATTCAAGTAAAAACGTATATTTTGAAAATGATAGCTACAGGAACTTTGTGTGCAGGCTAACACAAATGAGCTGCTAACATAGCTAGCTAGCTACAGTAGCTAACTAACTTTACATACTGTATAGCTAGCCAAGTGAATTAAATATCACCAGTTAGCTAACTTCATATTAGCTAGTTAGTTAGCCTGTTTCTTTGATGTTTTCTGTTCTCAGATACAGAGAGCTGTGTAACCCTGTCTGCAGATGAGGTCCCAATGAATGTTGCAAGAGAATAAGGGTAAATCCTTGTATACCAAGAATTATGTGTACTTATATGTTAACACATTTTGCAAACGAAAATACAGTTTAAAAGTCAATGTACTTTATAAACCTATTACAACTGGAGCAGGCCAACCCAGCTGGATGAGCAGGCTTCTGTTCTAGCCCAGCACTAACACACCTGATTGAATTTATCAAACCAAGTTGATAATCAAGTGTGCTATTGCTTGGCTGGAACAGAGAAGTCTGCTCACCCAGTAGATCAGGGATCAGTGGAGTGAGGTTAACTTTTTTTTGTTCAACTGAAATTATGTTTTACTAATAGCCCACTTGTTACTAAGATGTCTTACCTTCACATTCGAGTTAGACTACTTATTATTATACACATTTTTAAAATAGTGTTGATTCTGAAGTGTTTACTTGTTTTAATTGTTATCTATTTTTCAAGATGAAATTGTGAATACTTTGATTAATCACATCTCACAATCCTGCAATAGAAGAGGGTAAGGGAATCTAACTCTAATTTGTTTGTTATTTTTCTCAAGTGAACATTACCTACATTTTTGTTAAGTTGTAAGCTTTCCAATTAGTTTTATTTGATTGTCACTCTTTTATCAGGATATCAGCCATGTGAACCCATTTTGCAGCTGATAACGGCATGCAACGCCAATGCAACCATAAGCCTACAGCAGTGGTTCCCAACTCCAGTCATTGAGTACCCCCCACAGCACATTTTTGTTGCAGCCCCAGACAAACATAGCTGATTCAACTCATTGAGGGCCTGATGATTACTTGACAAGATGAATCAGGTGTACTTTTCTGGGATAACAATAAAACTCTGTACTGTTGGGGAGACTTGAGGACCGGAGTTGGGAACCACTGGACTACAGTATGATGGCATTAGTCCAGCGTTTCCCAAACTCAGTCCTCAGGACCAAAAGGAGTGCATGTTTTTTTTCTTCTCCCTAACACTACACAGCTGATTCAAATTATTCGAAGCTTGATGATTAGATGATTATTTGAATCAGCTCAGATGTGTAGTACAAGGTTAAAAACCAAAATGTGCACCCCTTGGAGTCCCGAGGGCCGAGTTTGGGAAACCCTGCGATTAGCCATATGGGCATTTGCAATTCACCCTTGACATTGTGCATCTGAAGCGGAGAGTAGCTTAACTCACATATTGTTGGGCTATATGTTCTCAATTTAAATACGATACCAATAGACAATGTGTATGAGGCTAATCATTATTTGCAGCTCGCAGTGATTTTCCTATTTTCCATTCATAATACATAACAATGATACAATTTCAATTCAATGTGTTTACTACAGGCCTGAATCACTTCATTGAATATATCTATTGTTCACTGGATGGCAGATAGATGGCAGTATAGTGCAGCTGCTCAGCTACAGCGACCGACACATATCAGTTTGCTACTAGGTATTTTTGCAGTCTGGTCGAAATGGATCATTTTATTGTAAAAAATAAACATACATCTATTGACAATGAAAATGTAGGGGAAGAGCTGGAGAACAAGCTGTGAATGAGCAACCACCGGAGAACCAGGAAAATCAGGAAGATGGCGGCGGGGAAATGCAGATAGCTAACGTAGCTAGCGTGGCTAAATTGGCTCTGGTGGCTAAGAGAAGGATACGATCGATTCAAGAAGAACACAGAAAGTTCCAAGAGAAATGGACAGGCAAGTATTTTTTTTTGTACTGCATGATGGGACTAGATCACTTTGTCTTATTTGCTTAAAGCTTGTTTGTTTGTATCTGACCAAATACTTATTTTCCACCATAATTTGCAAATAAATTCATTAAAAATCCTACAATGTGATTTTCTGGATTTTTTTCATCTCATTTTGTCTGTCATAGTTGAAGTGTACCTATGATGAAAATTACAGACCTCTCTCATCTTTTTAAGTGGGAGAACTTGCACAATTGGTGGCTGACTAAATACGTTTTTGCCCCGCTGTAAGGGTGGGACATATAAAGGGGAGGTAATGAGGAAGGTAATGGAGTCCAGGTGTGAATCATGATGATTTGCAGGTGTGCGTAATGAAGGATGCCAGATGTGCGTAATGATGAATCCCAGGACCGGTTGTTAGTATTCTGGCGACATTACGCGCCGGAGGAGTGGAGCAGACGTGACAGGGGGACTTGGTTTGGGCACATACGGAACAGGAGTTTACATAACGAGTTACATCCTGCGCCAAGGTGGGCCACCAAAACTTCTCAGCGATGGAGTGGATAGTGCGAGAAATACATGGATGTCCAGTGACGAAAGTTGTGTGTGCCAAGGTCAGCAGCTGATCCCTTATCCCTGTGGGAATGTAGATGCACTCAGGAGGACAGTTCAGGAGTGCGGGCTCCCTCTCTCAAGCCTGGCGGATGTCCACACCTACGTCCCAGGCCACTAGACCTACAACTCGGGAGGATGGGATTATAGGGGCACTCTACATTTACATTACATTTAAGTCATTTAGCAGACGCTCTTATCCAGAGCGACTTACAAATTGGTGCATTCACCTTATGACATCCAGTGGAACAACCACTTTACAATAGTGCATCTAAATATTTTAAGGGGGGGGGAGAAGGATTACTTTATCCTATCCTAGGTATTCCTTAAAGAGGTGGGGTTTCAGGTGTCTCCGGAAGGTGGTGATTGACTCCGCTGTCCTGGCGTCGTGAGGGAGTTTGTTCCACCATTGGGGAGCCAGAGCAGCGAACAGTTTTGACTGAGCTGAGCGGGAACTGTACTTCCTCAGTGGTAGGGAGGCGAGCAGGCCAGAGGTGGATGAACGCAGTGCCCTTATTTGGGTGTAGGGCCTGATCAGAGCCTGGAGGTACTGAGGTGCCGTTCCCCTCACAGCTCCGTAGGCAAGCACCATGGTCTTGTAGCGGATGCGAGCTTCAACTGGAAGCCAGTGGAGAGAGCGGAGGAGCGGGGTGACGTGAGAGAACTTGGGAAGGTTGAACACTAGACGGGCTGCGGCGTTCTGGATGAGTTGTAGGGGTTTAATGGCACAGGCAGGGAGCCCAGCCAACAGCGAGTTGCAGTAATCCAGACGGGAGATGACAAGTGCCTGGATTAGGACCTGCGCCGCTTCCTGTGTGAGGCAGGGTCGTACTCTGCGGATGTTGTAGAGCATGAACCTACAGGAACGGGCCACCGCCTTGATATTAGTTGAGAACGACAGTTTGTTGTCCAGGATCACGCCAAGGTTCTTAGCGCTCTGGGAGGAGGACACAATGGAGTTGTCAACCGTGATGGCGAGATCATGGAACGGGCAGTCCTTCCCCGGGAGGAAGAGCAGCTCCGTCTTGCCGAAGTTCAGCTTGAGGTGGTGATCCGTCATCCACACTGATATGTCTGCCAGACATGCAGAGATGCGATTCGCCACCTGGTCATCAGAAGGGGGAAAGGAGAAGATTAATTGTGTGTCGTCTGCATAGCAATGATAGGAGAGACCATGTGAGGTTATGACAGAGCCAAGTGACTTGGTGTATAGCGAGAATAGGAGAGGGCCTAGAACAGAGCCCTGGGGGACACCAGTGGTGAGAGCGCGTGGTGAGGAGACAGATTCTCGCCACGCCACCTGGTAGGAGCGACCTGTCAGGTAGGACGCAATCCAAGCGTGGGCCGCGCCGGAGATGCCCAACTCGGAGAGGGTGGAGAGGAGGATCTGATGGTTCACAGTATCGAAGGCAGCCGATAGGTCTAGAAGGATGAGAGCAGAGGAGAGAGAGTTAGCTTTAGCGGTGCGGAGCGCCTCCGTGATACAGAGAAGAGCAGTCTCAGTTGAATGACTAGTCTTGAAACCTGACTGATTTGGATCAAGAAGGTCATTCTGAGAGAGATAGCGGGAGAGCTGACCAAGGACGGCACGTTCAAGAGTTTTGGAGAGAAAAGAAAGAAGGGATACTGGTCTGTAGTTGTTGACATCGGAGGGATCGAGTGTAGGTTTTTTCAGAAGGGGTGCAACTCTCGCTCTCTTGAAGACGGAAGGGACGTAGCCAGCGGTCAGGGATAAGTTGATGAGCGAGGTGAGGTAAGGGAGAAGGTCTCCGGAAATGGTCTGGAGAAGAGAGGAGGGGATAGGGTCGAGCGGGCAGGTTGTTGGGCGGCCGGCCGTCACAAGACGCGAGATTTCATCTGGAGAGAGAGGGAGAAAGAGGTCAGAGCACAGGGTAGGGCAGTGTGAGCAGAACCAGCGGAGTTGTTTGACTTAGCAAACGAGGATCGGATGTCGTCGATCTTCTTTTCAAAATGGTTGACGAAGTCATCTGCAGAGAGGGAGGAGGGGGGGAGGGGGAGGAGGATTCAGGAGGGAGGAGAATGTGGCAAAGAGCTTCCTAGGGTTAGAGGCAGATGCTTGGAATTTAGAGTGGTAGAAAGTGGCTTTAGCAGCAGAGACAGAGGAGGAAAATGTAGAGAGGAGGGAGTGAAAGGATGCCAGGTCCGCAGGGAGGTGAGTTTTCCTCCATTTCCGCTCGGCCTTCCGGAGCCCTGTTCTGTGAGCTCGCATTGAGTCGTCAAGCCACGGAGCGGGAGGGGAGGACCGAGCCGGCCTGGAAGATAGGGGACATAGAGAGTCAAAGGATGCAGAAAGGGAGGAGAGGAGGGTTGAGGAGGCAGAATCAGGAGATAGGTTGGAGAAGGTTTGAGCAGAGGGAAGAGATGATAGGATGGAAGAGGAGAGAGTAGCGGGGGAGAGAGAGCGAAGGTTGGGACGGCGCGATACCATCCGAGTAGGGGCAGTGTGGGAAGTGTTGGATGAGAGCGAGAGGGAAAAGGATACAAGGTAGTGGTCGGAGACTTGGAGGGGAGTTGCAATGAGGTTAGTGGAAGAACAGCATCTAGTAAAGATGAGGTCGAGCGTATTGCCTGCCTTGTGAGTAGGGGGGAAGGTGAGAGGGTGAGGTCAAAAGAGGAGAGGAGTGGAAAGAAGGAGGCAGAGAGGAATGAGTCAAAGGTAGACGTGGGGAGGTTAAAGTCGCCCAGAACTGTGAGAGGTGAGCCGTCCTCAGGAAAGGAGCTTATCAAGGCATCAAGCTCATTGATGAACTCTCCGAGGGGACCTGGAGGGCGATAAATGATAAGGATGTTAAGCTTGAAAGGGCTGGTAACTGTGACAGCATGAAATTCAAAGGAGGCGATAGACAGATGGGTAAGGGGAGAAAGAGAGAATGACCACATGGGAGAGATAAGGATCCCTATGCCACCACGCCGCTGACCAGAAGCTCTCGGGGTGTGCGAGAACACGTGGGCGGACGAAGAGAGAGCAGTAGGAGTAGCAGTGTTATCTGTGGTGATCCATGTTTCTGTCAGTGCCAAGAAGTCGAGGGACTGGAGGGAGGCATAGGCTGAGATGAACTCTGCCTTGTTGGCTGCAGATCGGCAGTTCCAGAGGCTACCGGAGACCTGGAACTCCACGTGGGTCGTGCGCGCTGGGACCACCAGATTAGGGTGGCAGCGGCCACGCGGTGTGGAGCGTTTGTATGGTCTGTGCAGAGAGGAGAGAACAGGGATAGACAGACACATAGTTGACAGGCTACAGAAGAGGCTACGCTAATGCAAGGAGATTGGAATGACAAGTGGACTACACGTCTCGAATGTTCAGAAAGTTAAGCTTACGTAGCAAGAATCTTATTGACTAAAATTATTAAAAATGATACAGTACTGCTGAAGTAGGCTAGCTGGCAGTGGCTGCGTTGTTGACTTTGTAGGCTAGCTGACAGTGGCTGCGTTGTTGACACTACACTAATCAAGTCGTTCCGTTGAGTGTAGTAGTTTCTACAGTGCTGCTATTCGGGGCTAGCTGGCTAGCTAGCAGTGTTGATTACGTTACGTTGCGTTAAAAGAACGACAATAGCTGGCTAGCTAACCTAGAAAATCGCTCTAGACTACACAATTATCTTTGATACACAGACGGCTATGTAGCTAGCTATGTAGCTAGCTACGATCAAACAAATCAAACCGTTGTGCTGTAATGAAATGAAATGAAAAATGTGATACTACCTGTGGAGCGAAGCGGAATGCGACCGGGTTGTTGAGTGCGGAAGTTCTATTCAGTAGACGTTGGCTAGCTGTTGGCTAGCTAGCAGTGTCTCCTACGTTAAGGACGACAAATAGCTGGCTAGCTAACCTCGGTAAATTAAGATAATCACTCTAAGACTACACGCTCTAAACTACACAATTATCTTGGATACGAAGACAGCAAAGACAACTATGTCGCTAGCTAACACTACACTAATCAAGTCGTTCAGTTGAGTGTAATAGTTTCTACAGTGCTGCTATTCGGTAGACGGTGGACGTTTGCTAGCTGGCTAGCTGCTGGGCAGATAGCAGTGTAGACTACGTTAGGACGACGAAATACGAAGTTGCAATAGAAGTGCTGACTGTTTCACTTTGTTGTCCTCTTTCTTTTCCTTTTTCTTCTGTCCTTCTTTTGTCCTTATTTTGTCTTCCTTTCTTCTGTTAACTAGATATTTTTTGTTGTTATTCTTTGTAAGCTAGCTAGCTTCTTCCAGGAGAGTCTAGACTGGTCAAGAGCCATGTGTCCTCCGAAACACGACCCAACCACAATGCCCACTTAACCTAGAAGCCAGCCACAATAATGTGTCGGATGAAACACAGTACACCTAGCACAGTGTCAGCGTGCATGCGCCTGTCCCGCCACAGGAGTCGCTAGAGCGTGATGAGACAAGGACATCCCTGCCGGCCAAACCCTCCCCTAACCCGGACGACGCTGGGCCAATTGTACGTCGCCCCATGGGTCTCCCGGTCGAGGCCGGCTGCGACAGAGCCTGGATTCTAACCAGGATTTCTAGTGGCACAGCTAGCAACTTCTATGTACTGCCTTAGACCACTTTGCTACCCGGGAGGCCGGATATTGCTCCTACTTGCCATCTCTTCAATCTAAGCCTGGGAAGCAAGAAGTCATTCCTCTACCCAAGAATAGTAAAGCACCCTTTACTGGCTAAAATAGCTGACCAATCAGCCTGTTACCAACCCGTAGTAAACTTTAGTAAAAAATTATGTTTGACCAGAAACAATGCTATTTTACAGGACAGGGCATTCAACACGAATCGCACTTACACAAACGACTGATGATTGGCTGAAAGAAGTTGATAATAAAAAATATTGTGAGAGCTGTTTTGTTAGACTTCAGTGAGGCTTTTGACATTATCCATCATAGTATTCTGCTGACAAAAAAAGTATACATTGCATTCAGAAAGTATTCAGACCCCTTGACTTTTTTCAATTTAGGTACGTTACAGCCTTATTCTATAAGATATATTTTTACATCTCATCATTCTGCACAAAATACCCCATAATGACAAAGCAAAAGCATTTTTTTTAAATGCTTGCAAATGTATTAAAAATAGAAAATAAACTGAAATATCACATTTACATAAGTATTCAGACCCTTTACTCAGTACTTTGCTGAAGCACCTTTGGCAGCAATTACAGCCTAGCGTCTTCTTGATATGACTCTACAAGCTTGGCACACCTGTATGGTTGCATTTTGAGCATCGCTGCACAGCTATTTTCAGGTCTCTCCAAAGATGTTTGATTGGATTCAAGTCTGGGCTACTCAAGGACATTCAGAAACATGTCCCGAAGCCCGAAGCCACTCCTGCGTTGTCTTGGCTGTATGCTTAGGGTTGTTGTCCTGTTGAAAGGTGAACCTTCTCCCCAGTCTGAGGTCACAAGTACTTCGGAGCATATTTTCGTCAAGGATCTTTCTGTACTTTGCTCCATTCATATTTGCCTCAATCCTGACTAGTCTCCCAGTCCCTGTCGCTGAAAAACATCCCCACAGCATGATGCTGCCACCACCATGCTTCACCGTAGGAATGGTGCCGGGTTTCCTCCAGACGTGACGCTTGGCATTCAGGCCAAAGAGTTTGAGGCCATTCAGGCCATGGTCTGAGTTCTTTATGAGCCTTTAGGCAAACTCCAAGCGGGCTGTAATGTGCCTTTTACTGAGGAGTGGCTTCTGTCTGACCACTCTACCATAAAGGCCTGATTGGTGGAGTGCTGCAGAGATGGTTGTTCTTCTGGAAGTTTCTCCCATCTCCACAGAAGAACTCTGAAGCTTTGTTAGGGTGACCATCAGGTTCTTGGTCCTTCTCCCCCGATAGCACAGTTTGGCCGGCTCTAGGATGAGCCTTGGTGGTTACAAACTTCTTCCATTTAAGAATGATGGAGGCCACTGTGTTCTAGGGGACCTTCAATGCTGCAGACATTTTTTGGTATCCTTCCTCAGATATGTGCCTCAACACAATCCTGGTTCAGAGCTCTACAGACAATTCCTTCGACCTCATGGCTTGGTTTTTTCTCTGACATGCACTGTCTGTTATGCAGGTGAATGAGGACCCAAAAGCAACTTGGCGAAAACAGAGTCTTTAATCCAGTAAAGCAAATCTACAATCATAAAGCATAATTCCACTCGTAATGACGAGAACAGACTGGAGACTCGATCATGAACTGCAGGTTGCCTCGGGAAGGCACTTGAACGTAGCAGACTCAGACACCTGCTCACCACGCAGCATCTGAGGGAAACACGACACGACAGGGCGATACACAGACACAGCACGGTGAACAATAGACAAGGATCCGACAGGACAGAAACGGAAGACAAGGGGAGAAATAGGGACTCTAATCAGAGGGCAAGATACGGAACAGGTGTGAAAAGATTAGATGATTGAGTAGGGGAATAGGAACAGCTGGGAGCAGGGACGGAGCGATAGAGAGAAGAGAGAGAGGGAGGAAGAGAGAAAGAGGGGAACGAACCTAAAAAGACCAGCAGGGGGAAAACGAACAGAGGGAAAAGCAAAATGACAAGACAAAATAAGACAAAACATGACACTGTCAACTGTGGGACTTTATATAGACAGCCTTTCCAAATCATGTAAAATCAATATATCACAAGTGGGCTCCAATCAAGATGTAGAAACATCTCAAGGATGATCAATGGAAACAGGATGCACCTGAGCTCAATTTTGAAATTTATAGCAAATGGCCTGAATACTCTAAATAAGGTAATTCTGTTTTTTTTTAATTATACATTTGAAAACATTTATTGTGGATTGGGAGTTCCCTGTCTAACAGAACACAGTGTTATTTAATGGTAGCCTCAACAACATTATCCAGGTAGAATCAGGCATTTCCCAGGGCAGCTGTCTTGGCCCCTTACGTTTTTCAATTTTTTCTAACGTAATGACCTAACACTGGCTCTGAGTAAAGCCTGTGTGTCTATGTATCTGGATGACTCAACACTGTACACGCCAGCTACTACATCGAGTGAAATCACTGCAATACTTAACAGCTGCAGCCAGTGTCAGAATGGGTGGCAAGAAAAAAGTTAGTCCTAAATATTTCTAAATCTAAATGGATTGTATTTGGGACAAATCATTAACTAAACCATAAATCTCAACACATTATTGTAATGAATAATGGGGATATTGAGTTGACGAGACTACTCTGCTTGGAGTAACCCTGGATTGTAAACTCTTAAGGTCAAAACATATTGATGAAACAGTAGCTATGATGGGGAAAGGTCTGTCCATAATAAAGCATTACTCTGCCTTCTTAACAACAATATAAACAAGGCAGGTCCTACAGGCCCGAGTTTTGTCACACATGGACTACTGCTCAGTTGTGTGGTCAGGTGCCACAAAGAGGGAATTCTGAAAATTACAACTGGCCCAGAGGCACGGCAGCACAGCTGGCCCTTAAATATAAACTTAAAGCTAACATTAATAATATGCATGTCAATCTCTTATGGCCCTATGTAGAGGAGAGATTTACTTCATCACTTCTTGTTTTTGTAAGAAGTATTGACATGTTGAATGCACCAAGCTGTCTGTTTAAACTACTAGAACACAGCTCAGACACCCATGCATATCCCACAAGACATGCCACCAGAGGTCTCTTCACAGTCCAGAACAGAGTATAGGAGGCGCACAATACTACATAGATCCATGGCTACATGGAACTCTATTCCACATCAGATTGAAATAACATAAAAACACACCTTATGGAACAACTTGGACTGTGAAGATTCACACACCCAGGTACAAACACAAACACATCAGTGAAGGCTCCTCTGGGGAGGGTGGGGAGGACCATGTTCCTCAAAGAAATGTAATAAAAATAAAAATAGTGAAAAATGAAAAAAATTATCTTGAAAATATGTCACCAAATAATTGATTAAAAAACACTGTTTTGCAAATAAGGTCTATAGTAACTTCAACAGCATTCTCTGGCGTAGCACTATGGTGTAGCCGGAGGACAGCTAGCTTCCATTTTCCTAGGAGGCTCATTGGCCTTACCCCCTTCCATAGACCTATATGGTAATTATGAGTAGCCAGTAGCTAGCTAGCTACCAGCATGAGTGTACAGTTTTCACCACCAGAATGACAGAATGGCCAACTCTACCAAAAATATTGTGCTGACTTTTTGTTGAAAAACCCATTTCATTCTCTGGGATAAATGGAAAAGGTGCAAATTAAACAGAGGGTTGACCTCTGCTTGAGATCAGTCTCATGAAGAAGGATGAAAAGAAGAGGTATCAATTGGTATCAAAAGTATAGCTGGTTAACAGAGAGCCTTTCATCAAGCCGCCTGTATTGCTGGCCTTATCTGCTTTTTGGAAAGTCTGAGCCTTGTGAAAGGGGGGTACAGTGACCTGAAGAACATTGATTGTTCAGCTAAAAGGCATAACAAAAGCACCGAGCACATAAATGCCTGCATCAGATTCAAGCTTCTCTGAAAAAAACACATCGATTATGTGGACGAAGTTCTGCGTATTTAAACTGCGCAACACAATGAGAAAATAAAGACTCGATCACACCAACAGCATTTTGGAACACCAGAAGTACATTCATTTCCAATGGAAAGCTGCGTTTGCCTTGCAGCATTGCGTTGCAGTGGGTTCTGTGTGGTGCATACGTTGGATTTATCGAGCGTATGGGTCAAACTGTATGCATAGCCTGACAGAAATGGTAGCTGTAGGTGAATGTTGAACTTTTGTTGCACACATATCCAGATGATGCCCAATAACACTAGGTGTGATTGAGTCATGAGAAGAAACAGGGATGTTCTCAACACACTGCATTTTTTCGGCATGCAAGAATGGGCTTTTAGAGGACACGAGAGGGAAAGTTCCGCTATTAAGGCCAACTACAAGAAACTTGCAGAGGTAATTGCACATTAAGATCAAAATGAATAAATAATGATTTGATAGCTTCCACCGCATCATCCATTAAAAGCGAGATTAAAGAGAGTGATTTTTGATAACATTAAGGATTTATAGACCATTTGTGTATCTGGAGAAAATGTAGTATACAGTATAATGTGAAGAAATAGCCCAATAGTTTATCACATTTTAAACTGAACATTCTAATCGGTTGCGTCCGCCTCATTGCGTAAGTAAACAACATTTTTTGGGGATGCTAGTGGATGTATTAATTTGGGATCTATCGCATCCCACAACTGTCCCATTCTATGTTGGAATATTTACTTCTCACACAGAATAGAATAGGTCAACCTTTGTACTATGGGGGATAGTAGATTGACATAGGCTAGTTATTTTGCTGTTCGTTAGGCCTACTCATGTTGTTGGCTGACGAAAAGTAAATGTGGAAAGTTCTTTCAATATCTTCAATATGCACCTCGGAATTGCATAAGGACGAATGCAGTTGCGTCCCCAAAGTGTCTGTCTTTACTTGTAGCCTGAGAAAGACCCGATCACGTGATGGAGAGCCATGTGAGTAAGAGGTGCTTCAGAGCACGACCATTGGCCATAAAAGGCATGGATTTTTTAGGGTGTGTTACGGCCACACAAAGGGGATATCTCCGGGAAATTTGTACAGCCTACACAGAGCTCATGCCTTTCAAGGCTTTTTTCAAATCACCATTAGAGTCGCATCATGCAGCCTTACAATGTATTCTAAATGTAAACATATAGCCCAACCTAGTAGAACCACTAAAGTTACAATAATACCTCTAAATTAAGCATATATAGGAGTACCTATTTCTTTGTTAACCTCTCACATGTGCACACTCACCAAAATCGTTTGGAGAAAATATCCTTTCTATTTTATTCAGCATTGTTCAATTGTATTCTTCATACTATAAAATTATATAAAATAATGGCATGGAATTCTAACCAAATAGAGACAAGAGATGCTAAATGTGTTTATGTTCATTGACGGTCAATTACCGTGAGACCAACGCTTGACAATAACCGGCTGGCACAGCTCTAGACCCATCATAGTCCATATACAACTTTTTTATACCTTATAGGATCCAGAGTCCTGGTTAGGTTAACGATAAGGAAAAACTCCAGACCTCAGGGGGGGAAAATGGTCAGTTATTGTCAGGTATGTGGATGATCAGGGATTTATTCAGGAATGTTTCTTGGGCTACTTTAATGTGTCAACTTCATAGAGAAACTCGTTGCCCAAACCTACGATGGCGCAGCTGTAATGGAAAGTATCTGCTATCCTGTTCCCTGATTAAGAGGTGATGACCACTCCATTAGCATTGTCAACTCTCTCCTGACTTGAAATGAAGTGTCACGACTTCCACCGAAGTCGGCCCCTCTCCTTGTTCGGGCGGCATTCCACATTTCATTTTCCATTTGTTTTGTCTTTGTTTTCTACACACCTGGTTTCATTCCCCAATTACATGTTCATGTATTTAACCCTCTGCTTCCCCCATGTTTTTGTGCGTGATTGTTTCTATGTTCATTCGGTACGTTGTGGCTGGTTTTCGACGGGTGTATGTTTACCTTGTGCCTTTATTTTGAGTAAAGTACATTGCTCACTCATTCTGCTCTCCTGCGCCTGACTTCATGCACCAGCTACACCCACCTTCTGACATGAAGCCACGTCTCATGGCCCCGCTTATCCACTGGCACATTGAATGTTTTCTCTCCAAGCACTGTGAGCACCCCTATCGATTTTCTCTGATTACTGTATGTAGTGTCAATCACACACACAAATACAAACACATTATTACACATCAATGATTTTACTCCTTGCTTGGACTAACTCATTCTTAGCTCTTTTGTCTAAATGTCTCTGTTCATTCCATGCCTATATTGTGGGTCTCCCATCCTCGTCAATGTTTCAAGTCACCAGATTCCACTGAAACACACACATACAAACACACATAACATACACACTACACCTGGAGTGTGTGTTGGAGTATAGTGGCCGGAGGGCGCACACTTAAATGTGTTGTGAAATCTGTTGTAAAATATATTTTAATGTTTACAAATTGTACTATAATGTATATGACTGTATTAATTTTTTCTGGACCCCAGGCAAGAGTAGATGCTGCCTTGGAAGTGGCTAATGGGGGTCCATAATAAATACAAATACAAATAACTCCATACAGTGTGAAAATGGACGCCAAGTCCAACTTCAGACGCTCTCTAACAACCACTCCGATTTCCACCATTCACTCTAACCCTCACCTAAACTCTAAACCTATCTTACACCAGGTGCAATGTGGTTGTGCATCAGCTGTTTTTCTCTTGTTTTGTCAGTCTCTCAATTAGTTTACAATTTGCCACGTACATTTTTTGATTGGTAGCCAGCTATCTAAAATTGGCCAAATACCAAAACGGCACACAGGACACGTGCCCAGGGGAACTTCAGTTGCCCCCATTGATTTTGTTAGTAATTCTCACTCAGATATCATATAAACATGAAATAAGCCATGGCAAAATGTGCAACATTTGGGAAATTAGCTTTAAAACTGCAAAAATGTCTCTCCACCCCATGGCAAAATGAGTAGAATTGCATTCAATTTGTTATAAAATTGTGAAATGGCAGGAAATGAACTTTAAAACAAAAAATGTTCTCTCTGTTGCCAAGATGGGGGGCCATTAAAATGTTTTGCCGCAAGGTGGGGAGACCCCTAACTAAATCTTGCTTAGAGCCCCCAAAAGGCTAGAGCCGGCCCTGTGCTTGAGAAAATAAATGTTTGTAACATGACCACCCTTGGAAGTTCCCTGAGAGTGAGAGAGAGCGATAGAGAAAGAAGGATACAGTTCTCATCGCCCGCTCGGTTTTTGGGTGGCCCGGGCATGTTAAGGAGCACCAGCTTGGCCTCTGAGGATTTCTTCACGATGACACCATTCAGCCTCAGTGCTGTGTGCATGCGTCTCACATTGGACTGGTTTCTGTTGGAATAAACAAGATGGCCGCTACTGAGCTCCAAACCATAATTAGTTCATAATGCAGTATTATGTTTAGTCATTCAGTGAAACTAATACCTTTTCAGGCTACTAATTCACAAACAGCTAAAACAAATGGTCACTCTTTCACTCATTAATTCCTTCACCAATGCAACCTTTGCTTTGCTGACTTGGTCTATGGAATCCTTGAGGAAATGTACAGCTGAAGTCGGAAGTTTACATATACCATAGCCAAATATATTTAAACTCAATTTTTCACAATTCCTGACATTTAATCCTAGTAAAAATTCCCTGTTTTAGGTCAGTTAGGATCACCACTTCATTTTAAGAATGTGAAATGTCAGAATAATAGCAGACAGAACCATTTATTTCAGCTTTTATTTCTTTCATCACATTCCCAGTGGGTCAGAAGTTTACATACACTAAATTAGTATTTGGTAGCATTGCCTTTAAATTTCTGATGGCCACTCCAATACCTTGACTTTGTTGTCCTTAAGCCATTATGCCACAACTTCGGAAGTATCCTTGGGGTCATTGTCCATTTGGAAGACCCATTTGCGACCAAGCTTTAACTTCCTGACTGATGTCTTGAGATGTTGTCAATATATCCACATAATGTTCCTGCCTCATGATGCCATCTATTTTGTGAAGTGCACCAGTCCCACCTGCAGCAAAGCACCCCCACAACATGATGCTGCCACCCTCGTGCTTCACATTTTGGATGGTGTTCTTCGGCTTGCAAATCTCCCCCTTTTTGCGCCAAACATAACGATGGTCATTATGGCCAAACAGTTCTATTTTTGTTTCATCAGAACTGAGGACATTTCTCCAAAAAGTACGATCTCTGTCCCCATGTGCAGTTGCAAACCATAGTCTGGCTTTTTTATGGCGGTTTTGGAGAAGCGGCCTTTCAGGTTATGTTGATATAGGACTCGTTTTACTCTTGATATCGATACACTTGTACTTGTTTCCTCCAGCACATTCACAAGGTCCTTTGCTGTTGTTCTGGGATTGATTTGCACTTTTCGCACCAAAGTACGTTCATCTCTAGGAGACAGAACGTGTCACTTTCCTGAGCGGTATGACGGCTGCGTGGTCCCATGGTGGTTATACTTGTGTACTATTGTTTGTACAGATGAACGTGGTACCTTCAGGCGTTTGGAACCATTTTTTCTGAGGTCTTGGCTGATTTCTTTTGATTTTCCCCATGATGTCAAGCAAAGAGGCACTGAGTTTGAAGGTAGGCCTTGAAATACACCACCAATTGACTCAAATGATGTCAATAAGCCTATCAGAAGCTTCTAAAGCTATGTCATCATTTTCTGGAATCTTCCAAGCTGTTTAAAGGCACAGTCAACTTAGTGTATGTAAACCTCTGACCGACTGGAACTGCGATACACTGAACTATAAGTTAAATAATCTGCCTGTAAACAATCGTTGAAAAAATTACTTGTGTCATGCACAAAGTAGATGTCTTAACCGACTTGCCGAAACTAGTTTGTTAACAAGACATTTGTGGAGTGTTTGAAAAACAAGTTTTAATGACTCCAATCTAAGTGTATGTAAACTTCCGACTTCAACTGTATATATATAAATAAATAAAATCCACAAAATTACTATGTTTTCCAGACTACTGTTTTATGTAAGCTCCACCAACATTTGAGCTACAGAAATACTTACAGGTTTTCCCACTCACTGCAGCATGACAAGGGAGAGAAACACAAAATTAAAGGTAAGAATGCAAACGGTCAAGTTTTCAAAAAAGAGCACTATTAATACAGAGAACACCATAAAAAAATTCTGTGTTGAAAGTGCTCTTTTTTGAAAACTTAACTACTGACATGGGATTGTATTAACAGTGGATTAATGAACAAAATACTAAAATATCGTTTTGGAGTGAACTATCCCTTTATTAAGAGAACACCAATCAGAATGTTACTCTTCAAGAACTTTCGGTGCCAACATGGGAGTACACCTGTTTTTTTAAGGTGAAAAGAGACTTTGTATACTATTGAAGACTCGGGTCTTCATCAGGGCCTATAAACCAGTTTTGCCAAACCACACTCACGGCTTCATGTTGAAGATGTCTTTGATACCCTCCGGTGTGGAGGCGCCAGGTGGCTTGGCCAGCTCACCATCGGCCTTTTCCGTCCAGGTCATCTGGACCTGGGCAGACCCTGGGGTCTGGGCACCCCCTTCGGTGGCCGGGGTCAGGGTAGCCGGGTTGATGGGACTAGCCGGGCTGGTGCTGTCATGGATAAGCTGGACCTGAGGGAGAGGGGACACAGCGACAGAGACAGACTGAGATCACCAGACAGGGTGGGGAGAGACAAGGTGAGATGAGGCGAGGTGGAATAACAGAGTGAGTGTGAGGGTCAGAGGAGAGAGAAAGAGAGAGACATTATCAAGAAGGCCTTGATGTTGGCGGTCAGTCATACAATTGGGCTGATTAAAAAGGTCTGAAAAGGAACTTTTGAATCAACGCATCTGTAGCCTACTCACCTTACTATGTATGACTTTTCATCAAGGAGAGAAATTAAAAGGCTGACTTTTTCCCTAATGTTACACACATTAAAAACACAGGCCTGCAGTGCATTGTACAGCTGTACAAAGAGACCTTCCCCACCTTCACCAGGATGTTAAAAGATGTTGCTATTAGTGGCCTGTCCACCTCACCTCACAGGAGCAGCAGACCAGCCACCAACTCCCTGAGACAAATCAGACGCCACCCCTCATAGCCTGGTTCCTCTCTAGGTTTCTTCCTAGGTTTTGGCCTATCTAGGGAGTTTTTCCTAGCCACCGTGCTTCTACACCTGCAATGCTTGCTGTTTGGGATTTTAGGCTGGGTGTCTGTACAGCACTTTGAGATATCGGCTGATGTACAAAGGGCTATATAAATACATTTGATTTGATTTGGACTGAGCTCTGTCAACACTGTTCTCCCAGTTCTCGCCCCAGCCCCTGCATCCAGCAACTTGGCGGAGGTCTGTCAAATGCTCAGTCTGCTTTGCTCTCACATGGTCGGACAGGGACCTTGACAAAACCTCAGCTCACTCAACAAATTACTGCAGATGACCCTATGCCTGTTATATCTGATGGGAATTATCTTAATACCCCCTCTCACTTTACATTTCATAGGGGTCCTGGGCTAAGCACCTAAATGGTTACAGAAATGGACACAATTGACATTTGGGTACAGGACTCATATTGGACTCATATATAGTCCTGACATTCTGGTTCTCCCGGAAACATGGTTAAATGGTTCTGTCTCTGATAAAGATATTGAAGTCAATTATTCTAATGTGTTTAGATGTGACAGATTACAGAAAGGACGAGGAGTGGGCATATATTTCTAATCTAATTTCATGACATCCACATCTTAAAAATATTTCTGTTCCCAAGAAATTTGAACTCCTGGTTGTAGATGTGGCCATAAACCAGAATATACATTTATTTCTTGCTGGGCTTTACCCTGGTTCCACCCTGGTTCCATTTAGCCGCTTTCTGCTGTATTCCTGACCCTGAGTTGGCTTTCGAAAATGTATCTTCAATATTTTTCCTATGACAGATAAACATGCCCATTTTAAACAATTCAGAGTTAAAGATAGATCAAACTCTTTGTTTTCTTTTGAGTTATATGAGCTCATTCAGATGAGAAATCAGGCCTGGGCCAAAGCAAGGAAAACTGACTCTGTAGTGGACTGACAATCTTTCAGACAATTGAGAAACAGATGTACTATCTTGAATAACAAAGATAAATCAAGCTACTTTTTAAGCTCCATCTCTGACTCTGCTGGTGATCCTTCAAACTTTTGGAAAACAGTAAATGCACTGCAACATACAAATTCCTCTTCTTCCCCGACTAAGCAAGGTCTGTCTGGTTTTAACAATATTTTTCTCGTCAGGCTTTTTATTTGAGAAAAACAGTGGTGTCGTTGACCCTGGTCAGTCAATCTGCAAGCCCTCAGCTTGACTTCTAGTGAATCTTTTCATTTCAACAACTTACTATCTGTGATGTGCTAGATGCCTTGCTGAAAATATATGTAAAAACTCCCCTGGAGCTGATATGCTCAATCTATTTTTTTTTGCTGCAGCTCTCTGCCCCCCTAAATGCTGAATAATTAACCCATATTTTTACCTCATGATTATATCTGGTACAATCGCCAAGGTGGTGACCCTTGTGACCTAAATAATTATCGGCCTATTTCTAAACCTTCTTGCCAAGCTAAAATATTAGAATCCTTGATTAATTCTCAGCTAAGATCTTTCTTATCTATGAAATATATTCTAAATGTGCATCAGTCAGGTTTTAGACCAAGTCATAGCAGTATCTCTGCTGCATCCCTGGTTATAAAATATGTGGTTAACTGTATGGATAAAAGGCAACATTGTGCTGCCCTCTTCATTGACCTGTCAAAGGCTTTAGATACTGTTGATCACTCACTGCTAATTCAGAGGCTTTCCTAAATTGGCCCAGACCAGGCTGCATGCAACTGGTTTAAAAATGACTTGACATATAGAACTCAATGTAAGGGTAAGGGGGATACCTCGTCAGTTGTACAACTGAATGCAGTCAACTGAAATGTGTCTTCCGCATTTTAACCCAACCCCTCTGAATCAGACAGTTGCGGAGGGCTGCCTTAATCGACATATACGTCTTCGGCGCCCGGGGAACAGTGGGTTAACTGCCTTGCTCAGGGGCAGATGACAGATGTTTACCTTGTCAGCTTGGGGATTCGATCCAGCAAACCTCTAACCGGCCCAATGCTCTAACCACTATGTACCATCTACTGACGGTGTTAAATACAGTTTCCTGGATATTACGAAAGGTGTCCCAGAGGGGTCGATTCTGGGTCCTGTTCTTTTACTGTTTACATTAATAATATCGACTTGTATGTCAATTGTTTTTTACCTGCGCTTGTCTGCCGACGATACTGTTGTGTATAATATTGCCCCCACGGTTGACCAGGCTCTATCTGAACTACAGTCTGCCAAAACTATAGTTTGTAACAAGAAATTTGGGGAGTGGTTGAAAAACGATTTTTAATGACTCCAACCTAAGTGTATGTAAACTTATCTTAAGACATAAGAGTTACCAGACTCACAGTTGGCTGACTCTGGAAATTCCTATGGTCTCTCCAGAGCTTTTAGTTTTCTTGCCCCTTATTTGTGGAACAATCTTCAAAATGTTCTTACATTTTATTCTGGTGGTTACATTTTATTTTGCCCTCTAGGGCAATTCAGAAAGTTGATTGAGGCCCTTATTACTGATGAATGTGTTTTTATGACTGTGCTTTTCCTTCTGCTTACATTTTGGATTTATATTTTAAAGTGTGTATTTGCTGTAATTTATGGAATTCAGGGCTCATCTGTCAAATAAACCTTGGTCTCAGTATGACTTCCTGATAAAATAAAGGTTAAATTTAAACAATCCTGATATCCAATAAATTCCAAGAAACACCCTGACCAGTCGAGAGCCTGTGTAAGTCTTCCCTTATTCCTTAACCATTCCCTGACTGTGCCTGACCTAAAAAAATATATATATATAAAAAACCCACTGTAAGGTGAGTTGGAAGTGTAAAAAAACACTACCTTGGGGTCGCTGACCTCTTAATGTCAACACCAGCGATTCACAAACCCAGCCTCTTAAACACTATTTCCTGGACTGTGCTTGACTGCAACTGTCCTCAAAGCCTAAATCCCCACCCACCAGTAGAACGAGTTGGAAACCTGAAAAACCACTACCTCACATGCTGACCAGACCGGACACGTTGCGCCGCAAAATAAACATAGAAATCCATGTTATTCAATTATTGCACACACACTGCTCGCGCGTGCCAACGAGCGTCTGCGACGCCAAGGGCTAAAATAGAAGTCATTCCTATTTCGGACGTAGATCGAGCTAAAAGTCATGCCTCTCCCATCTCCTCAGTGGTTTATAGAAGCAGGTGCCATCTCCTCATTGGTTAGAAAGAAAGACAAACTGTTTCGCTGGTTGTCGTGGTAATAATATGAAAGTTTAGATGCCAATCACCATATAAGTTCAAAGATGAAAAAGCCTGGAAGGAGGAGAGATGACTAGAAACGATTAGGTTGGCCGTTTCATGTGTGGATTAATTGGCAGAGTAGAGGAGCTTGTGCATTTCAGGTAAAATAACAACTCAATGTTTATATCCCAGGACAAATTAGCTAGCAACAGCAAGCTAGGGAAATAGGACAAATTAGCTAGTAAGTGCAAGCTAACTAGCTAAATTGCAATACATGTTTAATGCTTTTCGACCTGTCCCCAAATGAATGTAATTGGTTCAGATTTTGTTTTGATATATTAACCCGCGTGTCGTGATCGCGTTTGGTGTAGGGGGCCAAAATACATTTATGCACGATAGCACACGATGGCGCAAGCGCGCAGCCGGTTTGGGGTCCGTGTAAGGGTAAAAACCACTGACCTCCCAATGTCAACACCAGTGGTTCACAACACCAGTCCTTTAATCATTCCTAACCATTCCTTGACTATGCCTGACCGCAATTATCTTCACAGCATAAAAAATTAAGGAAGTCTGAAAAACCACCACCCCAGGGTCAAAACCACTGATCTCCTAATGCTTATACACCAGTAGTTCACAATCACATCACAATCCCTCACAAGTCAATTGACTACTCTGCTTTCAAGTCTTTCCCAGCGCTGGCCTCATAGCATTAATTCTTAATGATACACCCTGGTTAGAGTGAATGTGGCTCTGTTGACTGGACAGTACCAGTACCAACCTCCTCCTCGGGTTTCTCCTCCTCCTTGCTGCTCCCCCCGGGCTGTTCCTCGGTCACACTCATCTGGGTGGTTGCAGCTGCTGGATTCTTACGGCGGATGGATCCACGGGATGAGTCTGTGATGCTCTGGATCTGCAGAAAGAAGACAAAGAGCTGATTAAAGCATTTCACACTACTGAGCCAAACTGAAATTAGCCAAGCCAAGCTGTACTGGGCTGGCCTGGTTTTGCATCCATCGTAGTTGCTGGAATCGTGCTAGAGAAGACAAGGAAAAAATGAAATATGCAAACCAGCACAGTTCTGTTCAGGTCAGCCCTATAGTGTGAATTAGACATTGGAGTGCTAATATCATCACAAGACAGACAGAGTTCAGACAGAGTTCAGTGTGTCAAATCGGAGGGCATGTTGTCCGGTCCTCTGGCAGTCTCTATGGGGGTGCCACAGGGTTCAATTCTCGGGCCGACTCTTTTCTCTGTATATATCAATGATGTTGCTCTTGCTGCGGGCGATTCCCTGATCCACCTCTACGCAGACGACACCATTGTATACACTTTCGGCCCATCATTGGACACTGTGCTATCTAACCTCCAATCGAGCTTCAATGCCATACAACACTCCTTCCGTGGCCTCCAACTGCTCTTAAACGCTAGTAAAACCAAATGCATGCTTTTCAACCGATCGCTGCCTGCACCCGCATGCCCGACTAGCATCACCACACTGGATGGCTCCGACCTTGAATATGTGGACACCTATAAGTACCTAGGTGTCTGGCTAGACTGCAAACTCTCCTTCCAGATCCATATCAAACATCTCCAATCGAAAATCAAATCAAGAATCGGCTTTCTATTCCGCAACAAAGCCTCCTTCACTCACGCTGCCAAGCTTACCCTAGTAAAACTGACTATCCTACCGATCCTCGACTTCGGCGACGTCATCTACAAAATTGCTTCCAACACTCTACTCAGCAAACTGGATGCAGTTTATCACAGTGCCATCCGTTTTGTCACTAAAGCACCTTATACTACCCACCACTGTGACTTGTATGCTCTAGTCGGCTGGCCCTCGCTACATATTCGTCGCCAGACCCACTGGCTTCAGGTCATCTACAAGGCCATGCTAGGCAAAGCTCCGCCTTATCTCAGCTCACTGGTCACGATGGCAACACCCATCCGTAGCACGCGCTCCAGCAGGTGTATCTCATTGATCATCCCTAAAGCCAACACCTCATTCGGCCGCCTTTCGTTCCAGTACTCTGCTGCCTGTGACTGGAACGAATTGCAAAAATCGCTGAAGTTGGAGACTTTTATCTCCCTCACCAACTTCAAACATCAGCTAGCTGAGCAGCTAACCGATCGCTGCAGCTGTACATAATCTATTGGTAAATAGCACACCCATTTTCACCTACCTCATCCCCACAGTTTTTATTTATTTACTTTTCTGCTCTTTTGCACACCAATATCTCTACCTGTACATGATTATTTATCACTCCATTGTTAATCTGCAATATTGTAATTACTTGCCTACCTCCTCATGCCTTTTGCACACATTGTATATAGACTCCCCTTTTTTTCTCTGTGTTATTGACTTGTTAATTGTTTACTCCATGTGTAACTCTGTGTTGTCTGTTCACACTGCTATGCTTTATCTTGGCCAGGTCGCAGTTGCAAATGAGAACCTGTTCTCAACTAGCCTACCTGGTTAAATAAAGGTGAAATAAAAAATAAAATAAAAAAACAACATGACACATTTATTGTTTGGTATTGTTTACATGGAGACAAAACAAGGTTATGAACATTGATGTGAACATTGACATTTTCAGAACATTGTCTGTCAATGTAGACAATTGAATTATGTTTGGGTGCAGCAATACTGTGAGATTAATTCTTTATGTTCTTATGTCCTGATCGGTTTACCCAGCACCAGGAAACATATTGGATGTACACACACGGGCTTTATAGTCTCCAGGTTAAATGAAGCATTGAGGATTGCTAATGTCATTACAACATGGTCAATATCTTGTCTGTTTTTCTCTTTATGAAACCAAACCGGCTTTTCAGACATGGTCCATTGATGTGTTGCAAAGGGTAACGTGCAGTAGTGGCATGGTAAGGCCAGACCAAGTTGAATGGCTGTTTAATGGATTCCCCGCCTCACTTTTCACCACACACTGAAAAAAAGGTCATCTGATGTGTTATTTTTTGGCCAATATATGCGGCTCTTTGTTTATAATGCTCTGTCTGCTCTCCCTTGAGGCTTTCCCAAATTGATGCCCAAGAGACCAAACAGCTTCAGATCACGCGCTCAGATCATGTTCGAGCCTCGGATTGGACAGTGAAACACACACTCTCGCACCTTGCAGGCGACTTGAAGATGTTTAATTTCTCTCTCATGCCGTCATGGCTGAAGCCAGTGCAAATTCCTACTATTTATGTGTCCATGTTAAATGTGGGACGTCCCTCATTATAAACAAACAGTAGGTTAAGTTCATGGTTATTGCACCATTTGGAGATATATTAGAAGGGATTAATAGACGAAACAACAATGTAATTTAACCAATTGACTGGCCAAAGATCAGGGCATTCATCAGCAAAGACGCAGTGCAAGAAGTGCAAACCAAATTGAAGTCAAAATGATTGATGAAATAGCTGTATGTTGATTTGTGATTCACAATTTACATTTTACCGGTACTACCAGTAGTAGTAGGCCAACCGATAAGTTGTGATGATGCGCAGCAGAGAACAGCTAGCATGTCCAATAAATGTACAGTACATCGCCAGTGGCACGCACACATTTCGTGCAGATCAGTAGGGGAGGCTTTTCATGGCAGCCAGAAGAGACAATTGAAGGAGGATGCAGTGAGCAAAGTTACTGGTCTCGAATTTAGTCATACTTGCTCTCTATATATATATTGATGCTTCTAATTGTGCATGTTATAAACAATTTTTTTTAAAGGATTTAAGGTTATACTGTATTGTTGGATTTATGTATTTTTTCAAATGCCACATTCATTTGGCAGACCTAACTTGATTGACCCTCTTTCTATAAGGCCTAGTCTATGAGAGGCCTAATCAACATTTTAATTTGATTACAATTATTTATTGTCAATCAGTCTTGAATTTGTTAGGCTATACAAATATGCAGATGAAGGAATTGATAATACATTCATGATACATAACTTAATAATACATTACTTGTTTTCCAATAATTTTTGAATATGATAGAATATTGCATTCTTGCCAGGGAGTGAAGCAGTGACAGGACTATGATACAGCTCACTTCACTACCAGAGATTACCCGGTATACATCCTATGTGAATAATGTTCATTAATGTTAATTTGTGTATTAATGAAAATCAGTCTGAAATTGAATTATTCGCCTATTGTTCATGTCCATATAGCCTAGGACAATGTGGTAAAGTGCTGTTATTCCTTATCCACCTATTTATTTTAAAACAAATCGCTCGCTCGGCTCACTTTTCTGGGGAGAAAAAATCAGTTAAACAGTGAATCAATTTTATCTGGCCTAAATGTAAAATATAAAACAAAAGGCGTAATCCATTCTAGTAATTCTGTGTAAAGCGGTACCTCTTTCTAGGGTTTCAAAGGGATGGTAATATTACAAATATACAACCAGAATTTTGGTAAGTTTCAAGGATTGTATGTTGTTTATCACGATATCACAGGTGTCTGTAATTGTCTCTGCCCCTCTGTGCGGCCTTATCACATGTAAAATAATCAAAGAAGATTATAATATATATATATATATATATATATATATATATATATATATATTTATATACTCTTTGTTGTAAATGATTTGTAAATGATTTGTTGCCAAACTGGTGGTAGTTGTGAAAAAAGTCAATTGTTTGAAGTGTTGCAGAGTTTATAGAAAATAGAAAATAATGTTGATTAGATACTTTTTTCATGAATATGTCTATTTTCTCTTGAACCATATGGTCTATCCACTAGAAACAATTTGAATGCAGATATACAAAATAAATACCATATATGAATACAGTTTTTAAAGGTATAAATTACCAAATTTACCATAGATTGCCATAGATGTCCAACAATTCCAGTAACTTTGGTAAATTACCGGTAAATTTGCAACCCTTACCTCTCTCTCTCGCTCCGTCTTGGTCAGGTTGATCTGTTTGAGGATCTGCGATCGCTGTTCCATTACCAGGGTCTTCTCATAGGTGTAGGCTGAGATATCGCTGTCATGCTGAGAGAGGAGAAGGCCTGGGTTAGTGTATTGAGGATGGACAAATACACCAGCTATCCTATGGATGTCATATGGACAACTGGATGGACAGCAGCACTGCAAGGGACATGGGAGACAGCTAACACACTTTCATACATAATACAATGAGGATTCATATTATATCAACTATGTAATATGATCCATACTGCCAACATTCAAGACTACATTTGGAGTAAACAATTAACAAGTAAACTCCCATTGTGTATCTTTCATCACATGTGAAACGGTCATAGACAGATATGGCGTCTTACCATTTCCACCACTTCAACCTCGGCATCGATACGCAGGTGGTACAGGAAGGTGGTCAGGTCTTTCTTCATCTGGATGCTGTTGTCGTCCATCTGGGCCACGGTGAAGATGCGCATCCTGCACTTCCTCCACACCTATTAGTAGAAAAGACCAGTGGAACCTGCTCATCTATAACCTGTAATACAGTAATCCGCACTTCCTCCACACCTGTCGGTAGGAAAGACCATTGTAACTTGCTCATCTATAACCTGTTATACAAGTTGGGCTCCCGAGTGGCGCAGCAGTCTAAGACACTGCATCTCAGTGCAAGAGGCGTCAGGTGGTTTGAATCTAGGCTGTATCACAACCGGCCATGATTGGGAGTCTCATAGGGCGGCGCACAATTGGCCCAGCATCGTCCGGGTTTGGCCGGGGTATGCCGTCATTGTAAATAAGAATTTGTTCTCAACTGACTTGCCTCGTTAAATTGAAATAATTGTTTTTTTAAATACAGTATTCTGGTTAGAACCTTCATGATGATAAGTAGGAACTGCGATAGCATGCGCATTGATTAGTTAACGCACTGATTGTACAAATGCCCTGCACTATAGTTTTTTTAAATGTACATTGCACTTTACTATAGAACTGAGTGCATGACCAGCTATATATTTAAGCAATAAGGCCCGAGGAGGTGTGGAATATGAACAATATACCACTGCTCAAGGCTATTCTTATGTACGACACAACATGGAGTGCCTGGACACAGCCCTTAGCCGAGGTAAATTGTCCGTATATCACAAACGCCCGAGGTGCATTATTGCTATTATAAACTGGTTAGAAATGTAATTAGAACAGTAAAAATAAATGTATACGGTTTGATGTGCCATGGCTGTCAGCCAATCAGCATCCAGGGCTTGAACCACGAGTTTATAAATAGAGTTTAGCAATGCGATCCATATCTCAGGGTGGGCGTGTGATAGGCAGCCTACCTTGTGCTGGCGCAGAAGGAAAGGCAGCAGCATCAGCATGCCTCCATCATGGACAATCCACCACACATCAATGTGGCCCTCTGAGAAGCGCTCTCCATTGGACGGGAAGGCAGCGATGTTCTTGGGCACCAGCAAGGCTAGGTGAGCGGCTGTGGTCTCCCTAACCAGCTCTACAGGACAGGACAGAGAGGGAAGAGAGGGGATTTAATCTAATAGGAGTCTGATGATCACTCAATAACCTTTATGGAAGAACTTGTGAAAATCTGATAGTTCACGTAACCCCCTGTATAGGTACAATATGGATTAAAGTGATACTGTTGTGTACAAAAAAACAAAACATAAGGATTATCTTTCATGACATGTCTACAACCTCCCCCAAAGATCCTGATTTAAAGCTCAACTGACAGGTCTGATTCAGTGTACGGTGCAAAAATGACCAGAACATGGTAATAAGACAGTAATAACCTAGGTAAATAACGTGTTTGGTTTTCCTACTCCCCCCATCCTAATTGACCATACACCCTTGACCCCCTTTGTGACCCACCAATGAAGTCCCTCCAGGTCTGGTGGTCATCAGCCTGCTTCCAGTTGCGTGGCCAGCTGACCAGCACCGTGTTGTGCATGAGACCACCCAGCCCACTGGCCTGGAGCAGGTGGGAGGTGGCGTCGCGCATGTTGGACGAGATGGTGACCTGGCAGAAGCCCTTCACCTTCTCTGTCTCCATCAGCTTACGCAGAGACTGGAGGGGATTGGGGGGTGAGAGAGAGAATGAAGGGCAGAGGAGAGGGAGGGAGAGGGGAGGGGTGGGATAGTAGAGAGGAGAGGGGATGAAAGAGAGTGAGAGAAGTGTAAGGGAACCAACTAAGCCACAGAGGGCAGTAAGGGTCAAAACCTTGCCCAGCAGTTGATGGGTGAAATGAAGAGACCTTCTCCCTTACCTCACCTCGCTCATCAACTCATCACTGACCGCTGGCTACGTCCCTTCCGTCTTAAAGAGAGCGAGAGTTGCACCCCTTCTGAAAAAACCTACAATCGATCCCTCCGATGTCAACAATTACAGACCAGTATCCCTTCTTTCTTTTCTCTCCAAAACTCTTGAACGTGCCGTCCTTGGCCAGCTCTCCCGCTATCTCTCTCTGAATGACCTTCTTGATCCAAATCAGTCAGGTTTCAAGACTAGTCATTCAACTGAGACTGCTCTCCTCTGTATCACGGAGGCGCTCCGCACTGCTAAAGCTAACTCTCTCTCCTCTGCTCTCATCCTTCTAGATCTATCTGCTGCCTTCGATACTGTGAACCATCAGATCCTCCTCTCCACCCTCTCCGAGTTGGGCATCTCCGGCGCGGCCCACGCTTGGATTGCGTCCTACCTGACAGGTCGCTCCTACCAGGTGGCGTGGCGAGAATCTGTCTCCTCACCACGCGCTCTCACCACTGGTGTCCCCCAGGGCTCTGTTCTAGGCCCTCTCCTATTCTCGCTATACACCAAGTCACTTGGCTCTGTCATAACCTCACATGGTCTCTCCTATCATTGCTATGCAGACGACACACAACTAATCTTCTCCTTTCCCCCTTCTGATGACCAGGTGGCGAATCGCATCTCTGCATGTCTGGCAGACATATCAGTGTGGATGACGGATCACCACCTCAAGCTGAACCTCGGCAAGACGGAGCTGCTCTTCCTCCCGGGAAGGACTGCCCGTTCCATGATCTCGCCATCACGGTTGACAACTCCATTGTGTCCTCCTCCCAGAGCGCTAAGAACCTTGGTGTGATCCTGGACAACACCCTGTCGTTCTCAACCAACATCAAGGCGGTGGCCCGTTCCTGTAGGTTCATGCTCTACAACATCCGCAGAGTACGACCCTGCCTCACACAGGAAGCGGCGCAGGTCCTAATCCAGGCACTTGTCATCTCCCGTCTGGATTACTGTAACTCGCTGCTGGCTGGGCTCCCTGCCTGTGCCATTAAACCCCTTCAACTCATCCAGAACGCCACAGCCCGTCTGGTGTTCAACCTTCCCAAGTTCTCTCACGTCACCCCGCTCCTCCGTTCTCTCCACTGGCTTCCAGTTGAAGCTCGCATCCGCTACAAGACCATGGTGCTTGCCTACGGAGCTGTGAGGGGAACGGCACCTCAATACCTCCAGGCTCTGATCAGGCCCTACACCCAAACAAGGGCACTGCGTTCATCCACCTCTGGCCTGCTCGCCTCCCTACCACTGAGGAAGTACAGCTCCCGCTCAGCCCAGTCAAAACTGTTCGCTGCTCTGGCCCCCCAATGGTGGAACAAACTCCCTCACGACGCCAGGACAGCGGAGTCAATCACCACCTTCCGGAGACACCTGAAACCCCACCTCTTTAAGGAATACCTAGGATAGGATAAGTATTCCCTCTCTCCCCCCCCCCTTTAAGATTTAGATGCACTATTGTAAAGTGACTGTTCCACTGGATGTCATAAGGTGAATGCACCAATTTGTAAGTCGCTCTGGATAAGAGCGTCTGCTAAATGACTTAAATGTAAATATGTAATGTAAGGTGAAATGGACGGTGGTTTAATTTTATGTGCTACGCAAGTATGGACATTGATACAGAGTCACAGGATCAAGTCTAAATCACTCCAGATCAGAGAGTAGTGAGGTTTGTGTGATATGCAGTGGGATGCCATGAGATCTGCCTAGTACATTTGAAGTCGGAAGTTTGCATACACTTAGGTTGGAGTCATTAAAACTCGTTTTTCAACCACTCCCCAAATTTCTTGTTACAAACTATAGTTTTGGCAAGTCGGTTAGGACATCTACTTTGTGCATGACACAAGTCATTTTTTCAACAATTGTTTACAGACAGATTATTTCACTTATAATTCACTGTATCACAAGTCCAGTGGGTCAGAAATTCACATACACTGTGCCTTTAATGAGATTGTAAACAATAAAACTGTGCCTTTGGAAAATTATGTCATGGCTTTAGAAGCTTCTGAAAGGCTGATTGACATCTTTTGAGTCAATTGGATGTGTACCTGTGGATGTATTTCAAGACCTACCTTCAAACTCAGTGCCTCTTTGCTTGACATCATGGGAAAATCAAAAGAAAAAAAATTGTAGATCTCCACAAGTCTGATTCATCCTTGGGAGCAATTTCCAAACACCTGAAGGTACCACGTTCATCTGTACAAACAATAGTACGCAAGTATAAACACCATGGGACTATGCAGCCGCCATATCGCTCAGGAAGAAGACACGTTCTGTCTCCTAGAGATGAATGTACTTTGGTGCGAAAAGTGCAAATCAATCCCAGAACAACAGCAAAGGACCTGGAGATGCTGGAGGAGACAGGTACAAAAGTATCTATATCCACAGTAAAACGAGTCCGATATTGACATAACCTGAAAGGCCGCTCAGCAAGGAAGAAGGCACTGCTCCAAAACCACCATAAAATAGCCAGACTACAGTTTGCAACTGCACATGGGGACAAAGATCGTACTTTTTGGAGAAATGTCCTCTGGTTTGATGAAACAAAAATAGAACTGTTTGGCCATCATGACCATTGTTACGTTTGGAGGAAAATGGGGAGGCTTGCAAGCTGAAGAACTCCATCCCAACTCTAAAGCACGGGGTTGGCAGCATCATGTTGTGGGGGTGCTTTGCTGCAGGAGGGACTGGTGCACTTCACAAAATAGATGGCATCACGAGGCAGGAACATTATGTGGATATATTATAGCAACATCTCAAGACATCTGTCAGGAAGTTAAAGCTTGGTCGCAAATGTGTCTTCCAAATGGACAATGGACAATAACTTCCGGCGCCGACAAAGATGGCCGCCTCGCTTCGCGTTCCTAGGAAACTCTGCAGTTTTTTTACGTGTTAATTCTTACATTGGTACCCCAGGTCATCTTAGGTTTCATTACATACAGTCGAGAATAACTACTGAATATAAGAGCAGCGTCAACTCACCATCAGTACAACCAAGAATATGACTTTCCCGGAGCGGATCCTGTGTTCTGCCTTCCACCCAGGACAACGGAATGGATCTCAGCCTGCGACCCAAAACAACGACGTCGTAAAAGAGGGAAACGAAGCGGTCTTCTGGTCAGGCTCCGGAGACGGGCACATCGCGCGCCATTCCCTAGCATTCTACTCGCAAATGTCCAGTCTCTTGACAACAAGGTTGATGAAATCCGAGCAAGGGTAGCATTCCAGAGGGACATCAGGGACTGTAACGTTCTTTGCTTTACGAAAACATTGCTCACTGGAGAGACGCTATCGGAGTCGGTGTAGCCAGCTGGTTTCTCCACGCATCGTGCCGACAGAAACAAACATCTTTCTGGTAAGAAGAGGGGCGGGGAAGTATGCTTTATGGTTAACGAGACGTGGTGTGGTCACAACAACATACAAGAACTCAAGTACTTCTGTTCACCTGATTTAGAATTCCTCACAATCAAATGTCGACCGCATTATCTACCAAGGGAATTCTCTTCGATTATAATCACAGCCGTATATATTCCCCCCAAGCAGACACATCGATGGCTCTGAATGAACTTTATTTGACTATTTGCAAACTGGAATTCCACATATCCTGAGGCTGCATTCATTGTAGCTGGGGATTTTAACAAGGCTAATCTGAAAACAAGACTCCCTAAATTGTATCAGCATATCGATTGCGCAACCAGGGCTGGTAAAACCTTGGATCATTGCTAATCTAACTTCCGCGATGCATATAAGGCCCTGCCCCGACCTCCTTTCGGAAAAGCTGACCACGACTCCATTTTGTTGCTCCCTGCCTACAGACAAAAGCTAAAACAAGAAGCTCCCACGCTGAGGTCTGTTCAACGCTGGTCTGACCAATCTGATTCCACGCTCCAAGACTACTTCCATCACGTGAACTGGGATATTTTTCGTATTGCTTCAAACAACAACATTGATGAATACGCTGATTCGGTGAGCGAGTTCATTAGAACGTGCGTTGAAGATGTCGTTCCCATAGCAACGATTAAAACATTCCCAAACCAGAAACCGTGGATTGATGGCAGCATTCGCGTGAAACTGAAAGCGCAAACCACTGCTTTTAATCAGGGCAAGGTGACCGGAAACATGACCGAATACAAACAGTGTAGCTATTCCCTCCACAAGGCAATCAAACAAGCTAAGCGTCAGTATAGAGACAAAGTATAATCGCAATTCAATGGCTCAGACACAAGAGGTATGTGGCAGGGTCTACAGTCAATCATGGATTACAAAAAGAAAACCAGCCCAGTCACGGACCAGGATGCCTTGCTCCCAGGCAGACTAAATAACTTTTTTGCCCGCTTTGAGGACAATACAGTGCCACTGACACGGCCCACAACCAAAACATGCGGACCCTCCTTCACTGCAGCCGAGGTGAGTAAAACATTTAAATGTGTTAACCCTCGCAAGGCTGCAGGCCCAGACTGCATCCCCAGCCGCGCCCTCAGAGCATGCGCAGACCAGCTGGCTGGTGTGTTTACGGACATATTCAATCAATCCCTATCCCAGTCTGCTTTTCCCACATGCTTCAAGAGGGCCACCATTGTTCCTGTTCCCAAGAAAGCTAAGGTAACTGAGCTAAACGACTACCGCCCCGTAGCACTCAGTTCCGTCATCATGAAGTACTTTGAGAGACTAGTCAAGGACCATATCACCTCCACCCTACCTGACACCCTAGACCCACTCCAATTTGCTTACCGCCCAAATAGGTCCACAGACGATTCAATCTCAACCACACTGCACACTGCCCTAACCCATCTGGACAAGAGGAATACCTATGTGAGAATGCTGTTCATCGACTACAGCTCAGCATTTAACACCATAGTACCCTCCAAACTCGTCATCAAGCTCGAGACCCTGGGTCTCGACCCCGCCCTGTGCAACTGGGTACTGGACTTCCTGACGGGCCGCCCCCAGGTGGTGAGGGTAGGTAACAACATCTCCACCCCGCTGATCCTCAACACTGGGGCCCCACAAGGGTGCGTTCTGAGCCCTCTCCTGTACTCACTGTTCACCCACGACTGCGTGGCCACGCACGCCTCAAACTCAATCAACAAGTTTGCCGACGACACAACAGTGGTAGGCTTGATTACCAACAACGACGAGACGGCCTACAGGGAGGAGGTGAGGGTCCTCGGAGTGTGGTGTCAGGAAAATAACCTCACACTCAACGTCAACAAAACTAAGGAGATGATTGTGGACTTCAGGAAACAGCAAAGGGAACACCCCCCTATCCACATCGATGGAACAGTAGTGGAGAGGGTAGTACGTTTTAAGTTCCTCGGCGTACACATCACAGACAAACTGAATCGGTCCACCCACACAGACAGCATCGTGAAGAAGGTTCAGCAGTGCCCCTTCAACCTCAGGAGGCTGAAGAAATTTGTCTTGTCACCAAAAGCACTCTCAAACTTCTACAGATGCACAATCGAGAGCATCCTGTCGGGCTGTTGCCTGGTACGGCAACTGCTCCGCCCACAACCGTAAGGCTCTCCAGAGGGTAGTGAGGTCTGCACAACGCATCACCGGGGCCAAACTACCTGCCCTCCAGGACACCTACACCACCCGATGTCACAGGAAGGCCATAAAGATCATCAAGGACAACAACCACCTAAGCCACTGCCTGTTCACCCCGCTATTGTCCAGAAAGCGAGGTCAGTACAGGTGCATCAAAGCTGGGACCGAGAGACTGAAAAACAGCTTCTATCTCAAGGCCATCAGACTGTTAAACAGCCACCACTAACAATGAGTGGCTGCTGCCGACACACTGACTCAAATCCAGCCACTTTAATAATGCGAATTGATGTAAAATATATCACTAGCCACTTTAAACAATGCTACTTAATATAATGTTTAAATACCCTACATTATTTATCTCATATGTATACATATATACTGTACTCTATATCATCTTCTGCATCTTTATGTAATACATGTATCACTAGCCACTTTAAACTATGCCACTTTGTTGACATACTCATCTCATATGTATATACTGTACTCGATACCATCTACTGCATCTTGCCTATGCCGCTCTGTACCATCACTCATTCATATATCTTTATGTACATATTCTTTATCCCTTTACACTTATGTGTATAAGGTAGTAGTTTTGGAATTGTTAGCTTGATTACTCGTTGGTTATTACTGCATTGTCGGAACTAGAAGCACAAGCATTACGCTACACTCGCATTAACATCTGCTAACCATGTGTTTGTGATAAATATAATTTGATTTGTTTTGATGATTTGACCCCAAGCATACTTCCAAAGTTGTGGTAAAATGGCTTAAGGACAACAAAGTCAAGGTATTGGAGTGGCCATCACAAAGCCCTGACCTCAATCCTATAGAACATTTGTGGGCAGAACTGAAAAAGTGTGTGCGAGCAAGGAGGCCTAGAAACCTTACTAAGTTACACCAGCTCTGTCAGGAGAAATGGGCCAAAATACACCCAACTTACTGTGGAAAGCTTGTGGAAGGCTACCTGAAACATTTGCCCGAAGTTAAACAATTTAAGGGCAATGCTACAAAATACTAATGTATGTAAACTTCTGACCCACTGGGAATGTGATGAAAGCTGAAATAATAAATTCTCTCTATTATTCTGACATTTCATTCTTAAAATAAAGTGGTGATCCTAACTGACCAAAGACAGGGAATGTTTACTAGGATTAAATGTCAGGAATTGTGAAAAACTGAGTTTAAATGTATTTGGCTAAGGTGTATGTACATTTCTGACTTCAACTGTATCTAACCTGCTCTGCCCGCTGGGCCTGGGGGTGGTTCTCCAGGTAGGTGCCTGCCAAGGCAGTGCCCACAATGGTCAGCCCTTTGCCCGCTTTCAGCTGATTGGTCAGCGAGAGCAGGCGAGGCTGCTCCACATTCTGCTCCACGTCCGTACTGACCAACACCAGCAGCTGAGGCCTTGAGTGAGACAGAGGGAGTCACGGAAGGAAGCAAGGAAGGAAGGAAGGAAGGAAGGAAGGAAGAAAGAAAGAAAGAAAGAAAGAAAGGAAGGAAGGAAGGAAGGAAGGAAGGAAGGAAGGAAGGAAGGAAGGAAGGAAGGAAGGAATAGGAGAAATGGTTTCAACGTCTTGCTTTGGCAAAACAATAATGTATACTTCTGTCATTCCAGAGTTGAATTTTGAGTTGAATTTAAAGTGTAGCACAGAGATTTGAAAGATTGAAAGGGAGATTAATGTGACAAAGAGAAAGAGAGGAAGTAAGAGTAGAGTAGAGGTGAGAAAGGTAGAGAACGAGTGAAAAAAAGAGAGAAAAAAGCAAGGAAGAGTGCACAGACGATAATGTCTGTAAAAGTATTATTGTCTGTACCATGACAGTAGCTCAAAATGAATTAAATGGAACTCTCCACATGCACAGACATGTTGTTCATGTCAATGTTAATTAGATATGTGACATGAAATGGCCTGTGTAGCTTATTTGTGTGGGTTTATCTGTGTACACTGCAGACCTGGGTTTAATGACTATTTTAGGTATTTCAATAATGTTTTATTACATTTCAAAACAAGTATTCAGATAAGCTTCTTTTGAAAAGACAAGTAGTTGAATATTGGAATTTATTTGAAAACACTATTTGGAAAGTATGTGTCACCATTAATTCAAATACATATTGTTGGAAGTATTTGAAAGACAGTATTTTCAAATAAATATTGTAACTTAGTATGTATTGTTATTTGGTTTGTTTTTGAAAATAGTTATGAATGTACACTGTCACAAATCCCCCCGGTACTGCTGCTCATTCCGTTCACCAGCTCCGGATGTCTACGTCACCAGCCTTCTAGGCGTCGCTGAACTGGATTAATGAATATGATGTCAGTTCGGTTGTCATCTGAGACATTCTCATCAATGATAGGATCACATAAACTCTACAGTGGAAAGTCTACACATCAGAGTTATCGGATTCACATGGAATTGTTGTTCATTTTAAATGTTTGAATATAAAATGATTGGTGAAGAGATTAAATGTAATTTTAGCTTCCAAATAAGAGATTTGGGTTTTTACAAGAACAGACTCTGCTCAATCAGTGGCCCGCCCTTGTGAAGAGACATGGGTTATAAAACTTTTCAGACACACCCTTCTCGCTCCACTATATAAAGCCTTGATGAAAATGTAACCTCCTGTTCCGAGGACGTGAGGACGACGGTCCGATGTCAGAATGGTTCAGATAATAACTACAGAACAAACTCTTTTTCACTACAGAAGTGATACCTCCTAGCTGTTGAGTTAGCCACAGCATCTGCAAAAACGGCATTACAACGACGTTACTACAATGTATCCAATTGACCACCAGAGACATTCTTCAAAGGACAAAGGACTTGGTTTGGCAACAAGGCCGTCCATCTACCACCAACCTACCGAAGCGCAACCCAGAGTAAATATTTATTGCACTTTCCTTTTCCAAATGGGTGGTAATTTAAAATGCATAAGATACTGTATTTACGATAGCACAGCTTCTACCTTTGTCCCTCAGTCTTCCCACTCTTTCACTCAAACCGAGACCCTTTTATTTTGTGTAACCAGCTATCACATCTGTTCCGCCCACTAGGGACATTTTCCTTTATGACGTCATTTGTGATCAAGGTATGATTCATTCTTTGTATATGTACTTCTGTGTGATTAGTTAGGTATTTAGTAAATAAATTGCTGATTCAACTTGTTAGCCAGGGTTCGTGAAGATAACCAAGAATTTACAACGATTAATATTGACTGCTATTGATGTAAAATATTACTAGGTCTTTAAGAGTTTATTCGGAAGATAACAGCTTTATAAATATTATTTCCTGGTGCCCCGACTCTCTAGTTATTTACATTTACATGATTAGCTCAATCAGGTAATATTAATTACGGAGAAAGGATTTTATAGAATAGCATGTCATATCACTTAATCCGGCATAGCCGAAGACACGACAGTGTGCACGTCCCACCTCCAGTTTTTGGTGTGCGCCGGCCCCTCGTCCAGCCTCATCAGAGCATATCGGGCGGCGCTGAGAGAAATGCCTCGTATCCCATCACCCCACTCTTTCTCCGCCCTGTCACACAATCAAACACCAGGGTTATATCATTCAATCATGTCACAACTAATGGTATTACATAGTTATTATTACACCATTAAAAGCCTAATAACTAGGCCTATGTGTTATTACATATCTATTACAAATTAAAATGACAATATTATAACATTATTATTTATACTGCACAGGCTTCTAACACATCTACATTTCTAACCTATTTTCACCGTTTGGTAGGCTATCGGTTTAGGGAGTCATAAGAATTGTGTGAGCATGGGTCTTTAAAAAACTTAGCTTAAAAATGTGTTTAAAAATCAGTCATCACTGCAAAAGTCTGCTTTATAGCATCTCTGCCTACAGACAGAATGCTAAGTCTGTTTACAACCAGCTTTACCATCAAGTAATGCAATTGCAACCCAAGCCATTGACTCAGCACAGCAAGCCATAACACTAAATTGTCCAAACAGTGGAAACTCCAATCGACACATTTCCCCTTTAACTGGCTTGACTGAATGATGGTTGATATGATTTTAACCCCCCGGCCCCCCCCAATACACAGACACCACAAATACACACAAACACACAGCCAGCAAATCCAATCTGTCTCATGGGTCACGCTACACTCACCCATGGAACTCAATATACTTGTAGATACTGCCAGCGATCACCATGGCAACAATGGCATAGAACCAGGAACAGATGAACATGAGCGATAGACACAGACTCATGCCCAGGAAGGACAGGGCCCTGTAAAGAGACACAAACAGAGAAAGGATTAGATACACACATGTACCAAATGCACACACACACACATGCACATACACATGCAGACATACATGTACATTAAACAGTATAAAAACAGACGCACACATGTATATGAGTGTGTGTGTGTGTGTGTGTGTGTGTGTGTGTGTGTGTGTGTGTGTGTGTGTGTGTGTGTGTGTGTGTGTGTGTGTGTGTGTGTGTGTGTGCGTGTGTGCGTGCGTGCGTCTCAACTCCAATTTTTGGTGTGCGCTGGCTCCTCCTTCAGCCTCATCAGAGCATATCAATACAGTTTGATACGGCTGGACGAAAGGCCGGCGCACACCAAGAACTGGAGGTTCTTGTATCCTTGTATCCTTGTATCCTTGTATCATCTCTCAGGATGAGTTCCGTTGATGGGATTTTGTGGGACTCACCAGTGATAGAACTTGAAGCGTGGCCTCCAGTTAGGCGTCCTCAGGAGGGTTTGCAAGGCACAGGCCAGGTTCACAAACATGTAGCACATCAGAAAGAACCTACATAACAGAAACAAAGCCTTCAGCCATGGCAAAAAGCGAGAGAGACAACAATGTGGCTTACATACATTTTCTGTTTATTTGGAAACATGTCTATAAGGCACCAATTACTCGCTTATTACTCGCTTATAAGCTGCTTATAAGCTTTTAACCAAATAAACTATAGTAAATCATAGCCTTTACATACTGACGTTACATACTGACGCAAAATGTTGAGTGCAATTGTTGGTTCAGGATTTTTTTTTTTATGGGGGTGGGGGTTGAATACTTAAGTAAATGTGATATAATTAGAGAGATTATCTGAAAAACAGTTTTTGCTTCGTCAGTATTTGGGTATTGTGTGTAGATTGATGAGGGGAAAAAATGTAAATACATTTTCAAATAAGGCTGTAACCTAACAAAATGTGGAAAAAGTCAAAGGGTCTAAATAATTTCCAAAGAGGTGTAACCCCTCCCCCTCCAATACAGCCACTAATTACTAGAACAAGTCACAAATCGCCCTGCCCCTTGATCGTTGTTGACGTGTCAACAATCATCTGCAAGTTATGAGCAGTCAGCACAAACATGTAGCTCAGCAGTTCACACACCAAGTAGGCTACTGGGAAGACAGGCAGCGCTTAATGTATATGGCCCTAGCTGGGCAAAAAGGCAGTACTAGACACCAGATAAAGAAAAAAATTATACTTATCGCGGTCCTGCTTTAAATAACATGCAGCTTATATAGGCTTCATTATGCCTTCATAAAGCCTTCCTAAACATTACATAAATGTACCACACATCATCTATACCCCTATGCCATGCTCTATAAAGGGTTCATAAATGTGGGAAAACTGTGTGAACATAATCAAATCCAATTGTATTAGTCACATGCGCCGAATACAACAGCTAGACCTTACAGTGAAATACTTACTTACGAGCCCCAAACCAACAATGCAGTTTAAAAACTTACGGATAAGAATAAGAAATAAAAGTAACAAGTAATTAAAGAGCAGCAGTAAAATAACAATAGTGAGACTATACACAGGGGATACTGGTACAGAGTCAATGTGCAGAGGATCCAGTTTGTTGAGGTAATGTGTACATGTAGGTAGAGTTATTAAAGTGACTATACATAGATGATAACAACAGGTAGTAGCAGTGGTGTAAAAGAGTGGGGGCAATGCAAATAGTCTGGGTAGCCTTTTGATTAGATGTTCAGGAGTCTTATGGCTTGGGGTTAGAAGCTGTTTAGAAGCCTCTTGGACCTAGACTTGGCGCTCCGGTAGCAGAGAAAACAGTCTATGACTAGGGTGGCTGGAGTCTTTGACACTTTCTAGGGCCTTCCTGACACTGCCTGGTATAGAGGTCCTGGATGACAAGAAGCTTGGCCCCAATGATGTACTGGGCCGTTCACACTACCCTCTGTAGTGCCTTGCGGTCGGAGGCAGAGCAGTTGCCATACCAGGCAGTGATGCAGCTGTAGAACCTTTTGAGGATCTGAGGACCCATGCCAAATCTTTTCAGTCTCCTGAGGAGGAAAAGGTTTTGTCATGCCCTCTTCACGATTGTATTGGTGTGCTTGGACCATGTTAGTTTGTTGGTGATGTGGACACCAAGGAACTTGAAGCTCTCAACCTGCTCCACTGCAGCCTGGTCGATGTAGTCCACAGTCATCTCCTTTGTCTTGATCACGTCGAGGGAGAGGTTGTTGTCCTGGCACCACACCGCCAGGTCTCTGACCTCCTCCCTATAGGCTGTCTTGTCATTGTCAGTGATCAGGCCACTGTTGTGTCATTGGCAAACAATGATGGTTCTGGAGTCGTTCCTGACCTTGCAGTCATGAGTGAACAGGGAGTACAGGAGGGGGCTGAGCACGCTCCCCCGAGGGGCCCCTGTGTTGAGGATCAGCGTGGCGGATGTGTTGTTGCCTACCCTTACCACCAGGGTCCAGCTTCAGAGGGAGGTTTTTAGTCCCAGGGTCCTTAGCTTATTGATGTGCTTTGCGGGCACTGTGTTGAACGTTGAGCATAAATCGCCCTGCCCCAGCGACGGTAGGTGTTCCTTTTGTCCAGGTGGGAAAGGGCAGTGTGGTGTGCAACAGAGAGGGCGGTATGCAACCTGGAGTGGGTCTAGGGTTTCTGGGATAATGGTGTTCATGTGAGCCATGACTAGCCTTTCAAAGCTTTTCATGGTTACAGACTTCAGTGCTATGGGTCGGTAGTCATTTAGGCAGGTTACCTTAATGTTCTTGGGCACAGGCACTATGGTGGTCTGCTTAACCCCTGTGTAGTCTTAACATTCTTGTCCTAAGGGTAAAAAATGACCCGCCTTCACTAAACCCCTCAAATAAAGCAGCTTAATTGAATTTTAAACCCAAAATCTATTTTGCATGAAGAAACAACCTGTCACACATCACAAACTTTATGAATCTCTGGGTTTTCCCTCTTCCCAATGCAGAAAGTCTGCATTTACTCAGTGGACACCACTTGCTTTTATTACAACACACCTATCATAATTGTTTTCTTGACTAAAGTAGAGGTTTATTATTATTGTTATTATTGCTAAAGGTCCTGCATAGGTGTAAACATATTTTTTGGGGCAAAATAAATCACTTGTATAGCCTAAGAAAGTAGCAGAAATGTGCAGAATGTAGTTTTGAATGCATTTTATTGAAGGGAAACAATGACAGTCTTGAACTTTTTTGTATATATATTTGTATATTCTTATATACTGTATAATGAGGAATTCAACTACCAAATACTAGTTCTTTTTAACCATTGCCCCACCCACAAGGTGTATAAACAACAACAATAAATAAGAATAAAATAAGATAATAGATGCAAAACAAAAACGTGAATAACATAAATCAATCAACTCTAATTAGCACATGTAGGACAATATGTGTCACCGCCGCTGGAGGCTCCGGACTGCAGACCGCCGCTGTAGACTCCGGACTGCGGACCATCGCTGGAGGCTCCGGACTGCGGACCGTCGCTGGAGGCTCCGGACTGGGAACCGTCGTTGAAAGCTCTGGACTGGGAACCGTCGTTGAAGGCTCCGGACTGCGGACCGTCGCTGGAGGCTCCGGACTGCGGACGTCGTTGGAGGCTCCGGACTGGGGACCATCGCTGGATGCTCCGGACTGGGAACCGTCGTTGGAGGCTCCGGACTGGAGACCGTCGCTGGAGGCTCCGGACTAGGGACCGTCGTTGGAGGCTCCGGACTAGAGACCGTCGTTGGAGGCTCCGGACTGGGGACTGCCGCTGGAGGCTCCGGACTAGGGACCGTCGTTGGAGGCTCCGGACTGGGGACCGTCGTTGGAGGCTCCGGATTAGGGACCGTCGTTGGAGGCTCCGGACTGGAGACCGTCGCTGGAGGCTCCGGACTAGGGACCGTCGTTGGAGGCTCCGGACTGGGGACCGTTATTGGAGGCTCCGGACTAGGGACCGTCGTTGGAGGCTCCGGACTGGAGACCGTCGCTGGAGGCTCCGGACTGGGGACCGTCGCTGGAGGCTCCGGACTGGGGACCGTCGCTGGAGGCTCCGGACTGGGGACCGTCGCTGGAGGCTCCGGACTGGGGACCGTCGCTGTAGGCTCCGGACTGGGGAGCGTCGTTGGAGGCTCCGGACTGGGAACCGTCGTTGGCGGCTCCAGACTGGGAACCGTCGTTGGAGGCTCCGGACTGGAGACCGTCGCTGGATGCTCCGGACTGGGGACCGTCGCTGGAGGCTCCGGACTAGGGACCGTCGTTGGAGGCTCCGGACTGGGGACCGTCATTGGAGGCTCCGGACTAGGGACCGTCGTTGGAGGCTCCGGACTGGGGACCATCGCTGGAGACCCCGAACTGGGGACCGTCGCTGTAGGATCCGGACTGGGGAGCGTCGTTGGAGGCTCCGGACTGGGAACCATCGTTGGAGGCTCCGGACTGGAGACCGTCGCTGGATGCTCCGGACTGGAGACCATCGCTGGAGGCTCCGGACTGGGGACCGTCGCTGGAGGCTCCGGACTGGGGACCGTCGCTGTAGGCTCCGGACTGGGGAGCGTCGTTGGAGGCTCCGGACTGGGAACCGTCGTTGGAGGCTCCGGACTGGAGACTGTCGCTGGATGCTCCGGACTGGGGACCGTCGCTGGAGGCTCCGGACTAGGGACCGTCATTGGAGGCTCCGGATTAGGGACCGTCGTTGGAGGCTCCGGACTGGAGACCGTCGCTGGAGGCTCCGGACTGGGGACCGTCGCTGGAGGCTCCGGACTGGGGACTGTTATTGAAGGCTCCGGACTAGGGACCATCGTTGGAGGCTCCGGACTGGGGACCGTTATTGGAGGCACCGGACTAGGGACCGTCGTTGGAGGCTCCGGACTGCGGACCGTCGTTGGAGGCTCCGGACTGGGGACCGTCATTGGAGGCTCCGGACTAGGGACCATCGTTGGAGGCTCCGGACTGGGGACCGTCGTTGGAGGCTCCGGACTGGAGACCGTCGCTGGAAGCTCCGGACTGGGGACCGTCGCTGGAGGCTCCATGCCCTGGATTTTCACTGCAGGCTCCGGGCCATGGACCATCACTGGGGGCTTCGTGCCATTGATCATCACTACAGGCTCCGGGCCATGTAGTATGATTCGATCTTAGTCCTGTATTGACGCTTTGCCTGTTTGATGGTTTGTTAGAGGGCATAGCGGGATTTCTCATAAGCTTCTGGGTTAGAGTCCCGCTCCTCAAAAGCGTCAGCTCTAGCCTTTAGCTCTGTGCGAATGTTGCCTGTAAACCAATGGCTACTGGTTGGGGTATGTACGTAGGGTCACTGTGGGGACAACGTCATCAATGCACTTAATGATGAAGCCAATGACTGATGTGGTGTACTCTTCAATACCATCGGTGGAATCCCGGAACATATTCCAGTCTGTGCGAGCAAATCAGTCCTGTGGCTTAGTGTCTGTTTCATCTGACCACTTTTTTATTGATCTAGTCACTGGTGCATCCTGCTTTAATTTTTGCTTGTAAGCAGGATTCAGGAGGATATAATTATGGTCAGATTTGCCAAATGGAGGGTGAGGGAGAGCTTTGTATGCGTCTCTGTGTGTGGAGTTAAGGTGGTCCAGAGGTTTTAAAGTCCCCGGCTACTAGGAGTGCCGCCTCTGGGTCAGCGTTTTCTTGTTTGCTTATGGCGGAATACAGCTCATTCAATGCTGTCTTAGTACCAGCCTCTGACTGCGGTGGTATGTAACAGTTATGGAAAATACACAGATAAGCTCTCTTGTTAGATAGTGTAGTCTACAGCTTATCATGAGATACTCTACCTCAGGTGAGCAATAGCTCGAGACTTCCTTAGATATCATGCACCAGCTGTTATTTAGAAAAAATACATAGTCCGCCTCCCCTTGTCTTACCAGACGCCGCTGTTCTGTCCAGCATATAACCAGCTAGCTGATAGTGTTGTTGTTCAGCCATGACTCCGTGAAGCATAAGATATTAGTTTTGGATGTCCCGTTGGTAGTTTAATCTTCCGCATAGTTAATCGATTTAATTCTCCAAAATTGTACGTTTGCTAGCAGAATGGAAGAAAGTGGGGGTTTATTCGTTCGCCTACAAATTCTCAGAAGGCAGCCTGCCCTCTGGCCCCTTTTTCCATGCCTCCTCTTCATGCAAATCCCAGGGATCTGGGCCTGTTCCCAAGAAGGCAGTATATCATTTGCATCGGGCTTGTCAGACTCGTTAAAGGGGAAAAAGGATTCTGCCAGTCCGTGGTGAGTAATCGCAGTCCTGATGTCCAGAAGTTATTTTCGGTCATAAGAGACGGTAGCGGCAACATTATGTACAAAATACGTTTAAAAAAATAAGTTACAAACAACACAAATAAACTAGCAAAAGAACACAATCGTTGGGGACACGTAAACGTCAGCCTTCCTCTCTGGCACCATTGTTACCACCGATGTCAAATGTGAAGAAAAAAAAACACTTTGTCAAATATGACATAAAGCTGTGTTTTATAAAGGGTGGCATAAGCACTGCTTCATAAATAATTAAATTGAGGCTTCACGAAGCATTTATCAACTTGTCATGCATCTTGGCAGAGCATTGCAATGCCAGGATAGTGGGTTATATTCCCAGGACCACCCCATACGTAAACATGTTTACATGCATGACTGTAAGTTGCTGTGGATAAAAGTGTCTGCTAAATTGTATATATTATATTATATTACTCTAAAACATTTCTAGGATGGCTCAACCTTTTTCCCTCCACTGCATTGCCAATATTGGATCAGACCTCAACTTTCCACAAAATGCTGTGCTAAAGGATGACTCACACTCTAAAGTGCAATCATGCACAGCTAAAAAACATAGGTAGGGCCTTATAAAATATGTTAAGATGTTTTCCCAAATTCCGTTTTCTCGGTTGAGGTTTTACAGGTTTTAGATTCCCCCCCAAAATGCTGGTTTCCACACACTTTGATTTTCTGTGTTTAGAACAATGCTTAAACCACATCAGAGGACAACGTTTGAGGTCTGGGAAAAATGTAACAAAGTGTAGTTGCCTTTTAATTCAGTGTCCATGCCCTTCACTGTTGCTTGGTTAGCTGTGTTTCTGTAGAGCAGTAGGTGCACATGTGATGAGTTTGCAAATCACTGCCCACTTGTGGTGCCACTTGACAGCAAAAAAAACAAGTAAGTTAACCTTTATTCATTGAAGTTTAAATTAGTTTGTAGTAGTTAAATGTTGAGTTCAATTACATATCTACCTCCAACGTTATCGTCACAGCAATTGCTAGCTAGCTAGCTAGCTAAAGAACATTTGTCTAGATAGCAGTCTCAGCTAAATAATAAGCCCGCTAGATTCAGCAACATCTCATAGTCATGTCATGAGATTTGTAAATTAAAGAGGAATATAATAATATGAATCAAATGGAGTTTCCCATCTCCCCAAAGCACAGAAATGCCCGTATCCAGGTGGTGTGAAAAAGGCATTTCCTAAAAGACCTTCTAACTTTCAGGCAGAGAGGCAAGAACCAATCGTCCACCAGCTCAAGAACAAGCTACACTGTTGACAGCCCTGTGTAATGTTCAATGTAGTTGCATTGCTGGACTTAAAAAAAAAAAACTTAATGTATGTGTATTATTTAAACATTTAAAAATGAAAGGACATTTATGGTTTAAATGTTTATTTGATTTAGCTGTTAGTGATAATTCCCTAACTGTTAATACATTTGTGTCATCATCATTAAGCCTTTATGTACAGTACCAGTCACACCTACTCATTCCAGGGTTTTTCTTTATTTTTTACTATTTTCTACGTTGTAGAATAATAGTGAAGACATCAAAACTATGATATAACACATATGGAATCATGTAGTAAACAAAAAGTGTTAAACAAATCAAAATATATTTTATATTTGAGATTTTTCATAGTAGCCACCCTTTGCCTTGATGACTGCATTGCACACACTTGGCATTCTCTCAACCAGCTTCATGAGGTAACAGCGTCACCTGGAATGCATTTCAATTAACAGGTGTGTCTTGTATAAGTTAATTTGTGGAATTTCTTTCCTTCGTAATGCGATTGAGCCACTCAGTTGTGTTGTGACAAGGTAGGGGTGGTATACAGAAGAAAGCCTTATTTGGTAAAAGACCAAGTCCATATTATGCCAAGAACAACTCAAATAAGCAAAGAGAAACGACACTCCATCATTACTTTAAGACATGAAAGTTTCTTCAAGTGCAGTCGCAAAAACCATCAAGCACTATGATGAAATTGGCACTCACGAGGACCGCCACAGGAAAGGAAGACCCAGAGTTACCTCTGCTGCAGAGGATAAGTTCATTAGAGTTACCAGCCTCAGAAATTGCAGCTGAAATAAATGTTTCACAGAGTTCAAGTAACAGACACATCTCAACATCAACTGTTCAGAAGAGACTCTGTGAATCAGCCCTTCATGGTCGAATTGCTGAAAAGAAACTACTACTAAAGGACACCAATAAGAAGAGGAGACTTGCTGAGGCCAAGAAACACTGTCCAAATCTGAGATTTTAGTCTTTTCATTTGTTTGGTTCTCTGCATGTGTGGTTCCCACCATGAAGCATAGAGGAAGAGGTGTGATGGTGCTTTGCTGGTGACACTGTCTGTGATTTATTTAGATTTCAAGGCACACTTAACCAGCATGGCTACCACAGCATTCTGCAGCGATACACCATTCCATCTGGTTTGAGTTCAGTGGGACTATAATTTGTTTATCAACTGGACAATGACCCAACACACCTCCAGGCTGTATAAGGCCTATTTGACCAAGAAGGAGAGTGATGGAGCGCTGCATCAGATGACCTGGCCTCCACAATCACCCGACCTCAACCCAATTGAGATGGTTTGGGATGAGTTGGACTGCAGAGTGAAGGAAAAGCAGCCAACAAGTGCTCAACATATGTGGGAACTCCTTCAAGACTGTTGGAAAAGATTTCAAGGTGAATCTGGTTGGGAGAATGCCAAGAGTGTTGCAAAGAGTGGCTACTTAAAAAAAAAAAAACTTTTTTCATTACTACATGATTCCATATGGGTTATGTAATAGTTTTGTTGTCGCTATTATTCTACAATGTAGAAAATAGCAAAAATAAAGAAAGACCCTTGAATGAGTAGGTGTGTCCAAACTTTTGACTGGTACTGTATATGTAATGAATGACCAAAAGTGTCTGACTTTATAATAAATACAGCATCATATGATACAAGGCATTTATGTGTTATAAATTACCAAAGGGGCCTGACTTTAAAGTAATTGCAGCGTCATGCAATATAGAGTCTTTATGGATGTGTTATGAATGGCTGAAGGTGTCTCACTACAAAGTCTTCGTATTCCTCTTCTGTTCTGCTGGAGACCAGGGCTTGACTACAACCTGTAACAATGGTGCCAACATTTTGTGGCTGATCTTTCGGCGGGGGGAAGGTGAACGTGTCAAGGACCTGACTGGGCTTAGCACCACATGGCATGGCATGGCTTGTTATATTGTTGTGTCAAAGACCTGACTGGGCTTAGCACCACATGGCATGGCATGGCTTGTTATATTGTTGTGTCAAGGACCTGACTGGGCTTAGCACCACATGGCATGGCATGGCTTGTTATATTGTTGTGTCAAAGACCTGACTGGGCTTAGCACCGCAAGGTATGGCTGGTTATATTGTTGTGTCAAAAACCTGCCTAGGCCCTTCACTGCATGGTATGGCTCATTATATTGCTGTGTTTGTGTTTGCATACTGAGGAACATGTAACTTACTTCCAGAAGAAAGACCCTTTCAATTTCCTCATCAAGATAAGTGTTTCTTGGTCTAATGTCATCACCAGGCTATTGTGCACACAGCACATACATATAAGCCTGGGATATCAACCATTCAAACTTGGTCTTAGTCGGAGTGATCATAGAATTCATTGGGAAAAATATGTGGACACCCTTTCAAATTTGTGAACTCGGCTTTTTCAGCCACATCCGCTGCTGACAGGTGTATAAAATCGAGCATACAGCCATGCAATCTCCATAGACAAACACTGGCAGTAAAATGGCCTTACTGAGGAGTTCTGTGACTTTCAACGTGGCACTGTCATAGGATGCCACCTTTCCCGACTAGAGCTGCCCTGGTCAACTGTTAGTGCTGTTATTGGGCTAGAGCTGTTACAACGGCTCAGCCACAAAGTGGTAAGCCACACAAGCTCACAGAACAGGACCGCAGAGTGCTGAAGTGAGCAGCATGTAAAAATGGTTTGTCCTCGGGTTGCAACACTCACTACTGAGTTCCAAACTGCCTCTGGAAGCAACGTCAACATAATAACTTTTTGTCGGGAGCGTCATGAAATGGGTTTCCATGGCCGAGCAGCTGTACACAAGCCCAAGATTACCATGTGCAATGCCAAGTGTCAGCTGGAGTGGTATAAAGCTCGCCGCCATTGGACTCTGGAGCAGCGGAATGTCTGGGAATGAGATTAGGTGTAATGTGACTAACATGACTTCACTTTAGAGCGTGTGCCATCCTTCAGCACAGCATGTCACCCTTTATAAAGCACATGTTTATTTCACATTCGAAACAGTGGGTTATGTCACATTTGACATTGGTGATTATGTCACACAGTTATGCCAGATTTATAAACCCTTTATAAAGCGTAATCCTACTGTTACAGATGCTTTGTAACACATTTATGTGGTTCTTATGAAGACATTATGAAGACTTTAGGAAGCCTGTATAAGCTGAACATCATTTAAAGTGGGATCATTTATCAGGAGTCCTCTAGCTGTTAGTGAGCATTTCTCCTTTGCCAAGATAATCCATCCACCTGACAGGTGAGGCATATCGAGAAGTTGATTAAGCACCATGATCAAATACACAGGTCATTCTAAAAATGTGCAGGTTATGTCACACCACACAATGCCACATGTTTTGTCTCAAGTTTTGAGGGAGCGTGCAATTGGCATGCTGACTGCAGGTATGTCCACCAGAGCTTTTTCCAGAGATTTTGAATGAGACCAGCCACCTGGACAGCTGATGAAACTGTGGGTTTGCACAGTCAAAGAATTTCTGCACAAACTATCAAAAACCGTTTCAGGGAAGCTCATCTTCGTGCTCATCTTCCTCACCAAGATCTTGAACTGACTGCAGTTCGGTGTCGTAACCGACTTCAGTGGCCAAATGCTCACCTGCTGATGTCAACATTGTGAACAGAGTGCCCCATGGTGGCAGTGGGATTATGGTATGGGCAGGACAACGAAAAACAATTGCGTTTATCAATGGCAATTTGAATGCAGAGAGATACCGTGACGAGATCCTGAGGCCCATTGTTGTGCCATTCATCTGCCACCATCACCTCATGTTTCAGCATGATAATGCATGTTGCAAGGATCTGTACAAAATTCCGGGAAGTTGAAAATGTCCCAGATCTTCCATGGCCTGCATCCTCACCAGAGCATGTTTTGGATGCTCTGGATCGATGTGCACGACAGCGTGTTCCAGTTGCCGCCAATATCCAGCAACTTCACAAAGTCATTGAAGAGGAATGGGACAACATTGCGCAGGCCACAATCAACAGCCTGTGTCACGCTGTGTGAGGCAAATCGTGATCGCACCAGATGCTGGTTTTCTGATCCACACCCCTATTTGTTTTATGTATCTGTGACCAACAGATGCATATCTCTATTCCCGGTCATGTGAAATCCATAGATTAGGGCTTAATGAATTCATTTAAATTGACAGATTTTTTAAATATGAACTGTAACTGTAAAATCTTAGAAATTGTTGCATGTTGCTTTTATATTTTTGTTCAGTGTATGTGTTTAACTTTATCTTAAGTGCTAAGATCTAATTTGTCCATTGTCTGAAGTAAATATCATATTTACAGTGTGCATATTAGACAGTCCATATTGGTACAGGATGAGTACACTTCAGCACTCATCAATAGGGCCAGGAGTTTTTTCTGGGCCCTAGTTATAGGCTGTAACTAGAACCCAGAGTTTTTCCCAGGCAAGGTCCTGTGGTGGGAAACAACACCTGGTCCCGCTCATAGACACTCACATGGAGAGGATGGGGGCCACTGCGTCCAGGGAGGCAATGAGGATCCCTATCTCACAGATACAGGCGGTCAGCAGCAGGGCCCAGGTGGGCTCCCCATTGGCCTTCCCATGGCCAAACACCTGGCAGACACATCACACACTGAGATGTTAGAGGGGATAGAGTTACAACATACATTAGTTATTCCATTATTTCAAGGCAGGTTGTATGTACTGTAGATGTAACAGAGGTGTTTCAGTGAACCATGCTCACGTGAGACCTGACCCTTGCCTGGGACCTGAAGATGAACATTAGTGTACACAGACACCAACCATCAAAATTGAATGTGAATTAAAGAATTCGTGAGAGAGGGCAGGCAAGTCCAATGTCACCTGAGACTGATATGAAACATGTTGACAAACCAACATAACAAATGTACCCAGATCAGTGCTAATTGCTGAATGCTGACAGATAGATCATAACAAATGTACCCAGATCAGTGCTAATTGCTGAACACTGACAGAATTATGAAAACAAATGGTCCCAGATCAGTGTAAAATGCTAGAATGTTGGCAGAATGACTGAGACTGACCCGTAGGATGGGCACGACACCATCCCTGGAGATGGCCTGCATGAGACGCGGGGCGCCCGTCAAGCTTTGAAGCCCCGCTCCACAGGTGGAGAAGAAGGAGCCAATTACAATCACCCACGGGGATGGCCAGGCCAAGGTGCCAATGACCAGGTTGCCATTGACTCCCTCTCCAAACCTGAGGGAGATGGACATGACACCCAGCCAATCAGACATGAAGAAAGGTAGGAGGAGACACAATTACCTGGGTCCTATTGATTAGACACCAAACGGAAGAAAACTGACTAAAACAGGGAGGGTCTACCTGGACCACAACTGCAGTAAATGTGCTCAATTTTTGTTTTAAAACATGTTCTGTTGAATACGACCCAGCTATAGCATCCCTCATCTAGTACCTGAGCACTGGAAAAGCTTGACTGAGAAATGTTGAAACAATTGCAGGCATGTTGGCTCATTATGCATAACTTACTTGTCCCTTAGTACCACTCCATCGATACAGGCACCGAACAGGACCACAGCGGACATGTCTATAAGGTCACATTAAGGAAAACAGACAGACCCACGCTCATTGCTAGCACATAGGGACATATCCTCACGTATCTCTGCTATGTCTGCACATTGAGAGTTTACATAAGTACACAGTTCGACAGTACTGTTACTGTTGGGTTATGTCTGATGTATTGCGGTACATGATGAATTGCTTTTGTTCTGTAATGGTTACTTTGAGATAAAGAACAACACGGTTGATTTGAAATTGCTTTCGTGGAGTTATCGTTTCGACATAACAAGCTTGAGGCTAAAGGCCCAATTCAAAGAAACCTAATATATATTTTATGTTGAAAAGTCAAATAAAAATGTTTTGTATAAAATAGAGCTCGTTTACTGTTGGTAGATGGCATGTGAGCGACAGCTAAAAGCCCATTGAGTCCAGAAACGGGAGCAGTAAAAGGATACACACGAGTGAGGTAGTGGTGATGGCCATGATAGTGCCGATGGGGATGGACTTCTGCGCGTCACGCAGGTCTCCAGACCGGTTGGATCCGGCCATGATCCCTGTGAAACACAAGAAGAGAGGCCACTTTAAAAAAAACTCCTGCTCACACAGTAACCTCTGCACATTTGCCTTTCAGTCCGAGAATTGTTTTCAAAACACAGACAGAGGTCTATAAGAAAACTCAGATCATCAAATAGTGGGCTTAGAAACTCACACAATAGCGTGTGTATGTCGATTTGAAACCTACTTTCCTTTGTTAAATTACCACAACTGAAAAATACAGCAAAATCATCCTTCTAATGACAAACAACTGCTTTTTGTGTAAAAAAAAAAATAATAATGACTTCAGATGAATCTTTGACAGTATCGTAAAACGTTTCAATAAATTGACACACATCTCCCCTATCTAGATCAAAAAAATAACCACACAAAACAACAAAAAAGGGTGATTATTTTCCCTTGATCCCTTGCGTCCTCTCTTTTCCTTGAGATCCACCCTTGGTGAATTCACCCTTTGAGGATGAGAGGAATGAGTTTCAGCTCTGTGTCTCTTCCTCTTTGCATTATCCTTTCCTGTCAGCTGACCTGTGACGGAGGGGAAGTAGATGCCGACCAGAAGGGTGAAGAAGCTGGTGATGTCAGCCAGGACATAGCGGTTGGAGTTGGTCAGAGTATCATCGGGGCCCTCCACGGTCGCAATCCCGATCTTGGCCACCAGATTGCCCTTCTCCAGGTAATTCCCAAATAGGTTTTCTGTGTGTGTGTGTGTGTGTGTGGGGGGGGGGGGAAGGGATTGAGGAAGAGGGAGAAGGGGGAGAGAGGGGGAGGGAGAAGTAAACAGAGAGAAAGAGGGAGAGAGAGGGCAATTTAATGGTAAAGAGAAAAGGGGGGATAGGGAGATAAAGGGAAAGAGAGTGAGGGGGTTTGGAGAGAGAGAGAGCGAGAAAGGGAGGGAGGAGGGAGAATATTATTTATAATCGCTATAAACGCCATCATACAGTACATACAATGGGGTGGCAAATAAACAAAGTGCAGTATGCTTCCTGCAAGAGCACGCGGGTATGTCTCCTGCATGTGTACTGTACTGTAGGTACAGTGACCTGAGTGTGGGTGGACCAGAAGAGTGCATGTTATTTGTGCTGTAGGTGTAACTGTGTTTGGAAAGAAAAAGTAGACAGAATAATAGTAGTTATAATAATATAATATTATGTTAACCTTTTATTCAAAGTGACCATCATACATGCATGCATTTTACGTATTGGTGACTCTGGCAGCAATAGAGCCCACAATCCTGGCATTGCAAGTGGCATGCTCTACCAACTGAGCCAGAAGAAGACTAATAGTCAACTGTGTTTGGTCACCTTTGAGGATGCCGCTCATGACCCCAGGGATGCCCTGGATGAAGGACACGTTGTTGTTGGCAAAGTACTCGTCACAGGTGGCGTTGAGGAAGGGAGTATCGCAGAAGATCTTCCACAGCTTGGTGGTGACTGTGCCGTTGCCACTCTCCAGTGTTTTGGCGCACACATCGAACCCTTTAGAGATCAGCGGGCGATTCCCAAGCATACAGACTCTGCGCAGCAGGGGAGATGTGTTAGTGTATTAGTTTAGTTCATTAGGATCCCCATTAGCCACTGCACATGCAGCAGCTACTCTTCCTGGGGTCCACATAAAACATACAAATACACGACAAAGTACCGAACAGTTATCGACAAGAACAACATAAGCTACATATTACTTGTGTTAGTGTGACGACCGGGAATCAAACCCCAACTGCCCATGCAGACAACTTTAGACTGAGTCGAAGACTAGGCATTGGCTTTGAGAGCTAGCACAAGTCTGTGGGTATCAGTCCCCATATTGAACAGAAGAGTCCTCCCTACTGAATATGTTCCATTTGTATTTAACCCATCTGCTTTGGTGCATTGAACATAATTTCTATATATTTTCAATATACTTCAAATCGTCTTAAAATGGGTGAACATGTGGTCAAATTATATTGCAACAAAAGTCTCAAAACCCAAATCCCCCATACGGGCCACAATTATATAAATAAATAAATTACATCAAACATGATTCACATCACACCCACATTGCTCAAGTTCGGCTCAGCCCCAATATTGAAGAGTAGCTTGGTCCCACATCTGTTTGTTCTGTCTTTCCAACTCCTATGGTCATTCTCATGTGACAATGACCATAGGACTTGACAAGAGGACACAAACAGATCTGGGAGCAGGCTAATTGGACAGTAGGGGCCCTTACGGGAAGTCAGGCGGTTCGATGGCTGTCTTGATGACTCCGGCATACACGGCCAGGATGGAGAGTATGACGCAGGCTAGAAAAAGCAGGGCCAGCTTGTTGACGTACTTGACCCCCACGAACACCACCGTGGCCATGAAACTGAGCACAATAGTGCCGTACACACGCATGTTGTTCAGCATCGCCGCCTCCGCCTCGGCCCCCTCCAGACCCTCCATCTTAAAAATGGCTGCCTGGGGGAGGATGTAGATCTGTAAGGGAGGGGAAAGGGGGGAGAAGAGAGAGAGAGAGAGAGAGAGAGAGAGAGAGAGAGAGAGAGAGAGAGATGACCGTTACATAGGACATGTATTTAATGTGGCCTAACAATTGTATGAAATTATTGACTTGAAGCTCTTTGTGCCAACATGGTGTACATTTTTGAAATTCTACTGTTCTTCTCTCTTAAACCAAGTTTGCCAACCTTGTCGGTATATGGCTATGTTCATAACATAGTGTCCTTTCCCTATTGACCGAGGAATTTTAAGGATGAAACAGCGTTTAAGGACAAAGCCTATGAGAAAGAAAGTGAGACCCAACAGTGACAAACAGGACTGTCAAGGTCACACTGCAGAAGAGACGGTCAGAGGTTTCCAGAGACCGCATAGAGCCCCGAGTTGATTATCCCTTTTAGACCAAGGCTATAATTAAGCAATAAGGCACGAGGGGGTGTGGTATATGGACAATATACCATAGTTGAGGGCTATTCTGGATACAGCCATTAGCTGTGGTATATTGGCGATATACCACAAACCACAGAGGTGACTTATTGCTGTTATAAACTGGTTACCAACGTAATTAGAGCAGAAAAAATAAATTGTATTGTCATACCCGTGGTATACAGTCTGATATACCACGGGTTTCAGCCAATCAGCATTCAGTGCTCGAACCACACAGTTTATAATATAACACATTTGCCGATAGAAATGTTATCAACATCCACTAAAGTAGCTAGCAAGTTTACTACAGTAGTTGCTGTGGTAACCAAACAAACATACTTGTTATTTTAAGGAGTACATTTGTTTTTGTATTCTGAAGTTGATACCCAAGCGGACTTGTCGTTAGTTATTTTGTCATGTTTTGATCCAGTCGTTAATTCGATTCATTCGACGTTGCTATGCTAAACAAATCATTGGCGTGTTCCTAGCTAGCAGAGATTCAAAGATGATGAGAGACAAGAACTTCAATAAATAATAATTGTATAAATATCCAATGGGCTTGCATAGCCCACACTGCACTGGTTAATGAACGAATGGCATTCGTTATTTATTGGGCTAGCTAGCCTACTGGCACGGGAGAGGTCACATTTGTAAAATGTAACATTATTGTACAGTTTGTAGAGGAAGAAAGATAGGCTTATGCAACCCTCAACTGTTGCAAACCAAATAAACTCAGCAAACAAAGAAACGTCCCTTTTTCAGGACCCTGTCTTTCAAAGATAATTAGTAAAAATCCAAATAACTTCACAGATCTTCATTGTCAAGGGTTTAAACATAGAGCCCGGATCTCAATCCCATTTAGCACGTCTGGGACCTGTTGGATCAGAGGGTGAGGGCTAGGGCCATTCCCCCCCAGAAATATCCGGAAACTTGCAGGTGCATTGGTGGAAGAGTGGGGTAACATCTCATAGCAAGAACGGGCAAATCTGGTGCAGTCCATGAGGAGGAGATGCACTGCAGTACTTAATGCAGCTGGTGGCCACACCAGATACTGACTGCTACTTTTGATTTTGACCCCCCTTTGCTCAGGGACACATTATTCCATTTATGTTAGTCACATGTCTGTGGAACGTGTTCAGTTTATGTCTCAGTTATTGAATCTTGTTATGTTCATACAAATATTTACACACATTAAGTTTGCTGAAAATAAACGCAGTTGACAGTGAGAGGACGTTTCTTTTTTTGCTGAGTTTAGTAGCATGGAAAAATAATGTGTAGATGCTTTTTTCCAGAGGGAGATGAAGTTTATGACTTTCCTGCCTGGGCTGCAGGACAGTTGTTGTCCCACAATTCCTGCATATCAACCATCAGCATCCAGGATCCAAACAACCCATTTTATAATGAAGCAATAAGGCCCGAGACAGTATGGAATTTAAGTGATAATGCCAGAGAAGCCGGTGTTTGGAGGATTGAGGGTATTATCACTTTCATACAACGGGTAACCAACATATTCAAATAATGATTGACATATTTTCATTATGGGGCGGCAGGGTAGCCTAGTGGTTAGAGCGTTGGACTAGTAACCGAAACGTTGCAAGTTCATATTCCCGAGCTGACAAGGTACAATTCTGTCATTCTGCCCCTGAACAGGCAGTTAACCTACTGTTCCTAGGCCATCATTGAAAATAAGAATTTGTTCTTAACTGACTTGCCTAGTTAAATAAAGATGCATATTTTCATTAAAAAAATATTCATACTATTTCATCCTTTCCCAAGATATAGTCCCCACACAAATCTAGGTTTGTGTGGGGATGGTCGTACATTCTATCGGTTCAGTTGCCAGAGACGCGACCCAGTTGTTCAGTTGTTCGTTCTAAATGTTCCATGGCCATACTGGCAAGCAACGTTCTTATCCCTTGCTTACAAGCTAGCCAACTTTGGTTAACTTACAGCGGTGTCAAAAAGTGCAGCCAGAATAACAGCAAAGTAGCTGCATTTGTTTAAGCTGTTTTCTAGTGACATTTATTTGGATACGTCTACAACAATGAGCTAATGAGACGCGTTTCGCCTGGCATAGAACTTCTGCTCACTCGTCAGGACACTGTTGTTCAGAAGAGCTAGCCAACAACACAGCTGACACAAAGACTCATTTCATTTGACCATTTTTAAATTGCATTTCTTTGTAAATAGCCATAAAAATGATGCCAGCTGATTCATGATTTCGACTGGCTGAGAAACACTGTCTGTCAGTCAATCTCGTACCAAGTCCCGACACGTTCATTACTATGGGACAGCTGGAGATCGAATTTTAATACTGAAACAATGTTGCAAATGTCCGGAGAGACAGACAACACGGCTTATACAAATCTCCGCTGTTGAAAACTAAATGTTTGTCTAAAATAAATGTGAGATAATGTCTAGATGCTTTTTATAGTGGAGATCAAGTTTATAAATTGCTTGGCTGGGCTGATGAGACAGTGGAATGCGTAGTCAGATGGAACAGAGTAAATAGGCATTTTAACATCATAGATTTAGCTGTGGTAACTTGTGGAATAGACACCGGCTGGAATGGGGTTTTAACCAATCAGCATTCATGATTAGACTCATCCGTTCTATAAATGGGAAATACACCATGGCTAAGGGCTGTTCTTAGGCACAATGCAGCAAGGAGTGCATGGATACAGCCCTTACCCGTGGTATATTGGCCATATAGGGTTAGGGTTAGGGTTAACCCACAAACCCCAGAGGTGCCTTATTGCTATTATAAATTGGTCACCAATGTAATTAGAGCAGTAAATGTACATGTTTAGTCATACCCGTGGTATACGGTCTGATATACCACGGGTGTCAGCCAATCAGCATTCAGGGCTCAAACCACCTGGATTATGATACATAATATAGTACATTTTGTCAGATATGCCATTCCAATAAAGTATTCTTCTTCCATACCAATCAATCAATTTAAGACAATAGGAAAATAATAAGTGGAGCAGTATAACTTGGATGTTCATTACTCTAGTGAGGTTGAGTTATTGTGTGGTGCAACGTACAATTGGGCCAAAACTCAAGCTTCAATGTGAACCCTTCGTCATTCTAAATATAGCTGCTTTTTGTGCTTCTATGGAGGGATAAACGAAAATTCAAAGCAGCCTTCTCCAGATCCTCTCCTCACAATTCAGAGGGGTTTGTTATTCCACAAAGGAAACTAATCCAGCTTTAACCCAGAAGACCAAATTAACCTCTAGGCTAGATCAGAATGTACAGATTCAGTCAAAGCCATCGGAGAAAAAACTATATAGGATGAATCTCAATTGTATTTCCTTGATTCATTGCATCCTCTCTCCGGCAACTTCTGTCAAAATGCATGGGAGGAGATGGATGGCCTGAGTGGAGACACTTCAGACCTCCTCCAATTCGTATTGAGAAGTGGCGGCAGTTTCAACGAATGGTCTTATTATTTAGCCAATGCTTGAGCTCTCCCTAATGCAGAATAGGGAGAGGAAGATCGAGCATAAAAAAGAGAGTGAGGAGCGAGTATGGGGACAGACAAAGATGAAAGATCTTTATATTTATTATAATTCATTGTGGGGAAGAGAGGAAGGAAATAGCATCAAAGCAGAATGAGGACAGAGAGAGAGAGAGAGAGAGAGAGAGAGAGAGAGAGAGAGAGAGAGAGAGAGAGAGAGAGAGAGAGAGAGAGAGAGAGAGAGAGAGAAAGACCGACACAGACAGAGATGGATAGAAAGATAAGTATTTCACACCCAGGTTCTTACCAGTAAGAGTTCGATGGACCCCAGGATGTACATGGCCCCAGCGAACGTTGTCCCGAGGTAGAAACAAATGCCCACAGCACCCCCAAACTCAGGCCCCAGAGAACGGGAGATCATGTAGTAGGATCCTCCAGCTACAGACATCAAATAAATACAAACATTCTGTCAATGACATACTTTTTAATGAAATATTGTATACAAACAGCATCTGCAACTGAATTGATTTGGAATTATATGGATTTGGAATGATATATGCCAGTTTGCAGCATTGCCATGATTTTCAAACACAATTGCTTCTTTGAAAGCATCACTATATTTCACGTGATTTCCCCGAGTTCAAATATAAATGAACCAAACCCGGCTATTCCCAAATCAGAGCAGGGTCATGTTCATTAGGGCACGCCAAAGAAAACCCCCAAAATGTTTTGCAACGGCAAACAAACATTTGCTTTTCTCAACGCACAGGTCCAGGCATAATAGCAGTGGGAAATACGGGTGCTGAGGCTGCTACAGCACCGTCTGATAAAACAGCTCAAGCCTGTAATTTCCTCTCACCTCTTGACAATCAAGGAGCGAGTCAGCCAGTGTGAGACGTGATTGTTGGATACCATCTCTAATCATATTCACCTGGCTGTGTAAGGTTCATGACGGGACCCAGGAGTCTGGACGTAACTAATATTATCGCGTTGCTAGGGCTACTGCACTGAATATGCATTTTGAGCCGAAAGGGAATTGAAGAGGGGGTACTATTCCCAACAGCGAACCCGGATGCCAACGCACGCTCACCCACCTGGCACGACTCCATTGGTAGCAATGGCACTCATTGAGATTGCAGTCAGCATGGTCTAAAGAGAGGGAGATGTAGAGAGAAGAGAACAGAGAGGGGAAATTGGGACGTTAGTATTGTGTAACATTTAATCTGTTACACCCTACCTGACAGGATATTTCACATTTTTCAGGTGAAACACAAATGGGAGGAAGTCAAGTTGTCTAGAGAGGACCGTGGTCTTCTTTGTACTTACTGACACCAATAAACACTATGTTCTGGCTTGTGCAGTTTCAGTTGAAAACCTTGTTAGTTTATAAGGACAACAGTGAATTTAGATTTGAATATTCTAATGTTCATGACTGGAAGTTTGATAGAATAACAACCCAGTGGGCTGTCAACAAAAGAGGCAACAAGTGATCGACAAGGCACATTCTTCCGCCAAGCACATCAATCTGTCTGTTTGGCTTTGAGTGGAGATGTGACCAGATGCACCGTTAGGACATGGAACAATGAAGATCAACTGTAGGCAGACATTTACTAAAGAACCCAGAGTATGGCAGCAAGGTAAAGGAAGTGTGTGTGTGTGTGTCTGTGTATATGACAGGGGAAGAGTGTGTATCTGAGAGAGAAAGTGTGGGATTTGCATGTGTTTAAGAGAGAGTGAGTAGTGAGGGAAAACTAGAGAGACATTTATGAGATTAAAATAAATCAAGTCATTAATATGTGTGTCTGAGAAAAAAATATGGCTTTAACAGTAATAATATTTAATTAGCCGTGGTGTACTTCCTTAATGTCTATGTAGGCAGAGAGAGAGAGAGAGAGAGAGAGAGAGAGAGAGAGAGAGAGAGAGAGAGAGAGAGAGAGAGACAGAGAGAGAGAGACACAGAGAGAGAGAGACACAGAGAGAGAGAGAGATACACAGAGACAGACCGACAAAGACAGAAAGAGATACAACCCAGAGGACTAAACCCTAGAAAGAGAGACAGGTGTGTGAAATAACTAGCCTGTGAGAGGATGGGGGGTGGACGACTGTTAATGTTTCTTGTGAACACAGCTGTCTGTCTGGGTTAACAACAGTCTGCTCGACCGTGCCATATTACTCTCTTATCAGGTCATAATGAAGTAAGGCTCTCTCTCTCTGAGGAGAGCAGATAAGACTAATTGTTTAAGTGGTTTATCTGATGTGGGCAGGCTGGAACATACGAGGAAGAGGTAGTTTGAGGCCAAGTGAATCACTCGACACAGTTGTATGGGAACGTTATGAGAGGGAGATAGAGCACTTACGGACTGTGTCACATGAGGAAAAAAAAAAAAAGCTTTCTACTTTTTATATAACGCCTTGCACTGTATAAGCATGACAGGATGATATAAATGAGCAGAGCCAACGTCATCAGAAATTGTTGAAATGTATTTTACGAAATGGGTGGGCCTCATTTTTAGGGAGGAGCTACATGGGCCAGACAGTGTGCGGGTCAGGAAATCACCAGAGGTCATTATGCAGCTTTTAGTAAGAGACCATCTCACGTGGAGAAACATGCGATAACACTACTTCAGCTCTTTGTCGTCAACTTCAAAAGACTTTGATGCTACCGGAAGCAGACATAACAAACCCCATCAGCAGACATAACAAGCCAGGTGGGATTGCAAATAACATCCAGACAAACATTATTATGTCTGCAGAGGTATAAACATGGCAACATATACTAACCAACTACTAACTATTTGCTCTTATGCGTGTCTGTGCAATGGTCTAATGATTTGTCACTGAATAATTATTAGTGCCTATGGCCTTTGGGTGTCATATTACATATTTCTGACTTCATTTAGAAGATGAGTCTTGGTGGGTTTAAATTGAGTGTTACTAACGCAAAACAAACATGAACACAGCCTAAGTATGAGATGAAGGCATTATTCCTATATGTCTGGGTGATGGAAGTTGCCCAATCTCTTCTCTGATTCTGAGTCTGCTATAAATCAGGATTAGGAATTATTGTGTTCATAAAACTTCCTCTCAGTATGTGTTGAATCTATTTTGGTTTGCAATGGCTTCCCATTTAGTTTGTGGTCAACAAAGACATTATTTACTGAGAGATGAAGAACATAGTGACAGCAACAATGATGCCCACATTCCAAATCCCATATTGTCACGTGTGCTCCCTCTCCAGGCTGCTAGTTAAATTTTAGATTAACTAACTTCAAAGATGGGCGATACCATGTGGAGTTGCCATGGAAACGAGAAATGCCACCATCGTTACGCGCACCTGGGTGTCTTCAGACTCACCTGGACTCCATCACCTCCCTGATTACCTTCCCTATATATGTCACTCCCTTTGGTTCCTTCCCCAGGCGTTATTGTTTCTGTTTCAGTTTCATGTCCGTGTGCTGTTAGTGTTTCTTATTTTGTATTATGTTCCGTTTATTTTATTAAAACACTCACTCCCTGAGCTTGCTTCCCGACTCTCAGCACACATCGTTACACATATTTTGATCAGCACGTGACAAGTGCAGCAGCCTCGTAGCTGAGCTCCTCTTCACTATGTAATTGTTGCGTCTTGGGTTTCAAGGAAAACATTCCCTTTAGTTTTTTGTGTAATACTGTAGCTATACGCTAGGCTACATCCTGTTGGTTTGTTTTGATCAGCTGCCAGAGATGACAGTATGGACAGTTTTCTGTGTCACCCCATTTACATTGTACTTCGGCTGCTATGCGGCTGACACTCAACTACTTTTCTCCTTCACCCCTTCTGACACCCAGGTGGCGACATGCATGTCTGCGTGCCTGGCAGACCTCTCCGCTTGGATGTCGGCCCACCACCTCAAGCTCAAACTCGACAGGATGAAGCTGCTATTTGGCCTGCCCGCTCCAAACCTCTCCATCACGGTGGACAACTCTACGATATTCCCCTTTTCAGAGTGCAAAGAACCCATACTTTCTGTTATGCTGGTGAATGAGGACCCAAAAGCGACTTAACAGAAACAGAGTCTTTATTCCAGTCTATAACAAAAACGATAATCCTGGATATAATCTCAGGTAAAGTCAAACAGGAAAACTGAAATCCTCTAGGCAGTAGAGGGGAACAACTGGAGACGCGACCACAGACTACAGGTCGCTTCGGGAAGGCGCAGGCCGTAGCTGATATAGATACCTGCTCACACGCAGCATCTGAAGAAGGCAGATACACGACAGGGCGGAACAAGGACACAGAACAGCAAACATCAAACCATGATCCGACAAGGACAGAAGCGGAAACAGAGGGAGAAATAGGGACTCTAATCAGAGGGCAAAATAGGGGACAGGTGTGAAAGAGTAAATGAGGTAGTTAAGAGAATGAGGAACAGCTGGGAGCAGGAACGGAACGATAGAGAGAGAGAGAGGGAGAGAGGGAGGGGGAGAGAGAGGGATAGAAAGAGGGAAAGAACCTAATAAGACCAGCAGGGGGAAAACGAATAGAAGGGGAAGCACAGGGACAAGACATGACAATCAATGACAAAACATGACACTTTCAATCTCTGCAAACAGGTTCATGGTCTACAACCCTCCAACTCAACTCTGGACCTTGAAGCCAATTCCACTGTATTTTTTCATTGTTCCCTTCTCATCAGGGACGGATTTAGACCTGGGACAGACTCATCTTGTTGGCTGACGAAAAGTAAATGTGAACAATTCCTCCCATATCTTAAATACGCTCCTCGTGATTCGATAAGGACGTGCGCAGTTGCGTCCTCGATGTCTTTCTTCACTTGTAGCCTATGAGAAAGACCCGATCAGATGACAGAGAGTATTGTGAATGAGAGGTGTTTCGGCAAACAGCCGGGAGAGGGGAATTATAATTATTATATTCAACCCAAGGGCACAACGGTCACTGGGCACAAAAGGCATGGAATTATTTAGGTTGCTTTACAGCCACACAAAGGGAATGCTGCCGGGAATTTCGACACATTATCAAGTGCTTGTCAAAATGTGAATGAGAGACTGATGAAGTGTGTACAGCCTACGCAAAAAAACAAAGCAGAGCTAATGCCTTTCATGTAACTTTTTTCAAATTATCATTAGAGTTGCATCATGCAGCCTTATAATACAGTAATTTTACTATTTGACATGAAGCTCCAATACCACAGACCCAGAACCACTGCCCTTCATTTGCAGTCCCAGTTTTAGGATATAAAGGTAATATCCTTTCCAAAGGGCTTGTCCTATTGAGTGATTCTCAGACTTTGCTGACATCCTGAGACGCCACAGTACCAACACGTCCCCTGGCTAATAAACAAGCTGCTAAAAATTACAATTACACAGCCGTTTAATCTGCCAGTTCTGGATGAGACACAACACAACACCGCTCAGCAGGGAGATTAACCATGGGACGAGCTGGGAAGTGCTACACAGAGAGTCCGGAATAATTGCAAATCCACATGTCCCTAACAAGCTAAGCCATCGATTTCATAGCGTTGCCGACAAGAAAAGTCCATTGGATTGGGAGCCGAGTGCCTTTTTGTGTCTTTGTGCCTCTGTCTTCTGAACCGGAAGCTTTGTGAACACAAGCACTAGCCTCAATAGGGTCAAAATGATCTAGCTTCAGACTCATATAGAGTGGAGTTCCGATTGATTGTATCGTCCAAGTGAAACTACAACTCCTTTGAATGACTTTGCTGAAGTCGTTCTGAAATTGGTTTTGACAGGAAGTGGTTTGAACCTACCCTGAGAAAGGGAACTAAAGCCATCATTATATACATTTACTAGACTTTTCAATGCCACAGAAGCGCAAGTTCATGGTCTCTATTGTAGAGTATACCGTACATCAATCTATTGGAGCAGGTTCACTACTGACTGCATTGTCAGGTAAAGGTGGATGGAATGTCTTCTGTTTTTAGACTTATTAGCAAACGTATGTGTGCTGAATTCCAAATCAACCGCTAACCCCTACATCCTAAGCACCCTCGTAGAGCTGAGAGTTAGATAGATATCTATGCATTATAGTAATTGAGACTCTTACAACTCAATCGCTGGTTGAAAACTGTTTTCTGCCCCTCCCAAAAGACAGAATTTGTACATAATTGGACCTCTTTCTGGGACTCACCCACAAACAGGACCAAGCCTGGCCTGTTGAGGAGTGACGGACTCTATCCTAGCTGGAGGGGTGCTCTCATCTTATCTACGAACATAGACAGGGCTCTAACTCCCCTAGCTCCATAATGAGATAGGGTGCAGGCCAGGCAGCAGGATGTTAGCCAGCCTGCCAGCTTAGTGGAGTCTGCCAATAGCACAGTCAGTGTAGTCAGCTCAGCTATCCCCATTGAGACCGTGTCTGTGCCTCGACCTGGGTTGGGCAAAACTAAACATGGCGGTGTTCGTCTTAGCAATCTCACTAGAATAAAGACCTCCTCCATTCCTGTCATTATTGGAAGAGATTGTGATACATCACATCTCAAAATAGGGCTACTTAATGTTAGATCCCTCACTTCCAAGGCAGTTATAGTCAATGAACTAATCATTGATCATAATTTTGATGTGATTGGCCTGACTGAAACATGGCTTAAGCCAAATTAATTTGCTGTGTTAAATGAGGCCTCAGGAGGTGGAGGTGTTGCTAACATTTATGAGAGCAAATTTCAATTTACAAAACCCCCCCGACGTTTTCGTCTTTTGCGGTTCTAGTCATGAAATCTATGCAGCCTACTCATATCACTTTTTATAGCTACTGTTTACAGGCCTCCTGGGCCATATACTACGTTCCCTGAATTCCTATCGGACCTTGCAGTCATGTCAGATAATATTCCAATTTTTGGTGACTTTAATATTCACATGGAAAAGTCCACAACCCACTCCAAAAGGCTTTCGGAGCCATCATTGACTCAGTGGGTTCTGTCCAACATGTCTCCGGACCTACTCACTGCCACAGTCATACTCTGAACCTAGTTTTGTCCCATAGAAAAATTGTTGTGGATCTTTATGTTTTTCCTCATAATCCTGGACTAGTGGACCATTTCATCACGTTTGCAATCGCAAAAAATAATCTGCTCAGACCCCAACAAAGGATCATCAAAAATTGTGCTATTAATTCTCGGACACCCCAAATATTCCTAGATGCCCTTCCAGGCTCCCTCCGCCTACCCAAGGACGTCAGAGTACAAAAATCAGTTAACCACCTAACTGAGGAACTCAATTTAACCTTGCGAATTACCCTAGATGCAGTCGCACCCCTAAAAACCAAAAACATTTGTCATAAGAAACTAGCTCCCTGGTATACAGAAAATATGCAGGGCTTTTTCCTATAGAGCTCCATTTTTATGGAATGGTCTGCCTACCCATGTGAGAGACGCAGACTCTGTCTCAACTTTGAAGTCTTTATTGAAGACTCATCTCTTCAGGCACTGGGGCAACGAACCACCCTTGCTGTCTCTGCCTGGCCAGTTCCCCTCTCTCCACTGGGATTCTCTGCCTACAACCCTATTACAGGGGCTGTCACTGGCTTACTGGTGCTATTCCATGCTGTCCCTAGGTGGGGTGCGTCACTTGAGTGGGTTGAGTCACTGATGTGATCTTCCTGTCTGGGTTGGCGCCCCCCCTTGGGTTGTACCGTGGTGGAGATCTTTGTAGGCTATACTCGGCCTTGTCTCAGGATGGTTAGTTGGTGGTTGAAGATATTCCTCTAGTGGTGTGGGGGCTGTGCTTTGGAAAAGTGGGTGGGGTTATATCCTGCCTGTTTGTCCCTGTCCGGAGGTATCGTCGGACGGGGCCACAGTGTCCCACGACCCCTCCTGTCTCAGCATCCAGTATTTATGCTGCAGTAGTTTATGTATCGGGGGGCTATGGTCAGTCTGTTATATCTGGAGAATTTCTCCTGTCTTATCCGGTGTCCTGTGTGAATTTAAGTATGCACGCTCTAATTCTTTCTTTCTCTCTTTCGGAGGACCTGAGCCCTAGGACCATGCCTCAGGCCTAGCCTGATGACTCATTGATGTCTCCAGTCACCTGGCCATGCTGCTGCTCCAGTTTCAACTGTTCTGCCTGCGGCTATGGAACCCTGACCTGTTCACCGGACCTGCTACCTGTCCCAGACCTGCTGTTTTCAACTTTCTAGAGACAGTAGGAGCTGTAGAGATACTCTGAATGATCGGCTATGAAAAGCCAACTGACATTTACTCCTGAGGTTGCACCCTCGACAAACACTGTGATTATTATTATTTGACCATGCTGGTCGTCTATGAACATTTGAACATCTTGGCCGTGTTCTGTTATAATCTCCACCCTGCACAGTCAGAAAAGGACTGGCCACCCCTCATAGCCTGGTTCCTCTCTAGGTTTCCTAGCCACCGTGCTTCTACACCTGCATTGCTTGCTGTTTGGGGCTTTCGGCTGGGTTTCTGTACAGCACTTTGCGATATCCGCTGATGTAAGAAATGCTTGATTAATCCATTTGATTTGATTTGATCTATTCTAATTGGCTGGGTGAGAAATACCGCCATATCTAATCCTCTAAGATCTAGTGGCTAAGGAATAGGGGCTTCGGGTCGATTTGTAAATCAGAAATAGTTTTGCCTCAATGAGCTGCCAAGTTACTATGCAGTCAAATAACAAATGAGGAAACTGAGTTAACACTTGCTTCAGCTATTATCCTTACTTTTCAACATGGGAAGGGAAACTTATTTTAAAAGAACAATCTGATTTTATGTTTATTTTCTGACCCAGATTGCATCTATTTCGCAGAAGGAGCACAGAACAAACCTACTGTACAGCCTAAATGCTAACTAGACTGTCTAATCTTTTTCAAGACAACAACATTTAATCTCAGGTTTGTTGTTGTCAATGTAAAACGCATAAGCCTCCACAGATACATGTCAACATCACTTTTCTCTAACAAGATTTCCCAGATCGGGGCCATATTGCTAATGGTAATGCTCTCATATCATTAAATCCTTTTAAGGGCTTTGTTACCATTGTATGCCATTTCAGTCCTAATTCTAAACCCCCTGAAACAGATTTCATTATGTGTCCTTCCAACAAACCAACAACCATTGAATTAATGAGCAAGTACAATATGGTGCTGGCTGTTTGAGATTTAAGATTGCATGTGAATTGTTTTACACAATTCCTTCTGATGCAAAAACTAAAGCAGGAAGTACCAGTGACTCGCTCAATACGGAAGTGGTCAGATGACGCAGACGCTAAGCTACAGAACTGTTTTGCTAGCACAGACTGGAATATGTTCCAGGATTCTTCCGATGGCATTGAGGAGTACACAACATCAGTCACTGGCTTTATCAATAAGTGCATCGATGACGTCATCCCCACAGGGATCATACGTACATACCCCAACCAGAAGCCATGGATTACAGGCAGCGTCCGTATTGAGCTATAGAGCAGATTTGCCGCTTTCAAGGAGCGGGACTCTAACCCGAACGCTTATAAGAAATCCCCCTATGCTCTCTAATAAACCATCAAACAGGCAAAGCGTCAATACAGAACTAAGATTGAATCCTACTACACCGGCTCTGACGCTCGTCGGATGTGGCAGGGCTTGCCAACTATTACGGAATACAAAAGAAAGCACAGCCGCGAGCTGCCCAGTGACACGAGCATACCAGACGAGCATGCATGAGAGCACCAGCTGAGTACCAGCTGTGACGACTGTTTGATCATGCTCTTCGTAGCCGATGTGACTAAGACCTTTAAACAGGTCAACATTCACAATGCAGCAGGGCCAGATGGATTACCAGAACGTGTACTTCGAGCATGCGCTGACCAACTGGCAAGTGTTTTCACTGACATTTTCAACCTCTCCATGACCGAGTCTGTAATTACATTTACATTTAAGTCATTTAGCAGACGCTCTTATCCAGAGCGACTTACAAATTGGTGATACCAACATGTTTCAAGCAGACCATCACCGCCCCAACAGATACACAGATGACGCAATCTCTATTACACTCCGCACTGCCCTTTCCCACCAAGACCAAAGGAACACATATGTGAGAATGCTATTCATTGACTACAGCTCAGCGTTCAACACCATAGTGCCCTCAAAGCTCATCACTAAGCTAAGGACCCTGGGACTAAACACCTCCCTCTGCAACTGGATTCTGGACTTCCTGACGGGCCAGCCCAGGTGGTAAGGGTAGGTAACAAAACATTTGCCACACTGATCATCAACATGGGGGCCCCTCAGGGGTGCTTGCTTAGTCCCCTCCTGTACCCACTGTTCACCCATGACTGCATGGTCAAGCACGACTCCAACACCATCATTAAGTTTGCAGACGACACAACAGTGGTAGGCTTTATCACCGACAATGATGAGACAGCCTATTGGGAGGACTTCAACATGATAAAGACAAAGAAGATGATCATGGACTACAGGGCTGTAGTGGAGCAGGTTAAGATCTTCAAGTTCCTTGGTGTCCACATCACCAACAAACTATCATGGTCCAAACACACCAAGACAGTTGTGAAGAGAGCATGACAATGGCTATTCCCCCTCAGGAGACTGAAAAGATTTGGCATGGGTCCTCTGATTCAGAGAGGTGCGGGGGGCTGCCATAATACACATCCACGGTGCACAGTGGGTTAACTGCCTTGCTTAGGGGCACGCTGAGCTGTAGTCAATGAATAGCAGCACACAACAACATATTTTTAACTTGTCAGCTCAGGGATTCAATCCAGCAACCTTTCAGTTACTGGCCCAACACGCTAACCACTAGGCAACCAAGTCTAGGTACAAAAGGCTTCTTAACAGCTTCTACCCCCAAGCTGTATAAATGTTATTCAAAAAGGGCCATAAGCTGTTATTGTTCATTAACAAAATCATGTCATGTCTCTTCTACAACCTATGTGAAGCATTGATGAGGAAAGGCATTTTCAATACTTCCGCATGTCAGCTGCCAGATTTGAAGACTTACTTCAGCGGTTCGCCCGCCACATCTCACACAAGAGAACACACAACTTGTCCGTTAAGTGTTGCAGTAAGACTGGCTGTGACCATTTGGTTTTTGGCGAGTGGCAGCACACAGCAATGTATCACTGTGAGACATAACCTAGGAATCTCAACAGTTTTCTGCAATTGTAAAAGAAGTGTGCCAGGCTACCTGGCATGTCCTGAAGGAGGATTTTGTTGCTCCTCCCTCCGTGAAAGAAATGGCCTGAAATCACTAGAGTTTTGGGATTGTTGGATTTATCAGTTTTGTGCAGGACCTGTCGACAGAAAACATATTCAGATACAAGCAAGTACTAGAACTACTAGTGCTTTTTCGCAATGGTCCTGATGGCTGTCTGCAATGTAAAGTATCGCTTCACCATGATCTACTTGGGCACATATGGAGGGAGGGAGAAGCGGGAATCTTATCGCAAAGCCATTGTCTCAAAAGTGGGGTTAAAAATTTATCAACTTTCAAAGCAGAATTACTTTCGCATTCTTCCTCAACTGCAGTGTATGATATACCCTTTTCTAGGAGTCTCTACTTTTATCCAATGTAAAAAATAAAATAAAAATGTATCTACATAGGACTGAATCCGGGTGGTGGGTCACATTTGATAGCCTTCATGTTCCTGTTAAATACTAATGGAAACGCTTATTCTATTCAAACGTTCTTCTGGTCTTGATGACGCCAAGATAATCTACAACTACCGTCATTCAAGAGCCAGAAAAATGTCAGAGAACTGCTTTGGGATCCTTGCTGCAAGATGTAGGATCCTGTGACGAGCCCTTGAGGTTGCCCCAGAGAAAGCTGATGCCTTTGTGAAGGCCCGCGTGGCCCTCCACATCTACCTTTGCACTGCAGACACTGGCAACACAGTCATTAACACGGTACATCTACCCCATGTTTCTTGACCACTTAACACCCACTGGGGACCTGCGTCCCGGTGAGTGAAGACAGGTGGTACACCAGCTTCCTGGACCCAAGAAACATGTCGGCAGACAGGGAAACCAGAGTTGCAGGACACACACTGACGGCAGCAGCCCCATTCCTCTTCTCCTTCATCCTTTTTTCAGATTGCGAACACACCAGCCCCGAATCGTACTCCATTTTTCTTTGATATCAGTATCGATTTCCCAAATTTAGTGATATCTCCTTCCAGCTGTTATCTTTTGCGTTCTTGTCCGAAATACAACTTCATTTAAGGACTGTAGAGGTTATCGTATTGTCTCACCTCCTCACACAGGCGCTTCTCAGAACTGGACAAAGATGTAATTGCACATCGCAAATGTTGAAATAAAAAAAAGGATGGAAGAGTAGTAGCAGTGAACTAGAGGCGCGTCCATCTCTTCGTGATTATACCAGAAGGGATACGAGAAGGGATGGGATGTAGACACAAGGTCGGACTTCTGTAGCAAAACTCACTCAATACTGCCCCTCAAGTCAGTACAAGATATGATTACAAGGAGCTGGCCCTTTTGTGACCAAAAACAACACACTCGGTACCTTCCGTCACCATAGTGTTTGAATTGACCTTTAAGACTAAAGAAAGAGATGGTGTGCACCTAACCCCCAAAAAACTCATACTTACAATATGTACCTGTTTATTATTGCTAATAATATTTCAGTTATAAGGATACTACCTTTCTCTCCTATGCGGCTTAAACGGCAGAGGGTGAAAATGTTGCTTTGTCATTGTTGAATGTAGAGTAATCATTAGTCCAAACCATAGAAAACAGTTGCAAATAAAAACACGAGTTTCTAGTATACAAATTCAGGTAGGTCCCTCCCCGTTTCATTACGTTTGCTTCTGTTTGGTTCCTGGTATGTCTCTGTCCAAAAAATTTAAGAATCGATCTGTTAGCCCAACTAACCAGTGGAGGCTGGGGACCTGTAGGAGGCTGGTAGGAGGCTGGGCTGGGGGGGGGGGGACCTGTAGGAGGACAGGCTATTTGAAATGGCTGGAATGGAATAAATGCATTTATTCCATTCCAGCCATTACAATGAGCCCGTCCTCCTATAGCTCCTCCCACCAGCCTCCACTATAACTAACACTGTATGGTTGGTATGGTTTAACAGTGTACAAATGTGTAAAGGCTGACGCCGGACAGGAGGAGCAGGTACGGGGAGTCAGACATTTATATGGTAACAGACATAGAACAAGACAGGAACAGCGTCACCACACAGGTAACACGGTCATATGACAAACAATGCAGCAGAGGGGAACAGAGCTGGGGAACTGACAAATATAGGGGAGGTAACAAACAGGTGATTAAGTGAGTCAAGGTGAGTTCAATATCACTGAAGCGCTTGATGAGGGAAGGCAAGTGTGGGTAAATGATGGTGGCAGGAGTGCGTAATGCAAGCGGGAGCAGGCGTGACAAAAAGTTATAACAACCCCTGTATTTCAACAATGTATCCATTGTATGATAGTTTATTAACCTTGAAGAGAGATTAAGAAAAATAGCATGAATGAGGTCTGTAAGTAGAAGAAGATTTATTATTCAATCTGTACAGCTAAACGCCCCGGGACTGAGCCATTTTGTCAAGGCCACGATTTTGGCAGTCGGCATGGAATTCAACATGTTAGGGAAGCACCTTGCCACGCAGTCAGACTCCTAAACAGTCTTTGGAAAAGGAGAGAGAGATTGAGAGAGAGAGAGAGAGAGAGAGAGAGAGAGAGAGAGAGAGAGAGAGAGAGAGAGAGAGAGAGAGAGAGATAGAGGGATGACAGTGAGAGAGAGAGAGGGATGACAGTGAGAGAGAGAGGGATGACAGTGAGAGAGAGGGATGACAGTGAGAGAAAGAGAGAGAGAGAGAGAGAGAGAGAGAGAGAGAGAGAGAGAGAGAGAGAGAGAGAGAGAGAGAGAGAGAGAGAGAGAGTACAGAGAGAGAGAGAGTACAGAGAGAGGGATGACAGTGAGAGGGATGACAGTGAGAGAGAGAGAGAGAGAGAGAGAGAGAGAGAGAGAGAGAGAGAGAGAGAGAGAGAGAGAGAGAGAGAGAGAGAGAGAGAGAGAGAGAGAGAGAACAGAGAGAAGGATGACAGTGAGAGAAAGAGAGAGAGAGAGAGAGTACAGAGAGAGGGATGACAGTGAGAGAGAGAGAGAGAGAGAACAGAGAGAGAGAACAGAGAGAGGGATGACAGTGAGAGAGAGAGAGAGAGAGAGAGAGAGAGAGAGTACAGAGAGAGGGATGACAGTGAGAGAAAGAGAGAAAGAGAGAGAGAGAGAACAGAGAGAGGGATGAGAGAGGAGAGAGAGAGAGAGAACAGAGAGAGGGATGAGAGAGAGAGAGAGAGAGAGAGAGAGAGAGAGAGAGAGAGAGAGAGAGAGAGAGAGAGAGAGAGAGAGAGAGAGAGAGATGACAGTGAGAGAGAGGGATGACAGTGAGAGAAAGAGAGAGAGAGGGATGACAGTGAGAGAAAGAGAGAGAGAGTACAGAGAGGGATGACAGTGAGTGAGAGAGAGAGAGCGAGAGAGAGAGAGAGAGAGAGAGAGAGAGAGAGAGAGAGAGAGAGAGAGAGAGAGAGAGAGAGAGAGAGAGAGAGAAGAGAGGGATGACAGTGAGAGAGAACAGAGGGATGACAGTGAGAGAAAGAGAGAGAGGGATGACAGAGAGGGATGACAGTGAGAGAGAGAGAGAGAAAGAAAGAGAGAGAGAGTACAGAGAGAGGGATGACAGTGAGAGAGAGAGAGAGAGAGAGAGAGAGAGAGAGAGAGAGAGAGAGAGAGAGAGAGAGAGAGAGAGAGTACACAGAGAGAGAGAGAGAGAGAGAGAGAGAGAGAGAGAGAGAGAGAGAGAGAGAGAGAGAGAGAGAGAGAGAGAGAGAGAGAGAGAGAGAGAGAGAGAGAACAGAGAGATGAGGGAGGACAGAGGGCAGAAGAAGGGACGAAAACCAACTGTACTGGGGACACAGGACCTGGAGGAAATGAATAGGGCGAACAAACAACAGACTTTCCATCCAGACAACTAAAGCTAATTTGATCATGGTGACAACAAGGCTACATTCATTATCAGTGGTAAAAATAGACATGAATGTGTTATGCTACACTAAGAGCTGGGGGACATACACAGGCACACTACTCCTCTAGTAAAATACCACATTAATAATGGTCGGATGCTCCTTCAAACATACAGTTTAATGGGACATTGCTCCAGAGACGCATCACACAGAGATGCATAACACAATGCTTCCCAGAATGTACCAACGAAGACACACTGGAAGGATAAGAGCCGGGAGAAGGGGGAGTGGTCGATTGTGCCCGTAATTGTTTAGTTGAAGTGTCAGGTTTATTGAGGAAGGTCTACAAACTGCACAATTGATAGTAATTTAGACTAAGAATGCATCGAGAGATACCAACCTGTCATTACCATCATTGTCATTGTTTTGTTTACCATGTTGTCAGAATTTTTATGTTAAATTGCATCAATTCATATAGATTGCTGGATGATACGGTACAATTCATTGCACACAAGGCTGTGTCTGTGTCTTGCGTTAACACCCAAGGATGAAAATAAAGGAGACGGGCATTGAGACCAGCATCACATGGCTATAGAATGGAATGGATGGACAGTTCTTTCCCCAGTCTTAGTCGCATTGAGGGTGGTATGAAATTATTAAACATGTACTTTCTCTCTTCCTTGTCCAAGTCAATCTGTTTTTAGTGTTGTTGAACATAAGATTGATCATTGTTCTAGAGGAGGGATTGATGTATATTGACTAATTGATTTGAGAATGTTTTACCATGTTTATAAGGTACATTAGAAGTAGGGACTATTGTGTTATGGGTGAGATGGAATGATATACACCTGTATGTGCAAATGTATTTGTAGCAGGAGGCGAGCTACATACAAGGCCTGTGTTTGAGACAGAATGTTTACATAAGGCTGTTAATATGGCTGCAGGGGCAGTATTGAGTAGCTTGGATGAAAGGTGCCCAGAGTAAACGGCCTGCTCCTCAGCCCCAGTTACTAATATTATTATTAGTATTGGATAGAAAACACTCTGGAGTTTCCAAAACTGTTTGAATGACGTCTGTGAGTATAACAGAACTCATATGGCAGGCAAAAACCTGAGGAGAAATCCAAACAGGAAGTGAGAAATCTGAGGTTTGTAGGTTTTCAATACAGTTGAAAAATATGTGGCTCAGAATTTTGTCCCATTGAAATCCCCTAGAGATATGAATGAAGTTGCACTTCCTAGGGCTTCCACTAGGTGTCAACCGTCTATAAAAATTTGAATGAGGCTTCTACTGTGTTGTGGGACTGAATAAGAACAGAATAAGCCATTTTCTGGTCACGCACATTCCACATTGCTCCTCAAGACACAAAGGAATTCTCCGGTTGGAACTTTATTGAAGATATATGATAAAAAACATCCTAATGATTAATTCTGTACTTAGTTTAAAATGTTTCTTCGACCTGGAATATAACTATTTGATGTGTTTTCCGAAGTAACGCTTGACCAGAACGAGTGTTTGGATATGTATACCAAACGCACTAACAAAATGAGATATTTGGACATAAATCATTTTCGAACAAAACAAACATGTATTGTGGACCTGGGATTCCTGGGAGTGCATTCTGATGAAGATCAAAGGTAAGGGAATATTTATCATGTAATTTCTTGTTTATGTTGACGCCATCTTTGCGCCTGTGGTGTTTTTAAATTGAGCGCCGTCTCAGATTATTGCATGCATTTCTTTTTCCGTAAAGTTTTTTTTAAATCTGACCCAGCGGTTGCATTAAGGAGAGGTATATCTATAATTCCATGTGTATAACTATATTAGCATCTACATTTATAATGAGTATTTCTGTATTTCTATATTATCATCTACATTTATTATGAGTATTTCTGTTGAATGATGTGGCTATGCAAAATCACTTGTTTTTGGAACTAGTGAATCTAACGCGCCAAAGTAAATTCAGAATTTTAAAAATATAAATATGAACTTTATCAAACAAAACATGCATGTATTGTGTAACATGAAGTCCTATGAGTGTCATCTGATGAAGATAATTCAAGGTTAGTGATTAATTTGATCTTTATTTCTGGTTTTTGTGAAGGCTATATTTTGCTGGAAAATGACTGTGCTTATTGTGGTTTGGTGGAGACCTAACATAATCGTTTTGTAGTGCTTTCGCTGAAAAGCCTATTTGAAATCGAACACTTTGGTGGGATTAACAACGAGAATAACTTTAAAATGATATAAGACACATGCATGTTTTAGGAATTATAATTATGAGATTTCTGTGGTTTGAATTTTGGCGCCTCTATTTTCACTGGTACTTGTCATATATATCCTGGTATCGGGATTGCAGCCATAACAGGTTAATGCATCATATAAAAGGATAGATGTTGGAGTAATTGTCCACTGGACAACATTCTAGAGGCATTGAGGTAAAACGTATATATACAGTGCTGAGTTACCTCAAGAGGATGTAGCGTTGATTAGGGCTACGTACTTGCCTATCAGGTGACGTGCCTATCAGGTGGACGAAGAAGGAGATGGGGAACAAAGTGAAAATAACATGGCTTGGGAACACCTCTTATAACCTGTGGCCTGATGGGGAAGACAGGGTTAAAGAAGGACGTTTTCTAGGGCCTTCATTTTTGTGGAATCCAAGCAGAAAAATAATTCTGTAGACATAGAATCAGGTGAAGAGAGAGTGGGAATTGTCATGTTATCAAACTTTGGGTTTTCTTCGCATATATAATTATGCATAGCTTACCACATTGTTAATACTGTTATGTTTTGTGTTTCTTGTTGCTTCTCATGTCCTGTGCTATCACTCTCTTAGGAACTTAAAGGAGAAAGTTGAAATGGGAAAAGGTCAACAGCTCCAGCGGACACGTTATTGTCAGTGTTCTCGGAGAAGTGGAAATAAGAGTGTGCATGGTGTGACTATAGAACAGAGGCCATACGTCTCTGAGTTTGTAAACCTCACTGTGAATGTAAATCATATTTATATTTTTTTGCTCCATGTTTGTCATATAATTTCTGGTTCATTTATAAGTCATTTCCAAGTTTATGTACGTTGTACAGTAGGAAGCTAATGTTCAAGAGGAGGGACTGTTGGGTTCTGAAAATATGAAATATACTTATTCATGTCACTGAGTGAGAGACGGGAATGTATAGCGTTGACATTCTGTCCGGATATGTTATTGTTCGCCATCAGGAATCCTAGGGGAGGAAAAAAGACGGTCTGGTACGAGTCAACATGACAGCCGGGAGTTGGGGAGGAGTGAGCACTTTGGGGCAGAGGTCCGGTTAGAGGAAGTAGAGGAAGAAGAGATATCACTAAGATTCTGTCTAGCAACAGAGATGCATTGGCTGTTCAGATGTGTAGGAGGAGTCTCAGCATAGGAGAAAGGGTTAAATATCAATGCTTGTGCGAACATGTCTTTTGTCTTATGCAGCTGTATCGACCCAATGGGTGAATAAACTTGGCTTGAGCTTTATTAAGCGTCCGTGAGTTTTAATAGCTTCATTTAGAACCTAACACTAGTCAATCACCAAACATTTATGTTGAGAATCCAACGATAAAGGCATTCACTCAATTTCTCTCTCTGTGTTGCGCTGATGGCGGTAGGTGTACTTGATTCAGAAACCCTGCGCACCAAGTAGCCAAAGTTTCCCCATTTTTCTCCCATTTAATTTGTCTGAAACGACCAACTCTGCCCACCCTGCGGACTGGGAGATCTGTGGCTAAATCGTGTGCCCCGGATACCTCAAATCACTGTGGCTTCCTGGACCCCAGCCCGGTTTGATACTAGCCAGAGAGAAACTGTCAAAGAAAACAGCAAAGAGATCCTGCTTTTATGAGTGAGTTCATGTGTAAGTTTATTCAGCACTGTCAACACTGTTTTTATTCATCACTATTACAAAACGTACTTCCACTCGTCACTGCAGCTGCAATGAATGAGTAGCCAAGTGTATCGATAGCGTTTTTTTTATTAACAGCTTGTCGTGTCTATTTCACTGTCCTTTGGAAACATATCTCTTGTCATATTCCCACAACCTAAAGAAACGTGTTATGAACTTTTATTAAAGAACATAAAGAAATGTGTTCTGGGAATGTTCTTGTATCATCAAGTGAAGTTTTTTTTGTTACACCCTAAAACATTTACATTTACATTTAAGTCATTTAGCAGACGCTCTTATAAAAGAAACATTGTATAATTATCTGCACAACTGGACAGCTTTTGGTTGGTCCCACAACCTAATGGAACATTCTGGGAACCAGGTCCTACCAGGACGAGACTTCACTTATTACAGGGTTTATCAACATTCATACAGACCAATTTTCCTGTCGTCCGATCTTGAGTTAATTGTTTGTGGCAAATTGTTCAATATAACAGGCAGGAGTGAGTACACAATTGATACATTTCATTTTCGTATTGGGTTTATCTACCGATGGCCTGTATAGGTCCGGAAAGACACATGGTTGTTTTTAGATATTTTTTTACATAAAAAAAAAAAAGGAAATGGCGAAGAGCAGGGCCAGAGAACTCAGAGACACTGCTTTTGGAATTAATGATCACTTCCCCATGGAGATCAATGAAAAGGGGAAAAAAAATATCCCATCCTGAAAGAGAAGCGTTGCCTGAACCAACAAGTCTCCTTGGTGATGGATAAACTTTACATCAATGGGCAACTGTATCGGGACTCTAGAGTAACTCCCTGGCTATTTTAATCCAATGTTCAAATCTGAGTTTGTGTGTTGTAGTGACAACTTGAAGTGACAACTTCAACTATAACAAATACTGTACATGCTCTATTGAACTTCCCTTGACAAGGAAAGGTCTGCATATAGCTCAGGCTATGTACTCTATGTAGCCTTCCTAACAAAATTACATAAGGTTTTAAAGTTGGTCAACATAAATCATATTTTAGCTTTAACCGAAACGCATTTGGATGCATCCGTTAATGATGGGCAAATTAACATTCATGGATATAGCCTACTTAGAAGGGACAGAAATAGGAATGGTGTTGGTGTAGCATTGTACATTCAGAATCATATGCCTTGAAAGAGGAGGGATGACCTTAATGTATGTCAAGTAGAGGCACTATGGCCTCAAGTAGATCTGCCTGACCAGACACCCATATTGTTAGGATGTGTGTATAGACCTCTTAGCTCTAAGGTGTCTTATCTGGATGACAAATGCACTGGGTTTGACCAGGCCACAGATAGTAACAGAGATGCACAGTATTTATCTGGGGTGATTTCAATATAAATTGGAAGGATCATAATAATTCAAATATAACTAAATTAATGAGATATGCCGAGAGTTGTGGTTTGAAACACATGGTTAATGACACTACTAGATTATCAACTAAGTTTGGTCACTGTTCATAAATGTGCATTGATCTGATCTTCTGTAATATTCCATTGCAATGCTTAAAGGTCAGATCAATGCCAGTAGTCTGGACAGACCATAATATTGTGACCACCACCATGAACACCAAGGTTCCAAAGAAACCCACAAGGATTGTGGTCAAGAGAAATCTTTTAACATTTAATCATGAGTAATTTCAAAATGATTTGGCTGCTCCACCCTGGGAGCTGATTTATCTAGAGGAGTATTTAAATCACTGGGGTAATGGACCATCATGTATGAAAGAGTACAGTTTGGGCTTGTCCATCTCCATGGATTGATGATGAACTGGGTGAGGCATAAATATGGCAAAAGTCTTAGCAGCCAAATATAAACAGGGAATTGATGAACAGAATTATAGAACACTACCTAATAATGCAGTTAAATTAAATCATATGAATTTTTATTATATTTGACAAAAATGCATTTATTGATTGTATAAAATGATGCAAAAAAGGTATGGAATACAATTGAGGGCTTACTTAACTGAGTACATCTATTTCAAAGGTGCATCTGTCTCACTATGCCCATCTAGTGTGGAGCTTGATGGGAGAATAATAACAAAAGTATCTGATATTGTCAATTTTTTTCCCAGATGAATTTTTACAAAGACAACAAATTTACTGAGAGATAATGTAACACCATTCTTCCAAACAAGCTGTTGTCCAATGGATTGATGATCATATTATGAGCAAAAAAAACTGCTCTTTTAGTCTACCATTGGTGTCAGCAGAGGAATTGTTCAAACTATTGAAGTCATTACCCAATGGTAAATCTACGGGTTATATGATTTTATGGAAAATGTTTTACTTCGTTATGCTGCTCCCCAGATTGCAGCTTCACTGAAATACATATGAAATTGATCACTGGAAAAGGGGACATTTCCGAATGTATGGAAGGATGCTAAGCTGTGTCCAATCCAGAAAGAGAGCAAAGAACCCATTACTCCTGCCAATAGTCGACCAATCAGTCTACTCCCTTCAATCAGTAAGATATTGGAGGGTGTTGTGCGTAGACAAACATGGGATAACATGTAAAATAATGATATGATCACAGCCAATCAGCATGCATATCACAAACACCATTCCACTACCACTACAAAGGGACCAGGACGACTGATCCGTGTAAAGGAACGAATGAATGGGGCCATGTATCGTGAGATTTTGAGTGAAAACCTCCTTCCATCAGTAAGGGCATTGAAAATGAAACGTGGCTGGGTCTTTCAGCATGACAATGATCCCAAACACACCGCCCGGGCAACGAAGGAGTGGCTTCGTAAGAAGCATTTCAAGGTTCTGGAGTGGCCTAGCCAGTCTCCAGATCTCAACCCCATAGAAAATCTTTGGAGGGAGTTGAAAGTCCGTGTTGCCCAGCAACAGCCCCAAAACATCACTGATCTAGAGGAGATCTGCATGGAGGAATGGGCCAAAATACATTTTACATTACATTTACATTTAAGTCATTTAGCAGACGCTCTTATCCAGAGCGACTTACAAATTGGTGCATTCACCTTATGACATCCAGTGGAACAGCCACTTTACAATAGTGCATCTACATATTTTAAGGGGGGTGAGAAGGATTACTTTATCCTATCCTAGGTATTCCTTAAAGAGGTGGGGTTTCAGGTGTCTCCGGAAGGTGGTGATTGATTCCGCTGTCCTGGCGTCGTGAGGGAGTTTGTTCCACCATTGGGGAGCCAGAGCAGCGAACAGTTTTGACTGGGCTGAGCGGGAACTGTACTTCCTCAGTGGTAGGGAGGCGAGCAGGCCAGAGGTGGATGAACGCAGTGCCCTTATTTGGGTGTAGGGCCTGATCAGAGCCTGGAGGTACTGAGGTGCCGTTCCCCTCACAGCTCCGTAGGCAAGCACCATGGTCTTGTAGCGGATGCGAGCTTCAACTGGAAGCCAGTGGAGAGAGTGGAGGAGCGGGGTGACGTGAGAGAACTTGGGAATGTTGAACACCAGACGGGCTGCGGCGTTCTGGATGAGTTGTAGGGGTTTAATGGCACAGGCAGGGAGCCCAGCCAACAGCGAGTTGCAGTAATCCAGACGGGAGATGACAAGTGCCTGGATTAGGACCTGTGCCGCTTCCTGTGTGAGGCAGGGTCGTACTCTGCGGATGTTGTAGAGCATGAACCTACAGGAACGGGCCACCGCCTTGATGTTAGTTGAGAACGACAGGGTGTTGTCCAGGATCACGCCAAGGTTCTTAGCGCTCTGGGAGGAGGACACAATGGAGTTGTCAACCGTGATGGCGAGATCATGGAACGGGCAGTCCTTCCCCGGGAGGAAGAGCAGCTCCGTCTTGCCGAAGTTCAGCTTGAGGTGGTGATCCGTCATCCACACTGATATGTCTGCCAGACATGCAGAGATGCGATTCGCCACCTGGTCATCAGAAGGGGGAAAGGAGAAGATTAATTGTGTGTCGTCTGCATAGCAATGATAGGAGAGACCATGTGAGGTTATGACAGAGCCAAGTGACTTGGTGTATAGCGAGAATAGGAGAGGGCCTAGAACAGAGCCCTGGGGACACCAGTGGTGAGAGCGCATGGTGAGGAGACAGATTCTCGCCACGCCACCTGGTAGGAGCGACCTGTCAGGTAGGACGCAATCCAAGCGTGGGCCACGCCGGAGATGCCCAACTCGGAGAGGGTGGAGAGGAGGATCTGATGGTTCACAGTATCGAAGGCAGCCGATAGGTCTAGAAGGATGAGAGCAGAGGAGAGAGAGTTAGCTTTAGCGGTGCGGAGCGCCTCCGTGATACAGAGAAGAGCAGTCTCAGTTGAATGACTAGTCTTGAAACCTGACTGATTTGGATCAAGAAGGTCATTCTGAGAGAGATAGCGGGAGAGCTGACCAAGGACGGCACGTTCAAGAGTTTTGGAGAGAAAAGAAAGAAGGGATACTGGTCTGTAGTTGTTGACATCGGAGGGATCGAGTGTAGGTTTTTTCAGAAGGGGTGCAACTCTCGCTCTCTTGAAGACGGAAGGGACGTAGCCAGCGGTCAGGGATAAGTTGATGAGCGAGGTGAGGTAAGGGAGAAGGTCTCCGGAAATGGTCTGGAGAAGAGAGGAGGGGATAGGGTCAAGCGGGCAGGTTGTTGGGCGGCCGGCCGTCACAAGACGCGAGATTTCATCTGGAGAGAGAGGGGAGAAAGAGGTCAGAGCACAGGGTAGGGCACTGTGAGCAGAACCAGCGGTGTCGTTTGACTTAGCAAACGAGGATCGGATGTCGTCGACCTTCTTTTCAAAATGGTTGACGAAGTCATCTGCAGAGAGGGAGGAGGGGGAGGGGGAGGAGGATTCAGGAGGGAGGAGAAGGTGGCGAAGAGCTTCCTAGGGTTAGAGGCAGATGCTTGGAATTTAGAGTGGTAGAAAGTGGCTTTAGCAGCAGAGACAGAGGAGGAAAATGTAGAGAGGAGGGAGTGAAAGGATGCCAGGTCCGCAGGGAGGCGAGTTTTCCTCCATTTCCGCTCGGCTGCCCGGAGCCCTGTTCTGTGAGCTCGCAATGAGTCGTCAAGCCACGGAGCGGGAGGGGAGGACCGAGCCGGCCTGGAAGATAGGGGACATAGAGAGTCAAAGGATGCAGAAAGGGAGGAGAGGAGGGTTGAGGAGGCAGAATCAGGAGATAGGTTGGAGAAGGTTTGAGCAGAGGGAAGAGATGATAGGATGGAAGAGGAGAGAGTAGCGGGGGAGAGAGAGCGAAGGTTGGGACGGCGCGATACCATCCGAGTAGGGGCAGTGTGGGAAGTGTTGGATGAGAGCGAGAGGGAAAAGGATACAAGGTAGTGGTCGGAGACTTGGAGGGGAGTTGCAATGAGGTTAGTGGAAAAACAGCATCTAGTAAAGATGAGGTCGAGCGTATTGCCTGCCTTGTGAGTAGGGGGGGAAGGTGAGAGGGTGAGGTCAAAAGAGGAGAGGAGTGGAAAGAAGGAGGCAGAGAGGAATGAGTCAAAGGTAGACGTGGGGAGGTTAAAGTCGCCCAGAACTGTGAGAGGTGAGCCATCCTCAGGAAAGGAGCTTATCAAGGCATCAAGCTCATTGATGAACTCTCCGAGGGGACCTGGAGGGCGATAAATGATAAGGATGTTAAGCTTGAAAGGGCTGGTAACTGTGACAGCATGAAATTCAAAGGAGGCGATAGACAGATGGGTAAGGGGAGAAAGAGAGAATGACCACTTGGGAGAGATAAGGATCCCGATGCCACCACCCAGCAACAGTGTGTGAAAACCTTGTGAAGACTTACAGAAAACGTTTGACCTCTGTCATTGCCAACAAAGGGTATATAACAAGTATTGAGAAACTTTTGTTATTGACCAAATACTTATTTTCCATCATAATTTGCAAATAAATTCATTAAAAATCCTACAATGTGATTTTCTTTCTCATTTTGTCTGTCATAGTTGAAGTGTACCTATGATGAAAATTACAGGCCTCTCTCATTTTTTTAAGTGGGAGAACTTGCACAATTGGTGGCTGATTAAATACCTTTTTGCCCCACTGTATATTGGTCTGTTCCACAAGGAAAAAGCCAACACAATATAGGATGTGATTAAGAATGAGGGGAGTACAAATTGAGGAAATGGCAGAAAACAAACTACTAGGGGTGCAGCAAGACAACTGCGTATCATGGTCATCTCAAATAACTAATATATAAAACATTAGTTAAAAAACTGTTTTTAGGATCATAAGGATAGCTAAATAATTACAGGGAAAAATTCTTAACAAATAACCCAAACATTAATTGGGAGTCAGGTGAACTACTGTGCTGTGGTCTGGGGAAAAGCATCAGCAAGTGAGATTAGGAGGCAAGGATTGTTTTAAGGTGGATATACGATTATTCTTTTGAAGTCACAATGGTCTTGGGTGGTCATCAATCAACAAGACACAGTGCATTTGGTAAGTATTCAGACCTCTTCCCCTTTTCCACACGTTATTAAGCTACAGCCTTATTCTAACATTAATTAAATATAACATTTTCCTCACCAATCTACACACAATTGTCATGTTTTGTCATATATTGTCTTGTCCTTGTGCTTTCCCTTCTGTTCGTTTCCCCCTGCTGGTCTTATTAGGTTCGTTCCCTTTTTCTATCCCTCTCTCTCCCCCTCCCTCTCTCTCTTCTCTCTATCGTTCCGTTCCTGCTCCCAGCTGTTCCTCATTCTCCTAACTCACTCATTTACTCTTTTCACACCTGTCCCCTATTTTGCCCTCTGATTAGAGCCCTATTTCTCCCCTTGTTTTCCGCTTCTGTCCTTGTCGGATCCTTGTATGATGTTCGCTGTTCTGTGTCCTTGTCTCGCCCTGTCGTGTTTTGTCTCCTTCAGATGCTGCGTGTGAGCAGGTGTCTTAGTCGGCTACGGTCGGTGCCTTCCCGAAGCAACCTGCAGTCAATGGTCGAGTCTCCAGTCTGTCCTCGTTACTACGAGTGGATTTAAGGTTTTTCCTGTTTTGTTTTCTTCTTGATTTTTCCAGGATTATTACTTTTGTCATTTACTGGAATAAAGACTCTGTTTTCGTTAAGTCGCTTTTGGGTCCTCATTCACCAGCATAACAGAAGGATCCGACCAAGAATGGACCCAGCGACTACGGATTCTCGTAACACTGCCGTCGAGATCCAGGGAGCTATGCTCGGCAGACACGAGCAGGAATTGTCTGCTGCTCGTCATGCCGTTGAGACCCTGGCCGCTCAGGTTTCCGACCTCTCAAGACAGTTTCAGAGTCTTCGTCTCGTGCCACCAGCTACTTCCTGGTCTTCCGAGTCTCCGGAACCTAGGGTTAATAACCCACCATGTTACTCGGGGCAGCCCACTGAGTGCCGCTCCTTTCTCACCCAGTGTGATATTGTGTTCTCTCTCCAACCCAACACATACTCAAGAGAGAGAGCTCGGATTGCTTACGTCATTTCACTCCTTACTGGTCGGGCTCGAGAGTGGGGCACAGCTATCTGGGAGGCAAGGGCTGAGTGTTCTAACAATTATCTGAACTTTAAAGAGGAGATGATACGGGTTTTTGATCGTTCAGTTTTTGGTAGGGAGGCTTCTAGGGCCCTGGCTTCCCTATGTCAAGGTGATCGATCCATAACGGATTACTCTATAGAGTTTCGCACTCTTGCTGCCTCTAGTGACTGGAACGAGCCGGCGTTGCTCGCTTGTTTTCTGGAGGGACTCCACGCTGAGATTAAGGATGAGATTCTCTCCCGGGAGGTTCCTTCCAGTGTGGACTCTTTGATTGCACTCGCCATCCGCATAGAACGACGGGTAGATCTTCATCACCGAGCTCGTGGAAGAGAGCTCGCTTTAACGGTGTTCCCCCTCTCCGCATCGCAACCATCTCCTTCCTCCGGCTCAGAGACTGAGCCCATGCAGCTGGGAGGTATTCGCATCTCGACTAAGGAGAGGGAACGGAGGATCACCAACCGCCTTTGCCTCTATTGCGGTTCTGCTGGACATTTTGTCAATTCATGTCCAGTAAAAGCCAGAGCTCATCAGTAAGCGGAGGGCTACTAGTGAGCGCTACTACTCAGGTCTCTCCAAAAAGATCCTGTACTACCATGTCGGTCCATCTACGCTGGACCGGTTCGGCTGCTTCATGCAGTGCCTTGATAGACTCTGGGGCGGAGGGTTGTTTTATGGACGAAGCATGGGCTCGGAAACATGACATTCCTCTCAGACAGTTAGGGAAGCCCACACCCATGTTCGCCTTAGATGGTAGTATTCTCCCCAGTATCAGATATGAGACACTACCTTTAACCCTCACAGTATCTGGTAACCACAGTGAGACCATTTCCTTTTTGATTTTTCGTTCACCTTTTACACCTGTTATTTTGGGTCATCCCTGGCTAGTATGTCATAATCCTTCTATTAATTGGTCTAGTAATTCAATCCTATCCTGGAACGTTTCTTGTCATGTGAAGTGTTTAATGTCTGCTATCCCTCCTGTTTCTTCTGTCCCCTCTTCTCAGGAGGAACCTGGTGATTTGACAGGAGTGCCGGAGGAATATCATGATCTGCGCACGGTCTTCAGTCGGTCCAGAGCCAACTCCCTTCCTCCTCACCGGTCGTATGATTGTAGTATTGATCTCCTTCCGGGGACAACTCCCCCTCGGGGTAGACTATACTCTCTGTCGGCTCCCGAACGTAAGGCTCTCGAGGATTATTTGTCTGTTTCTCTTGACGCCGGCACCGTAGTGCCTTCTTCCTCTCCTGCCGGAGCGGGGTTTTTTTTTGTTAAGAAGAAGGACGGTACTCTGCGCCCCTGCGTGGATTTTCGAGGGCTGAATGACATAACGGTTAAGAATCGTTATCCGCTTCCCCTTATGTCGTCAGCCTTCGAGATTCTGCAGGGAGCCAGGTTCTTTACTAAGTTGGACCTTCGTAATGCTTACCATCTCGTGCGCATCAGAGAGGGGGACGAGTGGAAAACGGCGTTTAACACTTCGTTAGGGCATTCTGAGTACCGGGTTCTGCCGTTTGGTCTCGCCAATGCTCCAGCTGTTTTTCAGGCATTAGTTAATGATGTACTGAGAGACATGCTGAACACCTTTGTTTTTGTCTACCTTGACGATATCCTGATTTTTTCACCGTCACTCGAGATTCATGTTCAGCACGTTCGACGTGTACTCCAACGCCTTTTAGAGAATTGTCTCTACGTGAAGGCTGAGAAGTGCGCCTTTCATGTCTCCTCTGTCACATTTCTCGGTTCTGTTATTTCCGCTGAAGGCATTCAGATGGATCCCGCTAAGGTCCAGGCTGTCAGTGATTGGCCCGTTCCAAGGTCATATGTCGAGTTGCAGCGCTTTCTAGGTTTCGCTAATTTCTATCGCCGTTTCATTCGTAATTTCGGTCAAGTTGCTGCCCCTCTCACAGCTCTTACTTCTGTCAAGACGTGCTTTAAGTGGTCCGGTTCCGCCCAGGTAGCTTTTGATCTCCTCAAGAAGCGTTTTACGTCCGCTCCTATCCTTGTTACTCCTGATGTCACTAAACAATTCATTGTAGAGGTTGACGCTTCAGAGGTGGGCGTGGGAGCCATTCTATCCCAGCGCTTCCAGTCTGACGATAAGGTCCATCTTTGCGCTTATATTTCTCATCGCCTGTCGCCATCGGAACGCAACTATGATGTGGGTAACCGCGAACTGCTCGCCATCCGCTTAGCCCTAGGCGAATGGCGACAGTGGTTGGAGGGGGCGACCGTTCCTTTTGTCGTTTGGACTGACCATAAGAACCTTGAGTACATCCGTTCTGCCAAACGACTTAATGCACGTCAAGCTCGTTGGGCGTTGTTTTTCGCTCGTTTCGAGTTTGTGATTTCTTATCGCCCGGGTAAGAAGAACACCAAGCCTGATGATGCCTTATCCCGTCTCTTTAGTTCTTCTGTGGCTTCTACCGATCCCGAGGGGATTCTTCCTTATGGGCGTGTTGTCGGGTTGACTGTCTGGGGAATTGAGAGACAGGTTAAGCAAGCACTCACTCACACTGCGTCGCCGCGCACTTGTCCTAGTAACCTTCTTTTCGTTCCTGTTTCTACTCGTCTGGCTGTCCTTCAGTGGGCTCACTCTGCCAAGTTAGCTGGCCATCCCGGCGTTCGAGGTACACTTGCTTCTATTCGCCAGCGGTTTTGGTGGCCTACTCAGGAGCGTGACACGCGCCGTTTCGTGGCTGCTAGTTCGGACTGCGCGCAGACTAAGTCAGGTAACTCTCCTCCTGCCGGTCGTCTCAGACCGCTTCCCATTCCTTCTCGACCATGGTCTCACATCGCCTTAGACTTCATTACCGGTCTGCCTTCGTCTGCGGGGAAGACTGTGATTCTTACGGTTGTCGATAGGTTCTCTAAGGCGGCACATTTCATTCCCCTCGCTAAGCTTCCTTCCGCTAAGGAGACGGCACAAATCATCATTGAGAATGTGTTCAGAATTCATGGCCTCCCGTTAGACGCCGTTTCAGACAGAGGTCCGCAATTCACGTCACAGTTTTGGAGGGAGTTCTGTCGTTTGATTGGTGCTTCCGTCAGTCTCTCTTCTGGTTTTCATCCCCAGTCTAACGGTCAAGCAGAAAGGGCCAATCAGACGATTGGTCGCATATTACGCAGCCTTTCTTTTAGAAACCCTGCGTCTTGGGCAGAACAGCTCCCCTGGGCAGAATACGCTCACAACTCGCTTCCTTCGTCTGCTACCGGGCTATCTCCGTTTCAGAGAAGTCTGGGGTACCAGCCTCCTCTGTTCTCGTCCCAGCTCGCCGAGTCCAGCGTTCCCTCCGCTCAGGCGTTTGTCCAACGTTGTGAGCGCACCTGGAGGAGGGTGAGGTCTGCACTTTGCCGTTACAGGGCGCAGACTGTGAGAGCCGCCAATAAACGTAGGATTAAGAGTCCTAGGTATTGTCGCGGCCAGAGAGTGTGGCTTTCCACTCGTAACCTTCCCCTTACGACAGCTTCTCGTAAGTTGACTCCGCGGTTCATTGGTCCGTTCCGTGTCTCCCAGGTCGTCAATCCTGTCGCTGTGCGACTGCTTCTTCCGCGACATCTTCGTCGCGTCCACCCTGTCTTCCATGTCTCCTGTGTCAAGCCCTTTCTTCGCGCCCCCGTTCGTCTTCCCTCCTCCCCCCCGTCCTTCTCGAGGGCGCACCTATTTACAAGGTACGTAGGATCATGGACATGCGTTCTCGGGGACGTGGTCACCAGTACTTAGTGGATTGGGAGGGTTACGGTCCTGAGGAGAGGAGTTGGGTTCCATCTCGGGACGTGCTGGACCGTTCGCTGATTGATGATTTCCTCCGTTGCCGCCAGGATTCCTCCTCGAGTGCGCCAGGAGGCGCTCGGTGAGTGGGGGGGTACTGTCCAATTTGTAAGTCGCTCTGGATAAGAGCGTCTGCTAAATGACTTAAATGTAAATGTAAATGTCATGTTTTGTCATATATTGTCTTGTCCTTGTGCTTTCCCTTCTGTTCGTTTCCCCCTGCTGGTCTTATTAGGTTCGTTCCCTTTTTCTATCCCTCTCTCTCCCCCTCCCTCTCTCTCTTCTCTCTATCGTTCCGTTCCTGCTCCCAGCTGTTCCTCATTCTCCTAACTCACTCATTTACTCTTTTCACACCTGTCCCCTATTTTGCCCTCTGATTAGAGCCCTATTTCTCCCCTTGTTTTCCGCTTCTGTCCTTGTCGGATCCTTGTATGATGTTCGCTGTTCTGTGTCCTTGTTTCGCCCTGTCGTGTTTTGTCTCCTTCAGATGCTGCGTGTGAGCAGGTGTCTTAGTCGGCTACGGTCGGTGCCTTCCCGAAGCAACCTGCAGTCAATGGTCGAGTCTCCAGTCTGTCCTCGTTACTACGAGTGGATTTAAGTTTTTCCTGTTTTGTTTTCTTCTTGATTTTTCCAGGATTATTACTTTTGTCATTTACTGGAATAAAGACTCTGTTTTCGTTAAGTCGCTTTTGGGTCCTCATTCACCAGCATAACAACAATACCCCATAAGGACAAAGTGAAAACAGATTTTTAGAAAATTTTGCAAAAATAACAATGAAATACCGCATTTCCATAAATATTCAGACCCTTTGCTATGAGACTCGAAATTGAGCTCAGGTGCATCCTGTTTCCATTCATCATCCTTGAGATGTTTTATCAACTTGATTGGAGTCCACCTGTGGTAAATTCAATTGATTGGGAATGATTTGGAAAGTCACACAGTTGTCTATAAAGGGTCCAACAGTTGACATTGCATGTCAGAAAAAAAACAAGCCATGAGGTCAAAGGAATTGGACGTAGAGCTCCGAGACAGGATTGTGTCGAGGCACAGATCTGGGGAAAGGTACCAAAACATTTCTGCAGCATTGAAGGTCCCCAAGAACACAGTGGTGTTCAGAAGTTCAGAACCACCAAGACTCTTCCAAGAGCTGGCCGCCTGGCCAAATTGAGCAATCAGGGGAGAAAGGCCTTGGTCAGGGAGGTGACCAAGAACCTGATGTTCACTCTGACAGAGCTCCAGAGTTCCTCTGTGTAGATGGTAGAACCTTCCAGAAGGTCAACCCGCTCTGCAGCACTCCACCAATCAGACCTTTATGGTAGAGTGGCCAGATTGAAGCTACTCCTCACTAAAAGGCACATGACAGCCCGCTTGGAGTTTGCCAAAAGGCACCTAAAGGACTCTCAGACCACGAGAAACAAGATTCTCTGGTCTGATGGAACCAAGATTGAACTCTTCCGCCGGAATGTCAAGCGTCACGTCTGGAGGAAACCTGGCACCATCCCTACGGTGAAGCATGGTGGTGGCAGCATCAAGCTGTGGGGATGTTTTTTCAGCGACAGGGACTGGGAGACTAGTCAGGATCGAGGGAAAGATGAATGGAGCAAAGTACAGAGAGATCCTTGATGAAAACCTGCTCCAGAGCGCTCAAGACCTCAGACTGAGGCAAAGGTTCACCATCAAATAGGACCACAACCCTAACCACACAGACAAGACAACACAGAAGTGGTTTCGGGACAAGTCTCTGAATGTCTTTGAGTGGCTCAGACAGAGGCCGAACCCGATCGACATCTCTCACAGAGCTTGAGAGGATCTGCAGAGAAGAATGGGAGAAACTCCCCAAATACAGGTGTGCCAAGCTTGAAGCGTCATACCCAAGAAGTGTCGAGGCTGTAATTGCTGCCAAAGGTGCTTCAACAAAGAACTGAGTAAAGGGTCTGAATACTTATGTAAATGTGATAATTCAGCTTTTTATTTTTAATACATTTGCAAAAATGTCTAAACCTGTTTATGCTTTGTCATTATGGACTGTTGTGTGTTGATTGATGAGGGAAAAAAACTATTTCATAAATTTTAGAATAAGACTGTAACATAACAAAATGTGGAAAAAGTCAAGGGGTCTGAATAATTTCCGAATGCACTGTAATTTTAAAAAACATGCTTATTTTATTTCACAATGTACACCATTTAAAACGGCCTATTCACAACAGTATTCAGTTGGTAAGAGACAGATATTCAGTCAATACTAGAAATAAATTGTACATCAGAAAGAAAAGAGCAGAAAAGAGGAAGAGGCAAAATAACATTTAGATTCAGAGCAATAAATAAATGTAATACTTTTTTGAGCAAACTGGAAACCTTTCAATATATAAATTCAAACAATACTTTAGAACCATTTAAATATAATAAATTGGAAGGTTGTGCATGACTATGGTAGATCACGGAACCAATCTACTGTATCTTTTCAGCCTGTTAGAGTATTTATCTGATCAATATGTCAGTGTATTTATCTGATCAATATGTCAGTGTATTTATCTGATCATTATGTCAGTGTATTTATCTGATTAATATGTCAGTGTATTTATCTGATCATTATGTCAGTGTATTATGTTTGTTGTTTGTAACACTATGTTATATGTGAAAATGTGATTGTACGTATTATCAATTGTATTTGAATGTTTAAGCACTCTTTGAAGATTTGTCCAAATGGAAACCGAAAGAGATTCAAATCAAATCAAAGAACAGAAGAAATGTGTTTTGGAAATGTTCTTGAATCGTCAGGCGAATGTTTAACACAAACATTGTATAATCATCAGCACAGCTGGACAGTTTTTGTTTTATGAGAACATTTGCCGCAACCTGTTCTGAAAACGATAACAGAACCAATTGCGGGATAGTTATTTTGGTTTGAGAACACAGCCAGTAAAGGGAGTGCTCTGCGCAGAGCTTATTTATATGGCTGTTATGGGAGCGGGAAGACACTCAGATGGATTACTCCTACTACCATTGCACGCACACATGCATGGACATACACCCACACACACACAAATGCGTGTGAACACACACACACACACACACACACACACACACACACACACACACACACACACACACACACACACACACACACACACACACACACACACACACACACACACACACACACACACACACACACACACACACACACACACACCAAATCTCTCCTGGCTGATGTAGTGTGGCATTCTCTCTCCCCTGCATTGCCTTATCTGCTATGCGGTAGGCTCAGAGACTAGCTGAGTTATGTAAGGGGCTCAGGGGAAGTCAGGAGGGGGCTGCTCCGAGTCTGATCACACTCAAGCCCCAGCGTGCCAGGGCTCAGGACTGAGCTGTGTGACTGATAGGGTGTGTGTAAGAGAGAGTCTGCATGTGCGTGCATTACATATATGTGTGTGTCTGTCAGTATAGGTAAAGTGTGTGTGCGTGCGTGCGTGCGTGTGTGTGTGTGTGTGTGTGTGTGTGTGTGTGTGTGTGTGTGTGTGTGTGTGTGTGTGTGTGTGTGTGTGTGTGTGTGTGTGTGTGTGTGTGTGTGTGTGTGTGTGTGTGTGTGTGTGTGTGTGTGTGTGTGTGTGTGTGTGTGTGTTCAGGGTTCTCTTTTCCACAGGTCTTTTTTCAACATGCTTTGATCTACATCTCAGAGGATTTGTGTCCTTGTACCATCCGAGTTTTAACATACTTTTTCATCACCCATATTTATCTTTCAAATGTAATACTTTAAATGAATTGACACATTTGAAATAGAAAGGAATATATATCCTTGATAAACATAAACAATATGGAGGATTAATGGAGGAAATACAGGAGGAAAAAGTCCATTTAACATGTATTATCCAATCAACACCCACTGGGCACAGATATCATCCAACGTCTAGTTAGGTGTGCATGCAAAGCAATGAACAACTAGATTTTTTTCTTACTCATATTATTATTTTATTTATTCCGCTCACTAAGTCGTTTAATAGCTTAACACGAAACCAACTTCCAAATGTGCAGACTGCACTAACTTAGATTGTTAGAGAAAAAAAATGTGCTATATTACTTACACTTTTTGTACTACAACAATATTTAAATGAGCTCCCAATACATTTCAATAGCAATACAATTGCCATAGACTTATAGCGCCTTCAAAAATATTCACACACGTTGACTTTTTCCACATTTAGTTGATTTACAGCCTTCATTTATACCCAATACCCCATGCCAAAGTGGAATTCTGTTTTTCGAAAGTTTTACAAATAAATAGAAAATGAAAAGCTGAAATGTCTTGAGTCAATAAGTATTAAGACCTTTGTTATGGCAAGCCTAAATAAGTTCAGGAGTTAAAATTTGCTTAACAAAGTAACATGGTCTCGCTCTGTGTGCAATAATAGTGTTTAACTGGTTTTTGAATGACTACTTCATCTCTGTACTCCACACATACAATTACAGTGGGGCAAAAAAGTATTTAGTCAGCCACCAATTGTGCAAGTTCTCCCACTTAAAAAGATGAGAGAGGCCTGTCATTTTCATCATAGGTACACTTCAACTATGACAGACAAAATTATGGCCACTGCCATAAAGGCCTAATTGGTGGAGTGCTGCAGAGATGGTTGTCCTTCTGGAAGGTTCTCCATCTCCACAGAAGAACTCTGGATCTCTTATAGAGTCACCATCAGGTTTTTCGTCACCTCCCTGACCAAGGCCTTTCTCCCCCGATTGCTCAGTTTGGCCGAGTGACCAGCTCTAGGAAGAGTCTTGGAGGTTCCAAATTTCTTCCATTTAAGAATGATAGAGGACACTGTGTTTTTAGGGACTTTCAATGCTGCAGACATTTTTTGGTACCCTTCCCCAGATCAGTGCCTCAATACAATCCTCTACGGACAATTCCTTCGACCTCGTGGCTTGGATTTTGCTCTGACACGCACTCTCAACTGTGGAACCTTATATAGTTAGGTGTGTGCCTTTACAAATCATGTCCATCAATTGAATTTACCACAGGTGGACTCCAATAAAGTAGTAGAAACATCTCAAGGGTGATCAATGGAAACAGAATGCACCTGAGCTCAAGTCCGAGTCTCATTTTTAATATATTTCAAGAAATTCTAAAAACCCGCTTTCATTTTGTCATTATGGGGTACTGTGTGTAGATTGAAGAGAAAAAAACATAAAATTAATCCATTTTAGGATAAGACTGTAACGTAACAAAATCTGGAAAAATTGAAGGGGTCTGAATAGTTTACGAATGCACCGTATTTAGTGACTAGGCAACGGGATAGATAATAAACAGTAACGGCATCGTGTGTGATGAGTCAAAAAAGTATCTTTCTCTCTATCGCTCTCTCTCTTTCTCTCTTTCTCTCGGAGGACCTGAGCCCTAGGACCATGTGTCGTGACTACCTGGCCTGATGACACCTTGCTGTCCCCAGTCCACCTGGTACATTTACATTACATTTAAGTCATTTAGCAGACGCTCTTATCCAGAGCGACTTACAAATTGGTGCATTCACCTTATGACATCCAGTGGAACAGTCACTTTACAATAGTGCATCTAAATCTTAAAGGGGGGGGTGAGAGGGATTACTTATCCTATCCTAGGTATTCCTTAAAGAGGTGGGGTTTCAGGTGTCTCCGGAAGGTGGTGATTGACTCCGCTGTCCTGGCGTCGTGAGGGAGTTTGTTCCACCATTGGGGGGCCAGAGCAGCGAACAGTTTTGACTGGGCTGAGCGGGAGCTGTACTTCCTCAGTGGTAGGGAGGCGAGCAGGCCAGAGGTGGATGAACGCAGTGCCCTTGTTTGGGTGTAGGGCCTGATCAGAGCCTGGAGGTACTGAGGTGCCGTTCCCCTCACAGCTCCGTAGGCAAGCACCATGGTCTTGTAGCGGATGCAAGCTTCAACTGGAAGCCAGTGGAGAGAACGGAGGAGCGGGGTGACGTGAGAGAACTTGGGAAGGTTGAACACCAGACGGGCTGCGGCGTTCTGGATGAGTTGAAGGGTTTAATGGCACAGGCAGGGAGCCCAGCCAACAGCGAGTTGCAGTAATCCAGACGGGAGATGACAAGTGCCTGGATTAGGACCTGCGCCGCTTCCTGTGTGAGGCAGGGTTGTACTCTGCGGATGTTGTAGAGCATGAACCTACAGGAACGGGCCACCGCCTTGATGTTGGTTGAGAACGACAGGGTGTTGTCCAGGATCACGCCAAGGTTCTTGGCGCTCTGGGAGGAGGACACAATGGAGTTGTCAACCGTGATGGCGAGATCATTGAACGGGCAGTCCTTCCCCGGGAGGAAGAGCAGCTCCGTCTTACCGAGGTTCAGCTTGAGGTGGTGATCCGTCATCCACACTGATATGTCTGCCAGACATGCAGAGATGCGATTCGCCACCTGGTCATCAGAAGGGGGAAAGGAGAAGATTAATTGTGTGTCGTCTGCATAGCAATGATAGGAGAGACCATGTGAGGTTATGACAGAGCCAAGTGACTTGGTGTATAGCGAGAATAGGAGAGGAGGAGGAGACAGATTCTCGCCACGCCACCTGGTAGGAGCGGCCTGTCAGGTAGGACGCAATCCAAGCGTGGGCCGCGCCGGAGATGCCCAACTCGGAGAGGGTGGAGAGGAGGATCTGATGGTTCACAGTATCGAAGGCAGCCGATAGATCTAGAAGGATGAGAGCAGAGGAGAGAGAGTTAGCTTTAGCAGTGCGGAGCGCCTCCGTGATGCAGAGGAGAGCAGTCTCAGTTGAATGACTAGTCTTGAAACCTGACTGATTTGGATCAAGAAGGTCATTCAGAGAGAGATAGCGGGAGAGCTGGCCAAGGACGGCACGTTCAAGAGTTTTGGAGAGAAAAGAAAGAAGGGATACTGGTCTGTAATTGTTGACATCGGAGGGATCGAGTGTAGGTTTTTTCAGAAGTGGTGCAACTCTCGCTCTCTTGAAGACGGAAGCGACGTAGCCAGCGGTCAGGGATGAGTTGATGAGCGAGGTGAGGTAAGGGAGAAGGTCTCCGGAAATGGTATGGAGAAGAGAGGAGGGGATAGGGTCAAGCGGGCAGGTTGTTGGGCGGCCAGCCGTCACAAGACGCGAGATTTCATCTGGAGAGAGAGGGGAGAAAGAGGTCAGAGCACAGGGTAGGGCAGTGTGAGCAGAACCAGCGGTGTCGTTTGACTTAGCAAACGAGGATCGGATGTCGTCGACCTTCTTTTCAAAATGGTTGACGAAGTCATCTGCAGAGAGGGAGGAGGGGGGAGGGGGAGGAGGATTCAGGAGGGAGGAGAAGGTGGCAAAGAGCTTCCTAGGGTTAGAGGCAGATGCTTGGAATTTAGCGTGGTAGAAAGTGGCTTTAGCAGCAGAGACAGAGGAGGAAAATGTAGAGAGGAGGGAGTGAAAGGATGCCAGGTCCGCAGGGAGGCGAGTTTTCCTCCATTTCCGCTCGGCTGCCCGGAGCCCTGTTCTGTGAGCTCGCAATGAGTCATCGAGCCACGGAGCGGGAGGGGAGGACCGAACCGGCCTGGAGGATAGGGGACATAGAGAGTCAAAGGATGCAGAGAGGGAGGAGAGGAGGGTTGAGGAGGCAGAATCAGGAGATAGGTTGGAGAAGGTTTGAGCGGAGGGAAGAGATGATAGGATGGAAGAGGAGAGAGTAGCGGGGAGAGAGAGCGAAGGTTGGGACGGCGCGATACCATCCGAGTAGGGGCAGTGTGGGAGGTGTTGGATGAGAGCGAGAGGGAAAAGGATACAAGGTAGTGGTCGGAGACTTGGAGGGGAGTTGCAATGAGGTTAGTGGAAGAACAGCATCTAGTAAAGATGAGGTCGAGCGTATTGCCTGCCTTGTGAGTAGGGGGGGAAGGCGAGAGGGTGAGGTCAAAAGAGGAGAGGAGTGGAAAGAAGGAGGCAGAGAGGAAAGAGTCAAAGGTAGACGTGGGGAGGTTAAAGTCGCCCAGAACTGTGAGAGGTGAGCCGTCCTCAGGAAAGGAGCTTATCAAGGCATCAAGCTCATTGATGAACTCTCCGAGGGAACCTGGAGGGCGATAAATGATAAGGATGTTAAGCTTGAAAGGGCTGGTAACTGTGACAGCATGGAATTCAAAGGAGGCGATAGACAGATGGGTAAGGGCAGAAAGAGAGAATGACCACTTGGGAGAGATGAGGATCCCGGTGCCAACACCCCGCTGACCAGAAGCTCTCGGGGTGTGCGAGAACACGTGGGCGGACGAAGAGAGAGCAGTAGGAGTAGCAGTGTTGTCTGTGGTGATCCATGTTTCCGTCAGTGCCAAGAAGTCGAGGGACTGGAGGGAGGCATAGGCTGAGATGAACTCTGCCTTGTTGACCGCAGATTGGCAGTTCCAGAGGCTACCGGAGACCTGGTCATGCTGTTGCTCCAGTTTCAACTGTTCTGCCTGCGGCTATGGAACCCTGACCTGTTCACTGGATGTGCTACCTTGTCACAGACCTGCTGTTTTCAACTCTCTAGAGACAGCAGGTGTGGTAGAGATGCTATGAGTGATCGGCTATGAAAAGCCAACTGACATGTAGTCCTGAGGTGCTGACCTGTTGCACCCTTGACAACCACGGTGAGTATTATTATTTGACCCTGCTGGTCACCTTTTGGCATTTTAACATTTTGGCCATGTTCTGTTATAATCTCCACCCAGCACAGCCAGAAGAGGACTGGCCACCCCTCATTCTCTCTAGGTTTCTTACTAGGTTCCTGCATTTGTAAGAAGTTTTTCCGAGCCACCGTGCTTCTACACCTGCATTGCTTGCTGTTTGGAGTTTTAGGCTGGGTTTCTGTACAGAACTTTGTAACATCAGCTGATGTAAGAAGAGCTTTATAAATCAATTTGATTTAAATTTGATTGATTAGTGCAAAAATGGTCAATGCAGATATTCCGGAGTCATTCTCATAGCTTGGGGGTAGAAGCTGTTCAGGTTGCTGTTGGTGCATCGGTACCGCTTTTCGAGCGGTAGCAGAGAGAATAGTATATGACTTGGGTGGCTGGAGTCTTTGAAAATTTCTAGGGCTTTCCTCTGACATCGCCTGGTATAGAGGTCCTGGATGGCAGGAAGCTCGGCCCAGTGATGTACTGGACAGGACACATTACCCTATGTAGAGCCTTGAGGTTGGATACCAAACAGTTGCCATACCAAGAGGTGATGAAGCCAGTCAAGATGATCTCAATGGTGCAGCAGTATAAAGTTATCTTCTTGAGGATCTGAGGACCCATGCTAAATCTTTTCAGCCTCCTGAGGGGGAAGGGGCGTTGACTTGCCCTCTTCACGACAGTGTGGGTAGGTGTGAACCATTTTAGTTCCTTAGTGATGTGGACACCGATGAACTTGAAGCTCTTGACCTGTTCCAAAACAGCCCTGTCGATGTGGTTATCCCCTTGCGAGGATAACAAAAATAGAGCTCTTTGGCCACGCACACCAGTAGTGGGTTTTGTGTCAAAAGAAAGATCCATGTGCAGAAAAGAACTGGTAACAATTTAAGAACCGGTAAGAATTTTAAATTACCCCTATTACTATGTAACAGTAATAACTGTAATAAATGTAGTAACACCATAGTAATTACATAAGTGTTACTATATAATTACTTGGTAAAAATGTTGTAGCATGATCAGTTATTACACAATTAAACACGGATTACACGTCCACTTGCTGAAGGTTATCCCCATATGTAATTACTGATGTTATTACACATTTCTTGTTCCACTATGTAACTAATGTTTTGTAATTACATGTTTGAAAGTCACCTTTGACTGACCATGTTAATAACGGCAACCAAAATCTGACCTTGTTATATGTAAACTACAAGGTGCCACTACCATCGAATCTACATGTAAATGGAATGGCTACCGATCATTTTCAATTGGTTTATTTCTTTGTTATGACCTGGCTCAATGGTTATACTGAATCAGTTGTAATGTAAGAACAATGTAGTTAAATTGGATATACTTGTATTTGTAAAGTGAAACCCAGTAGGGTATAACCTTTATAATTACAATGTAGTTACAATGTAACAACCGCAGCAGACAATAGGCTAACCAGAAGACAGGAGAACAATAGGTATAACCCTTTTAGTTCAATTGTACTTAAAATGTATTAATCTTTAACAACCAACTCTGTAATTACAATGTAGTTACAAAATCGATGCTATTTCACTATTTTGAGACTTAAATTACATTTTTGCACATTACAAACTGTTATGAACACAACAGATTAAGAGACCGAATTGGCATGTGGCTTCCATTTTGGCTGCAGAAGAGAGTGTAAGAGGTGTGAGGTCAGTGTGACAATTTCCTGGTGACAGTCCAGCATTCTTCTGGCTTCTTATTTTCTTATTTTGAATGTGCAAACGTACAATGTCACAAAATGTTTCATGAGTTTCTTTTGGGTTTTTGGAGATTTGAGAGTTCACAGGAAATGATGTCACAATGAACTCTCACACTCTCCTCTGCAGCCAAAATGGAAGCCACATGCTATTTCCACTGAGTTTCTAAACCCGGAGGCACATCGCACGCCTTCCGGGAACACTTGCGAAACAAACCAAGCAGACCAGGCCGGGGTTTGGGGTTTGAGAGAAGTGAAAAATTCTTCCTTAGTTGTTCATTTTCTTGACATCTTAAGCACAACCTAAATTTGAGCCAATGACTTAAGTAGTTGAACATGTTATTACTCCAACCTTGTGAAAGTGACAAACTGACACGTTTTAATTTTTGTCAAAAATAACTTTATATCGAGTGCCTTTGACAAGGTGAAAAACCTAACAATGTGCCCTAATTTGCTCCAGGGCCACCGTACAACTATAGGTGACCCTGTTAAACAACACATTTCACTGTACCTATCCTGTGTATGTGCCAATAAAACTTGTTCTTGATTTGACGGCCTCCACATGAGCAGTTCGGTGTGAGACGGCCGTTAGACCCGATAACGTGTTTCTGCACATGAGCTTAGCTAGCCAACATCGCCATGACATCGCCAATAAGTGTGATTGGGGATTTGTATTGGATAAGAAATTTCTGCCTATCTTCATTTAGCTATTTCTGTCTCTTAATTTGTTGTGCTTATAAAGGTTTGTAATGTGTAAAAGTGCAAAATAGTCAAAATAGTGAAATAACATTGGTAACTAAATGTTTTATACGTTTCATGGCAATTTTGTAACATTGACAGAGTTGGAAAACGTGTTGACATTGCGCCAGTGCTTAGCTACATTAGTGTAAAATTGGGAAATGCTAGCTAGCTTTACCAACCTGTGTTAGTACGTTTTACTATCTAGTTAGTACATTTTACAAACAGATATTGCTTGTTTGAAATGGGGAATTATATTTGAAAGGTTTGAAAATGATATACATTTTCTCTTGCCTCCTTATTTCTCCTGGTTAGCCTATTGTCTGCAAAGGTTGTTACATTGTAACCACCAAGTAAAACATGCCATTTCACTTTATATTAATTTGCTTGCTCCTGGGTAAGTAAGTACATTATAAATACATGTATAGGGAATGATCAATATTGACAGAATGGTTACTTTGAGGAAAATGGGGAGGGTCATGTTTTTTCAATTTCAGTCAAATGGGAGGGTTTAGTATTCTTAAATCTAGTCCAGGAGAGGTTCATGTAATTTGTAATTGACATTTTAATATTTCTCAATGTTTAGAATTATTTGCCTATTAGACTATACAGTGCCTTGCAAAATAATTCATCCCCCTTGTTTTGTTCTCCTATTTTGTTGCATAACAACCTGTAATTTAAATGGATTTTGTAATGGACATACACAAAATAGTTCAAGTTGGTGAAGGGAAATTTAAAAAATAACTTGTTTATTTTTTAAAACAAAAATTCATAACAGAAAAGCGGTGTGTGCATATGTATTCATCCCCTTTGCTATGAAGCCCCTAAATAAGATATGGTGCAACCAATTACCTTCAGAAGTCACAAAGTTAGTTAAATAAAGTCCACCTGTGTGCAATCTAAGTGTCACATGATCTGTCACATGATCTCAGTATATTTACACCTGTTCTGAAACGAACCAGTGTTTGCAAAACCACTAAGCAAGGGGCACCACCAAGCAAGCGGCACCATAAAGACCAAGTAGCTCTCCAAATAGGTCAGGGATACCGTTGTGGAGAAGTACAGGGTTGGGTTATAAAAAAATATCAGAAACTTTGAACATCGCACGGAGCACCATTAAATCCATTATTAAAAAAATTGCATGCTCACCCAAAACTTGAGACATCTGTGGCATTGTGCAAAACTGCACATTTTAGAGTTGTCCCCAGCACAAGGTGCACATGTGTAATAATCATGCTGTTTAATCAGTTTTGTGATATGCCACACCTGTCAGGTGGATAGATTATCTTGACAAACGATCAAATGCTCACTAACAGGGATGTAATCACATTTGTGTACAAAATTTGAGATAAATAAGCTTCTTGTGCGTATGGAACATTTCTGGGATCTTTTACTTAAACTCATGAAACATGGGACCAGCACTTTACATGTTGCGTTTACATTTTTGTTCAGTCTAATATTCGGTTGCTTTTAAACAAGCCATGAATAAACTTGAAATCGCATTTCGTGGGATCAAAACCGAAGTCAAACCCATAGAGAGAAGATTGGCGCTGACATGAGTTGACATGTTTGCAATAAAATGGGGTCTACTGGGATATGTAAGTGCACCTCCTCTCTTTGGCAGTACAGAATGAGAATCATGCATCGAGGTCATTCATGAGAAATCAATGTGATGTACTGTATTATGACAAACACATGTCAAACCCAATCATATTGCAGCTGGCACTGCTCAGTGACACCTTGTTCGGTGCTAAGGGCATAGCACTAAAAATGGTTGTGCTGACAATAGAGGCTAGGAAACATTGTCACTTTTTAAAAAACTGTTCACCTCTTAACCATCCAGTTTGTTATTATAAAAGGAAAGTTCTTAATGGGCTACGTAGCCGAGTAAAGGTTATGTTAATATATATGTTAAAAAAAATACAGTGCCTTCAGAAAGTATTCATACCCCTTGACCTATTCCACATTTTGTTGTGTTACAGCCTGAATTCAAAATTTATCAAATTGATTATTTTTCTCTCACCCACCAACAGACAATACCTCATAATGACAAAGTGAAAGCATGTTTTAGGACAATTTAGCAAATTATTTGAAAATTAAATACGGAAATATCTAATTTACATAAATATTCACAGCCCTGAGTCAATACATGTTAGAATCACCTTTGGCAGCGATTACAGCTGTGAGTCTTTATGGGTAAGTCTTAAGAGCTTTGCACACCTCTGATGTACAATATTTGCATTTTATTATTTTTAAAATTCTTCAAGCTCTGTCAAGTTGGTTTTTGATCATTGCTCGACAGCTATTTTCAAGTCTTGACATAGATTTTAAATCCGATTTAATTCAAAATTGTAACTAGGGCACTCAGAAACATTCAATGTCATCTTGGTAAGCAACTGCAGTGTATATTTGGCCTTGTGTTTTAGGTTATTATTTGTCTCCCAGTGTCTGTTCGAGAGCAGACTGAACCAGGTTTTCCACTAGGATTTTGCCTGTGCTTGGCTCTATTCCATTCATTTTTATCCCAAAACAAAATCCCTAGTTTTTGCCGATGACAAGCATACCCTTGACATGATGCAGCCTCCACCATGCTTGAAAATATGGAGAGTGGTACTCACTAATGTTGTGTTGTGTTGTATTTGCCCCAAATATAACGTTTGATTTCAGGACATAAAGTTTGTTTCTTGTATACTTTAGTGCCTTATTGAAAACAGAGTGCATGTTTTGGAATAGCTTCCTTCTTTTCACTCTGTCATTTTGGTTAGTATTGTGGAGTAACTACAATGTTGTTGATCCATCTCTTATCACAGTCATTAAACTCTGTAACTGTTTTAAAGTCACCATTGGCCTCATAGTGAAATCCCTGAGCGGTTTCCTTCCTCTTCGGCAACTGAGTTAGGAAGGATGCCTGTATCTTAGTAGTGACTGGGTGTATTGATACACTATCCAAATGATTTGTAATTATTAACTTCACCATGCTCAAAGGGATATTCATTGTCTGCTTTGTTTTACCCATCTACCATTTACCCATCTTTGTGAGGCATTGGAAAATCTCACTGGTCTTTGTGGTTGAATCTGTGTTTGAAATGTAATGCTCGACTGAGGGACCTTACAGATGTGTGGGGTACAGAACTGTATGTGTGGGGTACAGAGATGAGGTAGTCATTAAACAATCAGTCCATGCAATTTATTATATGACTTGTTAAGTAAATGTGTACTTCTGAACTTATTTAGGCTTGCCATAGTAAAGTGGTTGAATACTTATTGACTCAAGACATTTCAGCTTTTCATTTACTGTATATTTAATTTGTTAAAAAATAAATAAAAAAGGAATTACACTTTGACATTATAAGGTATTGTGGTTAGGCCAGTGTAATTTATACATGTTTTATTTAGCCTGTAACTCAACAAAATGTGGAAAAAGTCGAGAGGTGTACATACTTTCTGAAGGCACTGTAGTTCGGGTGAAACAGCACATGAAGACATTAACAAGGGAGCATAGGCTTTAGCTCATCAGTCTAATACAGTCTAGCATGCAGTCCACCCCCAAATTCAACCCCCAAACCCATGAGTAACACAGACACAGTGAGGCTGCTGCCTACATACAGACTTGAAATCATTTGCCACTTTAATAAATGGATCACTAGTCACTTTAATAATCCCACTTTAATAATGTTTACATATCTTGTATTACTCATCTCATATGTATATACTGTAATTTATACCATCTATTGCATCTTGCCTATGCTGCTCGGTCATTGCTCATCCATATATTTATATGTATATATTCTTATTCAATTAATTTACTTAGATTTGTGTGTATTAGGTAGTTGTTGTGGAATTGTTAGATTACTTATTAGATATTGCTGCACTGATCTGAAAGACACTTACAGTGTAACAGCATATGAAGGCTTTTTTAAATATTCACTTAAAATGAAGCAAGGATATGCATAGTCTTGATACCATTTGAAGGGAAACACTTTGAAGTTTGTGGAAATGTGAAATTCATGTAGGAGAATATACTTGGGGCGGCAGGGTAGCCTAGTGGTTAGAGTGTTGGACTAGTAACTGGAAGGTTGCAAGTTCAACCCCCAAGCTGACAAGGTACAAATCTGTCGTTCTGCCCCTGAACAGACAGTTAAACCACTGTTCCTAGGCCGTCATTGAAAATAAGAATTTGTTCTTAACTGACTTGCCTCGTTAAATAAAGGTAAATATAACACATTAGATCTGGTAAAAGATAATGGTAATTTTTTTTGTTCCATCATCTTTGAAATGCAAGAGAAAGGCCATTCTTTCAGATAGGAGTCTAGGTGTAATATAGCTTTTGGCCACCAGATGAGAGCAGTGTGTGTGGAAAGTTTCAGACTGATCGAGGGAAGAATTACATTACTGCACAATATTTTGTATCAAGTCTGCCAGGAGTTTGCCCAAATGTGCTGAATTGGTCAATTGATACATTTTAAAGTACATAACTATAGAAAACATACAAAAATGCTATGGTAATAAAAAATGTAAGCTTACACACTCCCAGGAGTGTCATACATGATGGATCATTAGCTTATACACTAACTTTCACACATCTAGATGGCCGGGCGGGGTGGGTGTGGAGCCAGAGACAGCAGTGGGGTCAAACTGTAGACCCCAGTTCCTACATTTGAACATAAGAATGGATTTTATCAAACAAAATTATGCTACATTTTATCTCTGGGATGACAAATCAGAGCAAGATTACTGAATGTAAGTAGATTATTTACCTTCAGAGGTGAATGTATCAAACCAGTTGCCGTGATATTTTTTTTAAATCCTCAAACAGGAGCATGGTATTTTTTGAGTGTAATAGCTACTGTTAATTGGACACTGCAGTTAGATTAACAAGAATTTAAGTTTTCTGCCCATATCAGACATGACTATGTCCCGGAATTCTAGTCACATTAGCGCACGCTAGCAACAACCGTCCCGGTTAAGGGACACTCATCCTATAGAGGTTAGAATGCCTAGACTTTAGCTAACACAGTCTAATTATATGCAGGCAGGGATGGAAGTTAAGGATTTTGGGCACTGGCCAGCCAGGCTAGTAGACTGCAATTTGTACTAATGTGGTCTAAAAAGTACTAGCCACAGGCTAGCGTGCTAACTTAATTTCCATCCCTGCATGTAGGTGTCTCAGATTCGAACACAGGTACTTACAGTGGAACAGCACATGAAGACGATGATGAATGAGCCAATGACTCCTCCGATGCCGACCATCCAGGTCATCCGCAGGAACAGGATCACCCCGAAGATGTTCTGGATGCAGGGGAGGTACACTCCCATCAGGGTCCCCAGCGCTGGAGCCTGATTGGAGGGGAAGAGGAAGTGGACACACACTTTAGGTACATGGGGTCTTTAATGACTGGATTATTATATGATTTTGTAACAGAAATGGATGTGTGAACTACGCGACAAGTAACCATAGCCAAGGATTTCTCATACGAGAATTTCAGGGAACCCTGTGAATTCTGGGAAAGTTACAACCCTACACAGTCCACTAGGACTACAGCACCACCAAGAGTCAGTGAGTAATTCTTACCCCGGGTGCAATATGGCAGTCTATTAAAATCACTCTGATACTATTCTGTTTTTCCATATAGTATTTGTACATTTTCTTTCCTCCCATGGGAATGAATTGTCTAGGAGCTGGATGGCACATTGACAGAGTTTCAAGGCCAACCCATGGACTGCAATTACTGATACTAGATGGGCGGAGAGGCTCTGTGTTGTTTGCTAGATTTATTCATGGGCAGTTTCTCCTCCTGTTTTTTTGGGATGTGTTTTATGTGGCGTGTGTGTTTGTGGGGCTGTATGTGTGTATGTGTGTGCATACGGGCATGGTTGGCTAGGCGTGTGTGCGTGTGTGTACGTGTGAGTGTGTTACAGTTGAAGTGCGCCACAGTTGACCCCCCATGCATAATGGAGTCATATTCATTTCCAGCTCAAGGACAACTTGGTCCAATAAAACATAATTGTCCCAATATCCAGTGGTGATCCTAAGTGAGTGAACAGACCCTCGCTGGCAATTTCTTATGAGATTTCAAATCAAAGACTAGGGGTGCATCTCAGCACTTTTACTTGGAATGCATAACCAAAGTCTCTGGGGGGAAATAGTGAGGAAATTAGTTCAAAATGGGTGGAACACAGCTTCCTTGCAGAAAGAATCATTTATGATATGCTCTTGATAATGTAAAAATCACTGTAAATGTCAAACTTCAAAATCATACTCCATGACAATTAACCTCAATTGAGGCAATTCAATAGATATAATTACAGCACAATCTGTCATTTTAAATGGCTGTGACATCCACAGAAATTTAATCACTAGAACTTGAAGTCCCTTAACAAGTCAATGATGTCACAATTCTTGGACTGGTGGCTATTTAGGTTATACCCATAGGAGTAAAGCTCGGTCGAAAATATACAGGTTACAATAGCGTCGTCACAAATCTGTGACCAGCACCGTTGCAAGCAACCAGTGCCGTTGCTGACTCGCATTGCTGGTCCCGTTGTTGCAAAGAGTTATGAGATATCAGAAACCCGTTGTCTTAATGTTTGTCATCTTCAACCTAGGAGTAAAGCAGGAAGTAGTCCCAGGAGGAAGGCCTACTCTAGTGATTCTATTTCTATGGTGACATCGCTGCTAGTCTGATGAATAGGCTCGATGAGGATGTGAAGAGGGCTGGCCGACAACTCTTTTAAAATAGGCTTATCTACAGACATGGTTTTTGCTGTGTCAATCTGGTGTGTACCTGTAAGTGTTGTGAAGCAGTAATGGCTTTAAGGGAAGTCATTGTCCAATATGAAGCTGAAAGTGATGACAAAAATACCTTGAGAACACAACAGGACGAGATGGTTGCAAGGTTTCTTGAGCATAATGTTAACTTTGATACTTTAATGCTTCTTAACTGCAATTCTGAGAGTTTCCCAGGCCTGGGGGGGGGCACTGACTAATGCGAGAGAACATGCCTGGGGCTTGAACTGGCAGCAGCTGTTGAGTTGAGAAAGTAGACTTTTTAATTCAATCATCTACGAGAAATAAAAGGGCATCCTGATGAATTCCTGACCTGAAATGAATATTAAGCGTGCAAATTCTGGGTCTGATATAATTTGATTTGAAAAGCTGAATAAGAGCCTGTTTGGAGAGTCTTAAAAAGTCACACAAAACATAATTATTTTCTCATTTTCCCGAGGAACAACAAGCCAAGTGTACACGCAGAGTTCCAATTAGAATGCTCATCACTTGAGAAATGCTGCTGAAACTGTGCAGACAATGTTACATTGCCTGCAAACCTGTAGACTAGGTTTAGTCGAGCGGGATTGTGCAGTCCTGTGGCAGCCAGGAGACCCGGGTCTGAATCCAGTTTGTTAAACATATTATGTTGTTCTGTATCAAACCTGACCACTGAGAGTATTAGTCAAATATATCTTCCACACCAATGTGGTAAAGTACTCTAGTAAAGTAGGCTGGAGTAATCCTGAATTATGGTTCATCTGGGCCAAATCCTTATTTTGTAAATCAAGGTAAGATTCAGCCACATATGTTTTGCGGAACCTCTTCTTCTAGCCTATTTCCCCCTGTCAATATTTTGCCCGTTATGGGACGCCATACAGTACTCAGGGGCTGACACTAGCTGACCTGTTTTTGTTCATCTCCCTCTGTTGGTTTTTATCTGACAGTTCACCTAACATCTATTCTTTGAAAACCTATTTTACACCCGCAAGCAACACCAAAAGGATGATTTATACTGGGAATTTTGTTCACCTTTAATCAATGATCAAAACCACGCATTCTCACCTTCCACATGGGAACGGCGAAGAACAAACATCAGTCCATCTTTGTCATCTCTCTCTCTCCTTATGGTAATGACTCTCACAGTTTGCCTGGGGTCTGGCTTATGCAAATGAGAGAGCTGCTGTGGCTGTGCCCTTCAGTGTGCAGTGTGTGGCAAGAATCTCAATAAAGTTGTTTTCTATTCCGAATTCAAACTCTAAAAGTTCCCTAGGCTTTCCACTTATTTAGAGATGGCTGTCAGATTTTTGTGTCTTGACTTTTGTCAGAATGGAATTTGCTTTTTCAAATAATTGAATGGCATCTGGGTTTTGCAATTATCATACTTTTATTTTTGCCTCCTTCAAATTTTATAGGCTACATTCCATTTCACCAATACAACATTTCCAGAAACAGCTCCAGTTTTTAGATGAATACACGTTGCATGGTTAATAGTGATTTCAATATGGGGGCAGTGGTACTGTTTAAAGTTATTATGTAATAGGTTGAATTTTTATGAGCTTTAATGGATTTGATGGATTTGTTTTGACCTTTCCCCTATGCTAAATGAGTGAAAGATACACCGAAAGGTAGATCCTAGAATGTTTGTTTGGTCTAAACAAAAAATGTGATTAAAATATACATGACATATGGCTGAAATATTTTCTTTTAAATCCAAATTATGCATTATGCAAATTATGCATTTTTTTTATCAAGCACAGAATATTAAATGATCAAATGAGAGCCAACATTTGTCATTATAAATCCACGTTTTTTTCCCCCAACTTTACACCACTTTCATCCATCTTTCATCCACTCTTTAACATGGCTATAATTAAGAACATAGAATTTCTATGAACTTCCATACAAGTGGCTGGGCTATAGTCGCTTCAGAGGCGTATGTAATATACAATATACTCCAGGTGTAGTGGGCTGAAAGTTCACCTTCCATCTGTACTTTGGTGTAGAGTTGAAAAACTGCTGTAAATCGCTGTCCCTGCAGAAACATGATCAGGGGACTATAGCCGGAGTATAGGGGTCAGATTCTAATAACATTTACTGTACGTTACTAGTGACAATACTGTATCCATTCATTTACATAGCACACAATAGTGTGTAACAAATCACACGAGAGAGGCGCCCAAGATTAAATGTATTTTCTATAGGTACTACGATGTTGAATGATGCAGCGCTTTGCTAGCTTCTTGTCCTTTGCGCAACCACTCTGTTTGAGGGCGGTCAAATGAACAGAGCGCCCCTCTACAAAAAAGTATCTGAAGAGTACTCGTAACTTCTGATTTCCCCTGTTGACCTTTATGTATGGTGTCCATATTAGGACAATCCTCAGACTGTCCTAACATGGACACCGTATTAATGTGTCCAAACACTCAACCGGAGCACATCTTAAATCAGTGAAAACAAGCTACAGTGTAACTGTGAATTCCATTTGATAGCTGCGTCATTATTCCCTCTAATACCCTTTTCACACTACTGAACTGAGCCGTGCTGGTTAGGCATCCACCATAGTTCCTAGAATCGCGCTGGAAAGGACCATGTGAAAACAAAATATCCAAACCAGGGCAGTATGGGCCCTTGTCAAAAGTAGTGCACTATAAAGGGAATATGGTTCCATTTGGGAAGTCGCCTAGCTACTGTATGTGTATATCAATGGGCTCTTTCTATCTACACTCTATTCTCAACAACACCATTCACACTGGGTGGACAAATACCCATACACAACAAGAACCCACAAAGGTGGAACACAGCAACAATCAAAGTGAGAGATAGCCCTCCCGTAGTTGTTCAGCGCTTCCACACACAGTAGAGCAACACAAAAGACCCTCAGCCCTGCATCTCAGTCTACTGTCGGAGAGGTCTCGATGGCTAACAATACACAATATATCCCTGCAGAAACATATACCCAGATTGGAAAAAAGCTGTGAAAATTGCTATCTACAAGCTTCAACACTGTTTACAACATAGGGTTATTTGTTAACTTTCTGTCCCAAATGGCACCTTATTCCCTCGACAGTGCAGCCACTTGAGTGCAGCCACCTGAGAGCATTATGTAGGGAATAGGGTGCCATTTGGGACACACGCAGGGTCTCAGTAAGATTATTATAAAGCTACCAGGCAGATAGACAGTGAGCATGTCCTGTAGCCTACACAATAATAATGAACAAGAATACACTTGTTGAGATTGGCCAAAATGCCACAAGATTGGGAAGAAAAAAACGTATTGAAAAACAAAAAAAATAATGTGTCTACATTGAGAAGTAGCCACAGCAGATGGGACACTTGTTTCTATTGAATTACTCCGTATGGGGGATCCAATGGCTCTAATTTAGGGAGCTCCACTTCCATTCACATTCAATTGGCATTTCATTCCCGGACCTAGACTTCTAGAATCGGGAGAACTAGTGAGGCCCAATAGAAAATCGGCTGGTGATTTCCCTCTGGACCGTTGGAGCTGGAACAGTCGTGAACGGAGAAAGCGGCGACTGCGTTGCCACTACGGGTTGGCGCCGCGGTGTTGAGAAGAGACAGCTGCCCCACGACCCCCTGGGATACGCAGTCAGCCCAGTGCTATCTGGCTCAGGTGTGGTGGTCCCACAGCAGGCTCCACCTCCTGCCAACCCCCTTCCCCCCGCTCATAACAGCTGCTTCAGAACCAGCTCTCTGCCACCTTGCTACCCAGGTGCCCCCATCCTCGCCAACCCTTACTCAATCACCCCCTCACTCGACCCTTAGCCACCCCAGCCACCTGAGACCACTCACAGGGCCCTCTTATTCTCCACAGACACAAACACTGGAGGCCGATAAGGATTCTTTACAAATGCACCCTTCATGGCCTGGGGTTGTTTAGCTGTTAGGGTCGCTGAATTCAGACCACATGTGTCGGTGTGTATTCTAATCTGGCCCACACCCTTCTGACACAAACCCTCTTTCAACTTTCTTTATCTCACAGTCTCTATCCAATATAGAAAAATCACTCAAGGAATGGGACTGCTGCCTTCCTTCTTTCGTGTTATGCGAAAGGTTCTACGAGCGCTGTCTACAGATGGTCTCCTAATGTTGTACAGGCTCCTAAACAAAAGCAAAACACGTTTGATATTTATCGTCTCACGCATTGCATAAATGCCATCATGAAAGCCATTAAATGTGCTTCTAGAACTCTGTTAAGTGTTGTGTGTCATGTAGTGTGTAGGCAGCTTCAGAGGATATATAGAGGACTGGTTAAGGCATTTGGACAGCTTTTTCCTGGTATAAGAGATTGGTTTTCGGTGGGGAGAAGGAGATAAATGGGGTCAGGTGAGAGAAGAGGAGAAGAGAAATGAGGAGATGAGGTGAGGGAGGAGGAAAGATGAAGAGAGAAAAAAAAAGGTAGAGGAAAGGAGAGTAAATGGACGACCTAGCTGCAGAGGATGGAACAAGACAAAAACGAGGAGGGGAGATACGGCTGACTGTAAGTCGCTTTGCATAAAAGCGTCTGCTAAATGGCATATATATATATATATATATATATATATATATATATATATATATATATATATATATATATATATATATATATATATATATATATAGGAGAAGAAAGAAGATCTTTTGCTGAGGGGAAAAGAGAAGAGCGGACTTGAACTCACTACTGCAGTAACTGTCTGGAAGAAAGCTGACGTAGCTGGAGGGTATACAGTACTGTACAATTGAGGTGATAATATAGTAAGCAGAGCGAGCACAGATGCTCTACCTCGACTTCTAAAGCAATACAAGTGCTGAGGTGCAAAGAGAGGTGTGGGAAATGGGGGCTAGGAGCTTGCAATGCCATCTTTGCGCTCTGTTGCGCAAACAGGAGTTGACAGGGCTAATGCGTTTCAGCTCAGGTGTGCTGAATTACTAAAGAGGGGAAGAGAGAGAGGAGAGAGGGCACCAAATATCTCCCTCCAAATGTCTGCCTACAGGTGTGGATTAACCCGCTGCACACTGGTCAATGGTGTGTGTGTGTGTGTAGGAGAGAGACAGAGGCAGGGAGAGGTAGAAGAGAGAAGGAGAGGAGAGGGAGTGAGTGAGGTGAGAAGAAGAGGTGTGTGTGTGTGTGTCTATGTGTGTGTGTGTGTGTGTGTGTGTGTGTGTGTGTGTGTGTGTGTGTGTGTGTGTGTGTGTGTGTGTGTGTGTGTGTGTGTGTGTGTGTGTGTGTGTGTGTGTGTGTGTGTGTGTGTGTGTGTGTGTGTGTGTGTGTGTGTGTGTGTGTGTGTGTGTGTGTATTTGTATGTCTATGGTGAATGTGAGAGAGGAAGGGAGAGGAGAGAGAGAGAAAGGGGGAAGGGGGGATGTTTGTGCATGGGTAGAAAAAGTGCCTATGTCTATATGTGCATGTGTGTCATTTAGCCAAGTACATAGGAAGAACATGAAGTGCTGCAGGCCAGAATTATTACTAAATGGTCATTCCTGCTTGCTGGAATATTCTGCTACAGGATAGCAATGAATACTGTTTCGTTTTAACCCTACTGTTTGCTAAGTAGGGGCATATGTAAGCTGTGAAATCTCCATTTAGCTCGATTATCAACACTGTCAAACTGCAGACGGAACTGTAGTACAACATGAAGCAACATTAATCAAGATAATAAATCTTCGCAGGGCTACCGGCATGAATACTAATGCAAGACTGGGGCTTCTAATGAGAAAATGAAGAGGCATTGTAAAACCCAATGACCTGGAAGGAAAGCACCATCAGAGATGGAGATGCAGTATTTTTCACCACACCATCATAATTCTTCCCAATAGCCCCCACAGATTGGGGGAACGGTGTCCATCTTAACCCCGGCAACCTCCAGACTGTTCCCTGATGTCACACGGTATGAAAACCCTCTAATCTCTCTTTTCACACTGCGCCATACAAAACGCCCGGCCTGTCATACTCAATGGGTTGATGATGAAAGGGAGAGAGAGGGAAACAGGAGAGGAGAGAGAAAGGGATCGTTGTTGGAATGACAAACGCCACCGGGATGCCTTAATGAAAAGCCTCTCCTGTTGATGGGGAGATTGCCTTTGGAATGGGCTGCTGATTGGAGAAGCAGCTGCTTGGCGTACCGAGCAGGCTAATTAAGTATCGAAGGGCCGGGGAAGGTGACCGGGAAGATTAGCCTCTGCTGCCCGGCACTTCCATTGGAGGAGTACTGAGTCCGATATATCTATCTCTCAACTCTCTGCTCTAGTCAGCCATTTCCCTGGACTGGTGGGTAGGAGGTTGGTGCAGGGATATAGTGGAAGATAAAAGAAAGTGGCAACTGAAAAGACTGTAACAGTAAGTAACTTAAACGCTAATGCAGAGGAACAGTCCAGGTAAAAAGGACTGACAAAAATGAGAAAGGTAAACAGAGAGCCAGAAAAAATAATCGAGAACCAAATATAGAATGAAACCAAACAGAAATAGATGGGGAAAAACTCAGGGTGAAAATGCTGTGAGTCAGGCTCTGACTGAGTTGTGCTATTTTACAGGTCTGACTGACCAGTGCTGTGTTACAGGTCTTTTCTTTTTTTTAAACCTTTATTTAACTAGGCAAGTCAGTTAAGGACAAATTCTTATTTTCAAGGACAGCCTAGGAACAGTGGGTTAACTGCCTTGTTCAGGGGCAGAACAACATATTTTTACCTTGTCAGCTCAGGGATTTGATCTTGCAACATTTCGGTTGCTAGTCAAACACTCTAACCACTAGGCTACCTGCCGTCTGACTGGCCAGTGTCGTTACAGGTCTGACTGACCAGTGCTGTGTTACTGGTCTGAGTGACCAGTGCTGTATTACTGGTCTGACTGACCTGTGTTGCAATAGCAACTTACCTTGACAGGTTTCTTCTTCTTTTTGTCTTCCTCCTCATTGTCGGCCTCCTCCTCGTGCTCCTTGCTGCCCTGGGGGAGGTTGGAGTAGTTGGCCAGACTACTGAGCATAGACGATACCATGGGACTGGTCTCCATCTCCTCCTGCAAAGCACATTGACACAAACAGGATAACATAACAATTGGTCAATTCCATAATAAAACTGCAGTAGGCAAAGTAGTGAGCATATTGACACAAGATGGATTCACTGCATGATGGATTCCCTGCATGATGGATTCCCTGCATGATGGATTCCCTGCATGATGGATTCCCTGCATGATGGATTCCCTGCATGATGGATTCCCTGCATGATAGATTCCCTGCATGATAGATTCCCTGCATGATAGATTCCCTGCATGATAGATTCCCTGCATGATAGATTCCCTGCATGATAGATTCCCTGCATGATAGATTCCCTGCATGATTGATTCCCTGCATGATGGATTCCCTGCATGATAGATTCCCTGCATGATAGATTCCCTGCATGATGGATTCCCTGCATGATAGATTCCCTGCATGATGGATTCTCTGCATGATGGATTCCCTGCATGATGGATTCCCTGCATGATGGATTCCCTGCATGATAGATTCCCTGCATGATGGATTCCCTGCATGATGGATTCCCTGCATGATAGATTCCCTGCATGATAGATTCCCTGCATGATGGATTCTCTGCATGATGGATTCTCTGCATGATGGATTCCCTGCATGATGGATTCCCTGCATGATGGATTCCCTGCATGATAGATTCCCTGCATGATAGATTCCCTGCATGATAGATTCCCTGCATGATAGATTCCCTGCATGATAGATTCCCTGCATGATAGATTCCCTGCATGATAGATTCCCTGCATGATGGATTCCCTGCATGATAGATTCCCTGCACGATAGATTCCCTGCACGATAGATTCCCTGCATGATAGATTCCCTGCATGATGGATTCCCTGCATGATGGATTCCCTGCATGATAGATTCCCTGCATGATAGATTCCCTGCATGATGGATTCCCTGCATGATAGATTCCCTGCATGATGGATTCTCTGCATGATGGATTCCCTGCATGATGGATTCCCCCTGCATGATGGATTCCCTGCATGATGGATTCCCTGCATGATGGATTCCCTGCATGATAGATTCCCTGCATGATAGATTCCCTGCATGATAGATTCCTGCATGATGGATTCTCTGCATGATGGATTCCCTGCATGATGGATTCCCTGCATGATGGATTCCCTGCATGATAGATTCCCTGCATGATAGATTCCCTGCATGATAGATTCCCTGCATGATAGATTCCCTGCATGATAGATTCCCTGCATGATAGATTCCCTGCATGATATTCCCTGCATTCCCTGCATGATGGATTCCCTGATGGATTCATGATAGATTCCCTGCATGATAGATTCCCTGCATGATAGATTCCCTGCATGATAGATTCCCTGCCTGCATGATAGATTCCCTGCATGATGGATTCCCTGCATGATAGATTCCCTGCATGATAGATTCCCTGCATGATAGATTCCCTGCATGATAGATTCCCTGCATGATAGATTCCCTGCATGATAGATTCCCTGCATGATGGATTCCCTGCATGATGGATTCCCTGCATGATAGATTCCCTGCATGATAGATTCCCTGCATGATAGATTCCCTGCATGATAGATTCCCTGCATGATAGATTCCCTGCATGATAGATTCCCTGCATGATAGATTCCCTGCATGATAGATTCCCTGCATGATAGATTCCCTGCATGATAGATTCCCTGCCCTGCATGATAGATTCCATGATAGATTCCCTGCATGATAGATTCCCCCTGCATGATAGATTCCCTGCATGATAGATTCCCTGCATGATGGATTCCCTGCATGATAGATTCCCTGCATGATGGATTCCCTGCATGATAGATTCCCTGCATGATAGATTCCCTGCATGATAGATTCCCTGCATGATAGATTCCCTGCATGATGGATTCCCTGCATGATAGATTCCCTGCATGATAGATTCCCTGCATGATGGATTCCCTGCATGATAGATTCCCTGCATGATAGATTCCCTGCATGATTCCCTGGATTCCCCTGCATGATGGATTCCCTGCATGATAGATTCCCTGCATGATATTCCCTGCATGATTCCCTGCATGATAGATTCCCTGCATGATAGATTCCCTGCATGATAGATTCCCTGCATGATAGATTCCCTGCATGATAGATTCCCTGCATGATAGATTCCCTGCATGATAGATTCCCTGCATGATGGATTCCCTGCATGATGGAAGATGACGTGATGCAAAAAAAAAGCGGGAAGCAATATGACAAAATTGGGGTGTAAAATATCAAATGTGCAATATGAATACAAGCTACTTAAAACAGTATATATGCAGCAAACCACTCATCATTTCAAATGAGGATCCCTTTGAGAAACAATGTAATACACTTGGCTTTTTGCTTATGAAGGTAAATGGCTTTGTCTCAGTCATTTTCCGTAGCAGTTTGGAACTGTGCTTGTATTAACCTGAGGTGTTCACTCGCCCTTCAAACAGTAATTACCCTCATTAATCGATGCCAGGGCCCTTATTCAATCACTCGCTGATCCGTGAATGTGTGTGTGTGTTTGCGTGTGTCTGCCTACAAACTCCAGTCTCACAGGCAGGACCATACTCTGGTCATCATACAGTTGGCTTTGGTTGCATATGCATGAGTAGGTGTCTGTCCGTCCGTCCGCCCGTCCGTCTGTCTGTGCATTCGTTCCTGCATGTGTGTGTGTGTGTGTGTGTGTGTGTGTGTGTGTGTGTGTGTGTGTGTGTGTGTGTGTGTGTGTGTGTGTGTGTGTGTGTGTGTGTGTGTGTGTGTGTGTGTGTGTGTGTGTGTGTGTGTGTGTGTGTGTGTGTGTGTGTGTATCTATACATACCTCAAACAGAGCCATATGTTTGCCATCGTATTGCTGGCTCTTCTCTGTGGCTTCACTGCTGTTGATGAAAGGGCTGCTCTCCTTGGGGTTCCCATCACCTGACAGAAGAGACACAGAACCATCATCAGATGGGCTGAAATACAATGCATCCCCATTCTATTCAATACCTAAAATGGTCAAATGTTTCTCACGTCTCCCTGTTCTACAATTCGATACCTTAAAAGCGCAATGCGTCATTTGATTCACTACGTCTTTATGAATAAACAGAAGCCGTTGCCCATCAGAGCTTCATTCCCCAAACAAGAGACCCATCACATATGTGATGTCATGTTTTGGGACTGCAAGGCTTTGAGCAAGGCTGATAGCCCCAGTTAAGTGCTCACTTTAAAAAAAAAGTCCACTGGGTTTCACACTCGCTTGCCTGTCAGTCGAACTTGCAAGGACGACCTTCCCTGAAACACATATTTTAATTTACGCTCTGAGCTCCTCTCACCTGGGGTCATGTCTTGGACTGTGCCACGAGTCAAGCTATTTTTAGTGAAAATGCAGCCTGTGCGGTTGACGGTAGTGTACCGCTAACTGCATGCCCCTTCTGTACTCTCTATGGGGGAGTGAAGGAGAGAGTGGGTGATGAGAGACTGAGAGACAGAGAAAGGGAAATGGAAAAAACTGAGAGAGAGAGAGAGAGAGAGAGAGAGAGAGAGAGAGAGAGAGAGAGAGAGAGAGAGAGAGAGAGAGAGAGAGAGAGAGAGAGAGAGAGAGAGAGAGAGAGAGAGAGAGGGAGGCAAAGAGACAGAGAGCTGCGGAAGGAGAATATTAAAAGCAACTGGCGGTACTTCAATTCCAGCTCACGTCGCCCCACACCCAACCAAAAATACCTGCTCTGTTTAAAATGTAGGCCTGTCCATTTAATCCAACATGTTGTGGGTTTTTCAGGGCACGTCATATATTTCCACCCATAGACAATAATATCAGATGTACTCCAGAAGAAAACTGCACACATGCACTGTACTGTACATTAATATACAGGAATCACTACTATGTTGTAAAGAAATCAATGTCCGCACACACATACGAACACAAGGCTTTAGGCCGTTGTAAGACTCCCCTGGGATTCAAAGCCCAGGTCATTTGATCTTTTGCTGAACAGCCTGGCAGCCTTCCTTAGATCATCAAAGAAGAGACAGCTTGAGTCATACTTGAGCAGTGTTGTGCTTGACAGGGTAATACACTCTAAAAGTGAGTGGTCTACAAAACTCTCATATCCTTTATCTCTCCCCCGGCCCATCTCTCCTGATCGTAAATGAATTGGAATTCCAACATCAAAAGGAACCATGATGAATGTATGAAAATAAGTGATGGTCCTCAAAGACATCCTGCCTTTTTTTGTTTTCTTTGACCCTTCTCTAATTATCGTTCGTCAATCTCATCCCGCCATGCAAACTGTAACTATCGCTTAAAGAGGCAGTCAGCAAGTACTTTGTGAACCAAGCTTCGACTCTGGGGGAAGAATACAGTCTGTGTTTAGTACATACCTGAAATGTCATTTCTCAAAAGTCAAATGTCATCAACGGTCCCAAAGACGATGTGTAATAACATTGATGATCTACTCACTATTCCAGATGTCAGTGACAGTATGAACTGGTGCTGCAGCATATGCCCTATGGTATGTCATGTATCATAATATCATCAGTAAATGTTATACTGACATCCCTATGCATATGACATCACAGTGCTTGATTGAAAAACATTCCAATATTCCCAAACTCGGAATGTATGGTATATATACCATTGATTGTGTACTCCCCTTTCCCCATATCTCAGTCACAAAGTAGATATATGAGGAGGCATATACTGTACAAGGTATATCCTATATAATGATATTATCAAAAACGGTGACGTCACAGACAGCGCTATGCAGCAGACGGGTCAGCGGAGTGACTTTCCCATGATTACTTATCAAAAGGTGACAAGGCATCTGGCGCGTCACCACTCGAGAGCATGTTATGTTCCTGGCAGGAGGCTCTTGAAGGTTTCCAGTCACTTGCAGGCCCCTGGAGAATCCCCCCCCCTCTGCATCCTCCCGTCTCCACCCCCCTGCTGCTAGTCAATGTCACCGCTGCTTATTTAACTACATCTTGGTTAAATGGTTCTGTGAGTTGGTGTAAAATGACATTTGAGCAGATTTCAATGATATATATGATGTGGCCATGAGTAGAGAGGGATTCCTAACATTTTGGGCATTTTTTGGGGTGTGTAGTACAATGCCAATATACCACAGCTAAGGGTGGTTCTTAGGCACGACACAAAGCAGAGTGCCTGGATATTGGCCATATACCACAAACCCCCAAAATGCCTTATTGCTTTTTTTTAAACCGGTTTCTAACATGGTCCCTACAAACCCCCACTGTCACAAACCAAATGCTGGGCTAGAAGCAGGGGGATATAATGTGTTCATAAATTCCTTATTACTTTTCTCTTGTTATTTGCCTTGGAGCATCGTAGTGATTATTCAGAAAGAACAGTAGATAAGTATTTTTGTGTCATACCCGTTGATGTTGCGATAGGTATTCCTATTGTTTACGAATGGAACAATTGACAGTCTCCGGAAGTTAGCTTAAGCCTTGAACATCTGAGCTTTCCATTGTACAGTGGGTGATTGTGCTGCGTCGAATGCACAAGCTCAGTGTAGCGCAGCGCAGAAGCTCATATTTTAAGCTTTGCGCAGCTCTTGCACAGATAGAACCCCACGAAATGTGGACAGAGTTTAAGGGGTCTCCTTGAAGGTGAAGAGCCACAAGAGTGAATGTTGACTCTTTCAGAGTGCTAAGCTAACAACGGTAGAGGCCATTTACGGGTGTTTGCTGCTGGGTTTCGGTGTCAATTTCCTCTCAACCCTAGGCAATTGTATTTCGTACAGAGAGGTGCCATGTCCAACATGGAACTGACCCCCATTTCTGGGGTACATGTTAATATTTGCAGTATCCCAAAGTTTTCTTCCCCCACATAGTGCATAGCCAAATGGCTTAATTCATGTGCATTAGCTACCTCATGCACTCATCCCCTCTGGCTCAGCCCAGAGGTGTGCTGCTCACTGCTCATCCTTGTGCCATAATTGAGCTGTGGGTTATCTCGATGCAGTGACCCAGCTTGCTGACATGGTTACAACTGTAGGTATAAGGTGTCCGGTCAGCATTGCTATGCAATCTGTACTGTAGTACTCATGTGGTGCAGATTATAGAGTGTGATTCTAAGGCAGCCATCAGTGCTAACTATTACGGCTCTGCGAAAATGTCAGATCGGTGCCAACCGAAAGCAAAGCAAACCCACACTGTCACTAAACCAACACTGGGCTATTTGAACACACACAAACGGACACATAAAATCATGCCTACACATGCCCACATAGGGCCATAAATAGATATGTAGCTGATCTCTTTCTTTCTTTCCTTCCTTCGATCTCTGTCTCTCTTCTCTCTCTGTCACACACACACACATCCACTGACACACACACTTCATATTGTCATATTGTCACATTTACAATTAACATAGAATGCTACCAATGATAGCAATGCAACAATGTTCTCCTCTCAAACCAACTATTGACAGGACAAAGCAATTTACCCTTGGGAAAACTGAGTATGCACGACATCCCTCCAATTATTATCAATTTGCACTAAGCAGGTGCGCAATCATGACTTTTCATGCAGCCCTGCCACGGAGGTTCCGCCTTTGACACAACTTCAACCGACCAAAAGCTGACGGCAGCCATTTTCTGATCGGCTGGAGACGCAATGGGCAAAAGGACTTTGGCACATTTACGAAGAGAGCTAGGAGAGAGCTATCCTAGCTCTTAGCACGTTGACCAGCGACGTTGTCTTCCCATCATGAACGGGTAGGCATTGTAATTGTTTCTCACGGCTTCGTGCCATACCGCTAGCCGGGCACATCAGCTTTAATTTCTCTTAAGCGCTAGGACTAACCATCAGCTATCTGCCTCAGACACCTGGCAGAAGGATGCTTGTTTGAAAGTCCAAGAAGTTGAATACAAATCGGCAACCCCTCCAAAACTCCATTTGTTTCCTGTCTTTAGATTCTGGCGGTGAGGGTGGGATATGCTACTGCAAGAGAAAACGACGATTCAGATATTATAGGGTCTAAGAATAACACACATTGATTTGTATATTATTCTTTGTTTTTCATTACAGTTTGAATTTGTGATGTTCCTTGTCATTTTATGGCCCGATATTGAAATTTTCATGTGTACATTTAATCGCCACGGGCAAAATGGATACAATACACTATCATTATACCTATTGCATGATTTAACTGACTTGTCTCATATGGTTTGGACCTATACCCTTTTATAATCCCTCTCTGTATCGTGTATAATATTAGTATTAAAGGTATTAAAAAAGCTTTGTGGCCAAATGGCAGTGGAGTGTAGGTGTGTCCCAAATGGCACCCTATTCCCTATATAGTGCACTACTTGACCGGCCCGTTCTTCTTTCCCCAGACTCTCTGCTCCATCAAACAGACTCTGTCAGGCAAGCTGCATCCCCATTGGAGCTTCACGATCATGGTCCTCCAGGTACTTGGCAGCCTGGCAGGCAGGGTTTGGAGAGGAGCAGTCCCTGTTCTGTGCAGTGTAACCACTAGGCAGAGGAACATCACTCCTGCACAGTGACGGCCTAGAGGGCCATGAGTTGCATTAATTGGTGGGCTGTGGAGCTTGACAGGGCTGGAAGGAAGAAGGGAGACAGGGAAAGGAGGATGAGAGAGGGAAGGAGGAAGAAAGAGGGTTTGAACCAATTCCTTATACACTGGTAGAATAATTGCCTGCAGAGCTAAGGTGATTCACACCTCGACTCCTTTACCTTTTTTAAGCTGTGTAATAGGGAGGGAAGAAGAGGGTGGAGGGGGGAGTGGGGGAGAGAGGAGCAAAGCCAGAGAAGAGGAGATTGACATATTTTCATGAGGTCATACATTTAAAATTCACCCTCACTCCCCACATGCCAGTGAACCAATCTCGGAGGAAAATTTCCGCACCGGTGCCAAAGTGATGCCAATTCAGGACGCCGACCCAAAACCTATCACACTTTTATTACACTTGGCACATTTTTGGATAAGGTGCTCCTGACAGAGGAGAAACGAGCTAGGCCCAAATTGAATACTGCGCAAGAGAGAGAGATCCAAACGCCAGGTCTGATGGGGAAAGGGGTCCGTTCGGTCCGGATCAGTTATCCACTTGCCGGGTCTGATCGAAGACGACATCTCGCCTACCGATTTTAATGGAATATGTGCAGGTGTGAATTGCCGCCGCAAATTAGCACCTGAGGCGTATCCTGCCAACTGACCCTTGTCTCCCTTGGCTCCCTTGGCCCAGACAGATTCTTGTCCCAAAATCCCAGATGACAGGACAGTGAGCACACACTCCCAGTTGAACTGTCAACAGCCCTTTTCCCTTGTCTCTGTTGACAGCTGGGAACAAGTAGAGCTCTCGGAGTACTGCCTGTCAGACAGAGAAAACCCATCTCACGGCATGAACCCGGAGAAAATAGCCTACCCTGAAGAGAGATGGGAGGGAAAGGTGTGAAATCACTCCCAGAGGAAAGGGGGGAGAGAGAGAAGTAGGGACTAGGAAAGGGTCCGAGAGAAAGAGAGAGAGAGCATGTAGATGAAGAGAGAGAGGGGAGAGAGCGAGGGAAAGAAAGAAAGAAGTTGAAGAGGCTGAGAGAAATATAGAAACAAAAGACTTAAATACCAAGACAGACATGACAGTGAAGGAGAAAGAGAGAGAGAGGTCCAGCCTATTATGTGAGCATTCTCCAATTCAAACACTCTGTCATCACCATGTTCTTCTTTTGACAGAAGTGGCACATAAAGTGGCACATGAAGAAGTCTAATGTCACTCTTTCACCGTTGCTTCATGGATGCTGTAAGGTTAAAGCCTTTGTGCTCCTCCTCCATTAGTCTTCTTAAAGCTCCCATTTTCTCCCTCTGTTTATAAACTGCACCTTTCATAATACAAAGGCCACTTCACTTCAAAGGGCCCTTTTATGGACCCTGAAACTGTAGCCAAACTGCCTTTACCAGACTATTCAGATTAAACTGGTCCATTCATCACCACTGGCTGAGTTTCCTGACATGTTCAATGAAGTGTGTGTGTGTGTGTGTGTGTGTGTGTGTGTGTGTGTGTGTGTGTGTGTGTGTGTGTGTGTGTGTGTGTGTGTGTGTGTGTGTGTGTGTGTGTGTGTGTGTGTGTGTGTGTGTGTGTGTGTGTGTGTGTGTGTGTGTGTGTGTGTGTGTGTGTGTGTGTGTGTGTGTATGAGACAACAAATCCTAAAATAAGATGATACTGTTTCATCGTATTCACAAAAAGTAGCAGTTGCATATTATCTGTCATGCTTATCGTAGAAGGGTATAAGGCTGGTGATTTTGTTGGCAATGCATTTGGATTGCACACTATTTCCCACACATTTCCTGAACCCAAAAGTTGACATGACAACATCAGAACTCATGTGTATGTAAACGCATACATCCAAAAGACACAGGACACCGCGGTTGAAGGCCTGATAACCAACAATGACGAGACAACAACCTCTCCCTCAACATCAGCAAAACAACGGAGTTGAATGTTGACTTTAGGAATCAGAGGAGGGAACATGCCCCGATCCACATCAACGGGGCTGCAGTAGAAAGAGTCAGCAGTTTTAAGTTCCTTGGCATCCGCATCGCTGAGGACTTGACAGTCCAGTCACAACTTGTGGACTTGTTTACTTGCTGCTGAACGGTTTGTTGCTAACGTTACCTAGCTAGCTGACAACATTATGGTTTTTATTTTCTCATTTTTAATAACCGTTTTACATTTTTCCTTTTTTCATATATTTATTTCGACATGTTTCTGCAGGACCTCCACCAGTCGAAGCTAAGTAGTAACATTAATATTATACAATCTGACTGCAGAAGCTGTACTCATAATATACAGGAGAAATATCGCCTTATGGCGAGGATAACTGTGCTGCAAGCCCAGCTTCAGGGGCATTCGTTAGGCAAACGTAATTTAAGTGTAGGAAAGGATGAAACAGTGTCTGTGCCTCCAATAAGTACAGATATTTTTAAGTGCAGATTTTTAAACGTTTGCAATTGCAAAAAATAACCTGCTTAGACCCAACCAAGGATCATCAAAAGCCGTGCTATAAATTCTCGGACAACCGAAAGATTCCTAAATGCCCTTCCAGACTCCCTCCACCTACCCAAGGACGTTGGAGTACAAAAATCGGTTAACCACCTAACTGAGGAACTTAACTTAATCTTGTGTAATACCCAACCCTTCTTATCTCAGCCTCCAGAATTTATGCTGCAGTAGTTTGTGTCGGGGGCTAGGGTCAGTCTGTTATATCTAGTATTATATATGTTATATCGAGTATTTCTCCTGTCTGATCCAGTGTCCTGTGTGAATTTAAGTATGCTCCCTCTAATTCTCTCTCTCCCTCTCCCTCCCCTCCCCTCCCGGAGGACCTGAGTCCTGGGACCATGCCTCAGGGACTACCTGGCCTGATGACTCATTGCTGTCCCCAGTCCACCTGGTCGTGCTGCTGCTCCAGTTTCAACTGTTCTGCCTGCGGCTATGGAACCCTAACCTGCTCACCGGACTTGCTACCTTGTCCCGGACCTGCTGTTTTCGAATCTCTCTCTCTGCCGAACCTGCTGTCTCTAACTCTGAATGCTCAGCTATGAAAAGCCAACTGACATTTGCTCCTGAGGTGCTGACCTGTTGCACCCTCTACAACCACTGTGATTATTATTATTATTTGACCCTGTTGGTCATTTCTGAACTTTTGAACAACTTGGCCATGTATGGCACAGCCAAAAGAGGAATGGCCACCCCTCAGAGCCTGGTTCCTCTCTAGGTTTCCTCCTAGGTTCCTGCCTTTCTAGGGAGTTTTTCCGAGCTACCGCCCTTCTAAATCTGCATTGCTTTCTGTTTGGGGTTTTAGGCTAGTTTTCTGTATAGCACTTTGTGACATTGGCTGATGTAAAAAGGGCTTTATAAATACATTTACTTGATTGATTGACATGGACCAACAACACCACCACTCTTGTGTAAGAGGGCGCAACATCATCTCTACCTTCAAAGGCGGCTGAAGAATTTTGGCATGCCACCCCGCGTCCTGTCCAAATACTACCGCTGCACCATCAAGAATGTATTGACCGGTTGCATCACAGCCTGGTACTGGAATTGCAAGTCCCTCCACTGGGACCTTACTCCTACCCATCCAGGACATCAACTTGAAACGGTGCCTGTGGAAGGCCTGTAGCATCACCAAGTATCCCAGACACTCCAGCCATAAAATGTTCACTCGCTCGGGCAGCATGAGGTCTGATACCAACAGGCTCAGAGACCGTTTCTATCTACAAGTCATCAGACAGCTGAACACTTGAACTGGACTGACCACCTGCACGGACTCTCCACACCTTAGCACACATGCACTCACTCACGCACACACCCATACAGATATACACTCATCCACATACGCACAGGCACACACATTCACATTACACACACATCGCAACTGCTGCTTCCAGACTCATATTGCCAAATACTGCACAGAGTAAAAACGTTCACCCAATCCCCCTTTCCCCAAAACACGTGTAAATATTGGACAAAAAATGGTAGCTTCCTGTATTATACTTATGCTAAAATGTTTATTCTATTCAACTGAGCAAATGTAAAAAATAAAATAATTACCCTATTTTTCTCCTCCAATTGGTAGTTACAGTATGGACTAGGGAGAGGCGAAGGTCAAGAGCCGTGTGTCCTCCGAAACACAACCCGGCCAGGCTTCTTGACACAATGCACTCTTAAGACGGAAGTCAGCCGTACCAATGTGTCGGAGGAAACACCGTACAACTGGCGACCGTGTCAGCATGCATGTGGCCGGCTGCGACACAGCCCGGTAATCAAACCAGGATCTGTAGTGACGCAGCTAGCAATGTGAAGCGGTGCCTTAGACCGCTGGGCCGCTCTGGAGGCCCTACTGAGCATTTTCTTTACGTTCGTACTCTTATCTTATTATTTCTTATTGTTGTTGCATTGTCAAGAAGGGACTTGCAAGTAAGCATGTAATTGGACGGTGTATACAATGTGTATCCTGTGCACACAACTAATGAAACTTGAAACTACAGTCAGGAGTTCTGCAGTAAACGGTGCAGATACAACACCAAGGCGCATGTGTCAGCTACAACATCCAATTCACCTACAAAACCCTCACAATTCCCCCCTTTTAACGCATTGCCACCAAGACTGTTGAGAATGACTATGCAAAGCATTCACAAGCACTGCATAAATACCACTTAAGCATTCATAAATAAATGCTCACTGTAAGGGACCATTCGTTTGTACCGTACGTTCAGTTACAGCAATCTGCCACATTAGAGCAAACTCCATATCTATTTTGGTGGTTTCATTCAGTACACACGAATGCTTGTGGGGTGCTTATGAATGTCTCAAGCATTGCGTATGAACTCATTACATTGTACAACACAGAAACAAGTACCAGAAAACGAAACTTCCTCAACCCGAGGCTACTGCTACGTTACATTACATGCACCAATCTACCCAATGTCCCTAGTCAGAAACAAGGGAGAAAGGCAAACTAACTAGCGAGTAAGCGTGAGGAGTTTTCTCCAACTCCTTACTTCTTTTGATTACAATCTGTGTGAGAGAGACTTGGAGCAGCCCCTAGCCTAGGTGGACTAGTATTGGGATATTTGAAAGACCTGGGCTGCGTTCAAATCGGGACCCTACAACATAGTGTGCTACTTTTGACCAGAGCCCTAGTGTACAAAATAGGGAAAAGGGTTCCATTTGGGACATACCTGGTTGGTCTCAGGAAAGGACAGAGTTTCTGCTTGTTGAGAGCAGAGAGCTGTATCTATGTGTCTGGGGCTGTTGTGTCCTGGTGGACGCTGGTGGACTGAGAGTGTCTTCTTTTGTCTGCCTTAAATTGCACATACACTACAGTACATATGCACCCACAAGCATAACACACACACCCAGACCAGCAACATAAACACACACACATACACATTTTTACACGCATAATATGCTGCTCTACTCTGATCTGTATTGTAGTCTTATTATATATTCTGATGCCTAGTCCTGCCTTCATGTACATGTCTACCTCAAACACCTCATACCCCTGCACATTGATCTGGTACTGGTACTTCCTGTATATAGCTGCATTCTTGTGTATTTTATTCCTCTTGTGTTACTATTTGACTTTTTATTATAATTTTTTAACTCTGTATTGTTGGGCTTGTTGTATTTGAAGCATGTGACACTTTTTTTAAACTTTTAAAATCATAATCAACTAGTTACAAACTAGTTACAAACACCAGGTTTTTTTACCAACTCTTACAGTCAAAAACCGTTAACAGTTTGAATGTACAACTTTTTGCAGTGCATGTATTCTAAATACTAAGTTCTTGATTATCTAATAGTGATGTGTCTTGAATCTTAAGTTCCTCCGTTTTTAGTGGTGAGGGATTTGTTCTGCATGTCCACACCCAATCTTTTTAGCCTAGTTGACTGACAGCGGGTGGAGACAGCCGAGCTGAACATGATTTCAGACACCCTGTCAGCAGACAAGCCTGCAGTGGTTGATGTGACAGCTGATGTGTGTGCTCGTGCATGTGTGTGTGTGTGTGTGTGTGTTAGTGTGCCCAGCAAGCCTCCCAGGATAACATATATATAAAAAACTATCACGGATTACAACGGGAAAACAAGCCATGAGATGTCCAGTGACGTGAGCCTACCAGACGAGCTAAATACCTTATATGCTCGCTTCGAGGCTAGCAACACTGAACCATGCATGAGAACACCAGCTGTTCTGGACGACTGTGTGATCACACTCTCCGTAGACGATGTGAGTAAGACCTTTAAACAAGGTCAACATTCACAAGGCCGCAGGGCCAGAATAATTACCAAGATGCATACGCAGAGCATGAGCTGTTGAATTTTACCCCTTTTTCTCCCCAATTTCATAGTATCCAATTGTTTTAGTAGCTACTATCTTGTCTCATCGCTACGGGCTCGGGAGAGACGAAGGTTGAAAGTCATGCGTCCTCCGATACACAACCCAACCAAGCCGCACTGCCAGCCGCACCAATGTGTCGGAGGAAACACCGTGCACCTGGCAACCTTGGTTAGTGCGCACTGCGCCCGGCCCGCCACAGGAGTCGCTGGTGCAAGATGAGACAAGGACATCCCTACCGGCCAAGCCCTCCCTAACCTTGACGACGCTAGGCCAATTGTGCGTCGCCCCACGGACCGCCCAGTCGCGGCCAGTTACGACTGAGCCTGGCGCGAACCCAGAGTCTCTGATGGCACAGCTGGCGCTGCAGTACAGCGCCCTTAACCACTGCAACACCCGGGAGGTCACTGACATTTTCAACCCCTTCCTGATCCAGTCTGTAATACCTACATGTTTCAAGCAGATCACCATAGCCCCTGTGCCCAAGAACACCAAGGTAACCTGTCTAAATGACTATCGCCCCTTGGAACTCAGATCTGTAGCCATGAAATCAGAAAGATGGCGCCAGAGGGGATGGCTGCCGTCTTATCGGCTCATTAACGAACCATGCTATTTTGTTTGTTTTTTCACGTTGTTCGAAAGTTGTTTTGTACATAATCTTTTATGACCGAAAAAGAGCTGTAACTGCGATTACTCAACAACAAGTTATTTCTTCAATGAGTCGGATGGGAAGGAGATACTACAGACACCCGACCAGGCCCAGATCCCCGGCATTCGCTGGAGCAGGAAACATGTGCCATGTGAGGATCAGGCAACGAGTGCTTAATCTGCCTTTGCCTTCCGTCCTGCTAGCTAATGTTCAAACGCTGGAAAATAAATGGGACGAACTGAAAACATGTATATTCTACCAACGGAACATTAAAAACTGTAATATCTTATGTTTCACCGAGTTGTGGCTGAACGACGACATTAAGAACATACAGCTGGCAGATTATACACTCTATCGGCATAATAGAACAGCAGCCTCTGGTAAGACATGGGGCTGGGGCCTATGCATATATGTAAACAACAGCTGGTGCATGAAATCTAAGGAAGTCTCAAGGTTTTGCTCGCCTGAGGCGGAGTATCTCATGATAAGCTGTAGACCACACTATCTTGGTGGGGTGGCAGATATCTAAGTGGTTAGAGCATTGGGCCAGTAACTGAAAGGTTACTAGATCGAATCCCCGAACTGACAAGGTAAAAATCTGTCGTTCTGCCCCTGGATAAGGCAGTTAACCCACTGTTCCTAGGCTGTCATTGTAAATAAGAATTTGTTCTTAACTGACTTGCCTAGGTTAAAAAAATTCTACAGAGAGAGATTTCATCTGCATTTTTCGTAGGTGTCTACATACCACCACAGACTGATGTTGGCACTAAAATCGCACTCAATGAGCTGTATACTGCCATAATCAAACAGGAAAACGCTTATCCAGAGGCAGCCATCCTAGTGGCCGGGGACTTTAATGCAGGGAAACTTAAATCAGTTTGATCTCATTTCTATCAGCATGTTAAATGTGCAACCAGAAAGGAAAGAATTCTAGAACGCTTTTACTCCACACACAGAGACGCATACAAAGCTCTACCTAGCCCTCCATTTGGCAAATCTGACCATAATTCTATCCTCCTGATTCCTGCTTACAAGCATAATAAAGCAGGAAGCACCAGTGTCTCGGTCTATAAAAACGTGGTCAGATGAAGCAGATGCTAAACTACAGGACTGCTTTGCTAGCACAGACTGAAATATGTTCTGGGGTTCTTCCAATGGCATTGAGGAGTATACGCTGCACCGGCTAGATAGAACAGCACACTCTGGTAAGACGAGGTGGGCGGTCTGTGTATATTTGTAAACAACAGTTGGTGCAACGAAATCTAAGGAAAGCTCTAGATATTGCTCGCCTGAAGTAGAGTATCTCATAATAAGCTGTAGACCACACTATTTGCCAAGATAGATTCCATTTATATTTTTCCTGGCTGTTTATGTCATGCAGGTGAACGAGGACCCAAACGCGACTTAACAGAAACAGAGTTTATTAATGTTCAAAACGGAATAACAGAAATCCTCTAGATTGTAGAGGGGAAAACAACTGGAGAAGCGGCCACAGACTGCAGGTCGCTTCGGGTAGGCGCAGGCCGTAGTCGACTGAGACACCTGCTCACACGCAGCGTCTGATGAAGGCACAAAACACGACAGGACAGGGTGATACACAATCACGGCAAAAACACGACAGGACAGGGCGAAACGCAATCACAGCATGGTGAATACAATACAAGGAACCGACGGAACAGGAACGGATCACAAAGGAATAAATAGGGACTCTAATCAGGGGAAAGGATCGGGAACAGGTGTGGGAAGACTAAATGATGATTAGGGGAATAGGAACAGCTGGGAGCAGGAACGGAACGACAGAGAGAAGAGAGAGCGAGAGAGTGAGAGAGGGAGGGGGAGAGAGAGGATAGAACCAAACAAGACCAGCAGAGGGAAACGAATAGCATGGGGAGCACAGGGACAAGACATGACAATAAATGACAAACATGACAGTACCCCCCACTCACCGAGCGCCTCCTGGCGCACTCGAGGAGGAATCCTGGCGGCAACGGAGGAAATCATCGATGAGCGAACGGTCCAGCACGTCCCGAGACGGAACCCAACTCCTCTCCTCAGGACCGTAACCCTCCCAATCCACTAGGTATTGGTGACCCCGTCCCCGAGAACGCATGTCCATAATTTTATGTACCTTGTAAATAGGTGCGCTCTCGACAAGGACGGGAGGGGGGAGGGAAGACGAACGGGGTGCGAAGAAAGGGCTTAACACAGGAGACATGGAAGACAGGATGGACGCGACGAAGATGTCGCGGAAGAAGCAGTCGCACAGCGACAGGATTGACGACCTGGGAGACACGGAACGGACCAATGAACCGCGGAGTCAACTTACGAGAAGCTGTCGTAAGAGGAAGGTTGCGAGTGGAAAGCCACACTCTCTGGCCGCAACAATACCTTGGACTCTTAATCCTGCGTTTATTGGCGGCTCTCACCGTCTGTGCCCTGTAACGGCAAAGTGCAGACCTCACCCTCCTCCAGGTGCGCTCACAACGTTGGACAAACGCTTGAGCGGAGGGAACGCTGGACTCGGCAAGCTGGGATGAGAACAGAGGAGGCTGGTAACCCAGACTACTCTGAAACGGAGATAACCCGGTAGCAGACGAAGGAAGCGAATTGTGAGCGTATTCTGCCCAGGGGAGCTGTTCTGCCCAAGACGCAGGGTTTCTGAAAGAAAGGCTGCGTAGTATGCGACCAATCGTCTGATTGGCCCTCTCTGCTTGACCGTTAGACTGGGGATGAAACCCGGAAGAGAGACTGACGGACGCACCAATCAAACGACAGAACTCCCTCCAAAACTGTGACGTGAATTGCGGACCTCTGTCTGAAACGGCGTCTAACGGGAGGCCATGAATTCTGAATACATTCTCAATAATGATTTGTGCCGTCTCCTTAGCGGAAGGAAGTTTAGCGAGGGAATGAAATGTGCCGCCTTAGAGAACCTATCGACAACCGTCAGAATCACAGTCTTCCCCGCAGACAAAGGCAGACCGGTAATGAAGTCTAAGGCAATGTGAGACCATGGTCGAGAAGGAATGGGGAGCGGTCTGAGACGACCGGCAGGAGGAGAGTTACCCGACTTAGTCTGCGCGCAGTCCGAACAGGCAGCCACGAAACGGCGCGTGTCACGCTCCTGAGTCGGCCACCAAAAGCGCTGGCGAATAGACGCAAGAGTGCCTCGAACACCGGGATGACCCGCTAACTTGGCAGAGTGAGCCCACTGAAGAACAGCCAGACGAGTGGAAACAGGAAACGAAAAGGAGGTTACTAGGACAAGCGCGCGGCGACGCAGTGTGCGTGAGTGCTTGCTTAACCTGTCTTTCAATTCCCCAGACTGTTAACCCGACAACACGCCCATAAGGAAGAATCCCCTCGGGATCAGTAGAAGCCACAGAAGAACTAAACAGACGGGATAAGGCATCAGGCTTGGTGTTCTTGCTACCCGGACGGTAAGAAATCACAAACTCGAAACGAGCGAAAAACAACGCCCAACGAGCTTGACGGGCATTAAGTCGTTTGGCAGAACGGATGTACTCAAGGTTCTTATGGTCTGTCCAAACGACAAAAGGAACGGTCGCCCCTCCAACCACTGTCGCCATTCGCCTAGGGCTAAGCGGATGGCGAGCAGTTCACGGTTACCCACATCATAGTTGCGCTCAGATGGCGACAGGCGATGAGAAAAATAAGCGCAAGGATGAACCTTATCGTCAGACTGGAAGCGCTGGGATAGAATGGCTCCCACGCCTACCTCTGAAGCGTCAACCTCGACAATGAATTGTCTAGTGACGTCAGGAGTAACGAGGATAGGAGCGGACGTAAAACGTTCTTTTAGAAGATCAAAAGCTCCCTGGGCGGAACCGGACCACTTAAAACACGTCTTGACAGAAGTAAGAGCTGTGAGAGGGGCAGCAACTTGACCGAAATTACGAATGAAACGCCGATAGAAATTAGCGAAACCTAAAAAGCGCTGCAACTCGACACGTGACCTTGGAACGGGCCAATCACTGACAGCTTGGACCTTAGCGGAATCCATCTGAATGCCTTCAGCGGAAATAACGGAACCGAGAAAAGTAACGGAGGAGACATGAAAAGAGCACTTCTCAGCCTTTACGTAGAGACAATTCTCTAAAAGGCGCTGTAGAACACGTCGAACGTGCTGAACATGAATCTCGAGTGACGGAGAAAAAATCAGGATATCGTCAAGATAGACAAAAACAAAATGTTCAGCATGTCTCTCAGAACATCATTAACTAATGCCTGAAAAACAGCTGGCGCATTGGCGAGACCGAACGGCAGAACCCGGTACTCAAAATGCCCTAACGGAGTATTAAACGCCGTTTTCCACTCGTCCCCCTCTCTGATGCGCACGAGATGGTAAGCGTTACGAAGGTCCAACTTAGTAAAGCACCTGGCTCCCTGCAGAATCTCGAAGGCTGATGACATAAGGGGAAGCGGATAACGATTCTTAACCGTTATGTCATTCAGCCCTCGATAATCCACGCAGGGGCGCAGAGTACCGTCCTTCTTCTTAACAAAAAAACCCCGCCCCGGCCGGAGAGGAAGAAGGCACTATGGTACCGGCGTCAAGAGACACAGACAAATAATCCTCGAGAGCCTTACGTTCGGGAGCCGACAGAGAGTATAGTCTACCTCGAGGAGGAGTGGTCCCCGGAAGGAGATCAATACTACAATCATACGACCGGTGAGGAGGAAGGGAGTTGGCTCGGGACCGACTGAAGACCGTGCGCAGATCATGATATTCCTCCGGCACTCCTGTCAAATCGCCAGGTTCCTCCTGAGAAGTAGGGACAGAAGAAACGGGAGGGATGGCAGACATTAAACACTTCACATGACAAGAAACGTTCCAGGATAGGATAGAATTACTAGACCAATTAATAGAAGGATTATGACATACTAGCCAGGGATGACCCAAAACAACAGGTGTAAACGGTGAACGGAAAATCAAAAAAGAAATAGTCTCACTGTGGTTACCAGATACTGTGAGGGTTAAAGGTAGTGTCTCAAATCTGATACTGGGAAGATGACTACCATCTAAGGCGAACATGGGCGTAGGCTTATCTAACTCTCTGAAAGGAATGTCATGTTTCCGAACCCATGCTTCGTCCATGAAACAACCCTCAGCCCCAGAGTCTATCAAGGCACTACATGTAGCGCCCGAACCGGTCCAGCGTAGGTGGACCGACAAAGTAGTACAGGACTTTGATGGAGAGACTTGAGTAGTTGCGCTCACCTGTAGCCCTCCGCTTACAGATGAGCTCTGGCTTTTACTGGACATGAATTAACGAAATGTCCAGCAACTCCACAATAGAGACACAGGCGGTTGGTGATCCTCCGTTCCCTCTCCTTATTCGAGATGCGAATCCCTCCCAGCTGCATGGGCTCAGTCTCAAAGCCAGAGGGGGGAGATGGTTGCGATGCGGAGCAGGGAAACACCGTTGATGCGAGCTCTCTTCCACGAGCCCGGTGACGAAGATCTACCCGTCGTTCTATGCGGATGGCGAGAGCAATCAAAGAGTCCACATCTGAAGGAACCTCCCGGGAGAGAATCTCATCCTTAACCACAGCGTGGAGTCCCTCCAGAAAACGAGCGAGCAGCGCCGGCTCGTTCCACTCACTAGAGGCAGCAAGAGTGCGAAACTCAATGGAATAATCCGTTATGGACCGTTCACCTTGGCATAAGGAAGCCAGGGCCCTAGAAGCCTCCCCACCAAAAACTGAACGGTCAAAAACCCGAATCATCTCCTCTTTAAAGTTCTGGAAATCGTTAGAGCAAACAGCCCTTGCCTCCCAGATAGCTGTGCCCCATTCTCGAGCCCGGCCAGTAAGGAGTGAAATGACGTAAGCAACCCGAGCTCTCTCTCTAGAGTATGTGTTGGGTTGGAGAGAGAACACAATCTCACACTGCGTGAGAAAGGAGCGGCACTCAGTGGGCTGCCCGGAGTAGCAAGGTGGGTTATTAACCCTAGGTTCTGGAGGCTCGGCAGGCCAGGAAGTAACAGGTGGCACGAGACGTAGACTCTGGAACTGTCCAGAGAGGTCGGAAACCTGAGCAGCCAGGTTCTCCACGGCCTGGCGAGCAGCGGACAATTCCTGCTCGTGTCTGCCGAGCATGGCTCCTTGGATCTCGACGGCAGTGTAACGAGCGTCTGAAGTCGCTGGGTCCATTCCTTGGTCGGTTCCTTCTGTCATGCAGGTGAACGAGGACCCAAACGCGACTTAACAGAAACAGAGTTTATTAATGTTCAAAACGGAATAACAGAAATCCTCTAGATTGTAGAGGGAAAACAACTGGAGAAGCGGCCACAGACTGCAGGTCGCCCCGGGTAGGCGCAGGCCGTAGTCGACTGAGACACCTGCTCACACGCAGCGTCTGATGAAGGCACAAAACACGACAGGACAGGGTGATACACAATCACGGCAAAAACACGACAGGACAGGGCGAAACGCAATCACAGCATGGTGAATACAATACAAGGAACCGACGGAACAGGAACGGATCACAAAGGAATAAATAGGGACTCTAATCAGGGGAAAGGATCGGGAACAGGTGTGGGAAGACTAAATGATGATTAGGGGAATAGGAACAGCTGGGAGCAGGAACGGAACGACAGAGAGAAGAGAGAGCGAGAGAGTGAGAGAGGGAGGGGGAGAGAGAGGGATAGAACCAAACAAGACCAGCAGAGGGAAACGAATAGCATGGGGAGCACAGGGACAAGACATGACAATAAATGACAAACATGACAGTTTATTTACAACCACAGATGCTGGCACTAAGCCCACAATCAGTCAGCTGTATAAGGATATAAGCAAACAGGAAACCGCTCACCCAAAGGCAGCACTCCTAGTGGCCGGGGACTTTTAATGCAGGGAAACTTAAATCAGTTTTACCTCATTTCTATCAGCATGTTAAATGCGCAAACAGAGGGAAAATCATTCTTGATCACCTTTTTGCACACAGAGCCACTGATAAAATAATGTATAAGTTTACAGATAATGATTAAATAATTCTACCCTGAAACTTAACCATTAGGGATTATAGGTTATGTAGCATGTATAAGGAATATTAAAAATATTAAACATAAGTCCAACTAGGCTGGACTGGGAAAGAGAGGAATGTGTGTGTGTCTGTGCCTAAGAAAACACAGAGAACAATTCATCTGTGTTTGAACCGACCCGGCTAGAACTGATAGGACATGGAGTACCCCTCCGGGTTTCCCTAATCTCGGGGGAATGGAACTGTCGGCTGGGTAGTGATATACAGTGGTGAGAACTCTGGGGAAGAAGATACATCTCCTATTGTTCGTGTGCATGTGTGTGCATAAGTAAGGAGCATGGTATAAACTGGATGTCTTTGTATAATGAACTGGAGAGTGTGCTCGTGAATAAACATTTTGTCTATTGTAAGCTGGGAATTCAGTCTATTTCATTTAAACTTGAACCTTAACAAACTCTGGGTTGCAGACCGAGAAGATTAATTGAAATGTATGAACATTGATAACAAAATTCCATATTATCCGCATACAAAGCTCTTCCTCGCCCTATATGTCATGCAGGTGAAAGAGGACCCAAAAGCGACTTAACAGAAACAGAGTTTATTTAAATCCAAACAGGGAATAACAAAAATCCTCTAGTCTGTAGAGGGGAATAACTAGAGAAGCGGCCACAGACTGCAGGTCGCTTCGGGTAGGCGCAGGCCGTAGTTGATAGAGCCACCTGCTCACACGCAGCATCTGATGAAGGCAAAAAACACGACAGGACAGGGCGAAACACAATCACAGCATGGTGAATACAAAACAAGGAACCGACGGGACAGGAACGGATCACAAAGGAATAAATAGGGACTCTAATCAGGGGAAAGGATCGGGAACAGGTGTGGGAAGATTAAATGATGATTAGGGGAATAGGAACAGCTGGGAGCAGGAACGGAACGATAGAGAGAAGAGAGAGCGAGAGAGTGAGAGAGGGAGGGGGAGAGAGAGGAATAGAAGGAGGGAAAGAACCAAATAAGACCAGCAGAGGGAAACGAATAGCATGGGGAGCACAGGGACAAGACATGATAATAAATGACAAACATGACAGTACCCCCCCACTCACCGAGCGCCTCCTGGCGCACTCGAGGAGGAATCCTGGCGGCAACGGAGGAAATCATCGATGAGTGAACGGTCCAGCACGTCCCGAGACAGAACCCAACTCCTCTCCTCAGGACCGTAACGAAAAACGATAAAAAGGGAAACTAGGGTACTACTCTAAAAAAAAAATGAGAACTAGGGACAGACTGAGACACAGCAAGGGCAGGAACAAGAACAGGAGAGATGCGATGGCAGGGAACAGACTGAGACCCAGCAAGACCAGGAGCAGAAGCAGAAAAAAAATTACCAGACTTCTTCTGCGCGCAGTCTGAACACGCAGCCACGAAACGGCGCGTGTCACGCTCCTGAGTCGGCCACCAAAAGCGCTGGCGAATAGACGCAAGAGTGCCTCGAACACCGGGATGACCAGCTAACTTGGCAGAGTGAGCCCACTGAAGAACAGCCAGACGAGTGGAAACAGGAACGAAAAGGAGGTTACTAGGACAAGCGCGCGGCGACGCAGTGTGCGTGAGTGCTTGCTTAACCTGTCTTTCAATTCCCCAGACTGTCAACCCGACAACACGCCCATAAGGAAGAATCCCTCGAGATCAGTAGAAGCCACAGAAGAACTAAACAGACGGGATAAGGCATCAGGCTTGGTGTTCTTGCTACCCGGACGGTAAGAAATCACAAACTCGAAACGAGCGAAAAACAACGCCCAACGAGCTTGACGGGCATTAAGTCGTTTGGCAGAACGGATGTACTCAAGGTTCTTATGGTCTGTCCAAACGACAAAAGGAACGGTCGCCCCCTCCAACCACTGTCGCCATTCGCCTAGGGCTAAGCGGATGGCGAGCAGTTCACGGTTACCCACATCATAGTTGCGCTCAGATGGCGACAGGCGATGAGAAAAATAAGCGCAAGGATGAACCTTATCGTCAGACTGGAAGCGCTGGGATAGAATGGCTCCCACGCCTACCTCTGAAGCGTCAACCTCGACAATGAATTGTCTAGTGACGTCAGGAGTAACGAGGATAGGAGCGGACGTAAAACGTTCTTTTAGAAGATCAAAAGCTCCCTGGGCGGAACCGGACCACTTAAAACACGTCTTGACAGAAGTAAGAGCTGTGAGAGGGGCAGCAACTTGACCGAAATTACGAATGAAACGCCGATAGAAATTAGCGAAACCTAAAAGCGCTGCAACTCGACACGTGACCTTGAACGGGCCAATCACTGACAGCTTGGACCTTAGCGGAATCCATCTGAATGCCTTCAGCGGAAATAACGGAACCGAGAAAAGTAACGGAGGAGACATGAAAAGAGCACTTCTCAGCCTTTACGTAGAGACAATTCTCTAAAAGGCGCTGTAGAACACGTCGAACGTGCTGAACATGAATCTTGAGTGACGGAGAAAAAATCAGGATATCGTCAAGATAGACAAAAACAAAAATGTTCAGCATGTCTCTCAGAACATCATTAACTAATGCCTGAAAAACAGCTGGCGCATTGGCGAGACCGAACGGCAGAACCCGGTACTCAAAATGCCCTAACGGAGTGTTAAACGCCGTTTTCCACTCGTCCCCCTCTCTGATGCGCACGAGATGGTAAGCGTTACGAAGGTCCAACTTAGTAAAGCACCTGGCTCCCTGCAGAATCTCGAAGGCTGATGACATAAGGGAAGCGGATAACGATTCTTAACCGTTATGTCATTCAGCCCTCGATAATCACGCAGGGGCGCAGAGTACCGTCCTTCTTCTTAACAAAAAAGAACCCCGCCCCGGCCGGAGAGGAAGAAGGCACTACGGTGCCGGCGTCAAGAGACACAGACAAATAATCCTCGAGAGCCTTACGTTCGGGAGCCGACAGAGAGTATAGTCTACCTCGAGGAGGAGTGGTCCCCGGAAGGAGATCAATACTACAATCATACGACCGGTGAGGAGGAAGGGAGTTGGCTCGGGACCGACTGAAGACCGTGCGCAGATCATGATATTCCTCCGGCACTCCTGTCAAATCGCCAGGTTCCTCCTGGGAAGTAGGGACAGAAGAAACGGGAGGGATGGCAGACATTAAACACTTCACATGACAAGAAACGTTCCAGGATAGGATAGAATTACTAGACCAATTAATAGAAGGATTATGACATACTAGCCAGGGATGACCCAAAACAACAGGTGTAAACGGTGAACGGAAAATCAAAAAAGAAATAGTCTCACTGTGGTTACCAGATACTGTGAGGGTTAAAGGTAGTGTCTCAAATCTGATACTGGGAAGATGACTACCATCTAAGGCAAACATGGGCGTAGGCTTGTCTAACGGTCTGAAAGGAATGTTATGTTTCCGAACCCATGCTTCGTCCATGAAACAACCCTCAGCCCCAGAGTCAATCAAGGCACTGCATGTAGCACCCGAACCGGTCCAGCGTAGATGGACCGACATAGTAGTACAAGATCTAGATGAAGAGACCAGAGTAGTAGCGCTCACCAGTAGCCCTCCGCTTACTGATGGGCTCTGGCCTCTTACTGGACATGAATTAACAAAATGTCCAGCAACTCCGCAATAGAGGCACAGGCGGTTGGTGATCCTCCGTTCCCTCTCCTTAGTCGAGATGCGAATCCCTCCCAGCTGCATGGGCTCAGTCTCAAAGCCAGAGGAGGGAGATGGTTGCGATGCGGAGCAGGGAAACACCGTTGATGCGAGCTCTCTTCCACGAGCCCGGTGACGAAGATCTACCCGTCGTTCTATGCGGATGGCGAGAGCAATCAAAGAGTCCACATCTGAAGGAACCTCCCGGGAGAGAATCTCATCCTTAACCACTGCGTGGAGTCCCTCCAGAAAACGAGCGAGCAGCGCCGGCTCGTTCCACTCACTAGAGGCAGCAAGAGTGCGAAACTCAATAGAATAATCCGTTATGGACCGTTCACCTTGGCATAAGGAAGCCAGGGCCCTAGAAGCCTCCCTACCAAAAACTGAACGGTCAAAAACCCGAATCATCTCCTCTTTAAAGTTCTGGAACTTGTTAGAGCAATCAGCCCTTGCCTCCCAGATAGCTGTGCCCCATTCTCGAGCCCGGCCAGTAAGGAGTGAAATGACGTAAGCAACCCGAGCTCTCTCTCTAGAGTATGTGTTGGGTTGGAGAGAGAACACAATCTCACACTGCGTGAGAAAGGAGCGGCACTCAGTGGGCTGCCCGGAGTAGCAAGGTGGGTTATTAACCCTAGGTTCTGGAGGCTCGGCAGGCCAGGAAGTAACAGGTGGCACGAGACGTAGACTCTGGAACTGTCCAGAGAGGTCGGAAACCTGAGCGGCCAGGTTCTCCACGGCATGGCGAGCAGCAGACAATTCCTGCTCGTGTCTGCCGAGCATGGCTCCTTGGATCTCGACGGCAGTGTAACGAGCGTCTGAAGTCGCTGGGTCCATTCCTTGGTCGGTTCCTTCTGTCATGCAGGTGAAAGAGGACCCAAAAGCGACTTAACAGAAACAGAGTTTATTTAAATCCAAACAGGGAAAAACAAAAATCCTCTAGTCTGTAGAGGGGAATAACTAGAGAAGCGGCCACAGACTGCAGGTCGCTTCGGGTAGGCGCAGGCCGTAGTTGATAGAGCCACCTGCTCACACGCAGCATCTGATGAAGGCAAAAAACACGACAGGACAGGGCGAAACACAATCACAGCATGGTGAATACAAAACAAGGAACCGACGGGACAGGAACGGATCACAAAGGAATAAATAGGGACTCTAATCAGGGGAAAGGATCGGGAACAGGTGTGGGAAGATTAAATGATGATTAGGGGAATAGGAACAGCTGGGAGCAGGAACGGAACGATAGAGAGAAGAGAGAGCGAGAGAGTGAGAGAGGGAGGGGGAGAGAGAGGAATAGAAGGAGGGAAAGAACCAAATAAGACCAGCAGAGGGAAACGAATAGCATGGGGAGCACAGGGACAAGACATGATAATAAATGACAAACATGACACTATATTTGGCAAATCTGACCATAATTATATCTTTCTGATTCCTGCTTACAAGCTCAAATTAAAGCAGGAAGCACCAGTGACTCGGTCTATGAAATAGTGGTCAGATGCCAAACTACAGGACTGTTTTGCTAGCACAGACAGAAATATGTTCTGAGATTCTTCCGATGGAATTGAGAATTATACCAAATCAGTCACTGGCTTTATCAACAAGTGCATCGAGGACATCGTCCCCGCAGTGACTGTACGTACATACCCTAACCGGAAGCCATGGATTACAGGCAACATTCACACTGAGCTAAAGGGTAGAGCTTCCGCTTTCAAGGAGCGGACTCTAACCCGGAAGCTTATAAGAAATCCTGCTATGCCCTCCGACAAAGCATCAAACAGGCAAAGCGCCAATACAGAACTAAGATTGAATCGTACTACACTGGCTCCGACGCTTGGATGATGCAATCTCTATTGCACTCCACACTGCCCTTTCCCACCTGGACAAAAGGAACACCTACGTGAGAATGCTATTCATTGACTACAGTTCAGCGTTCAACACCATAGTATCCTCAAAGCTCATCAATAAGCTAATGATTCTGGGACTAAACACCTCCGTCTGCAACTGGATCCTGGACTTCCTGACGGGCCACCCCCAGGTGGTGAGGGTAGGCAACAACACATTCACCACGCTGATCCTCAACACAGGGGCCCCTCAGGGGTGCGTGCTTAGTCCCCTCCTTTTCTCCCTTTCTCCTACAGTGGTAGGCCTGATAAGCCGACAGCGATGAGACAGCCTACAGGGAGGAGGTCAGAGACCTGGCAGTGTGGTGCCAGGACAACAACCTCTTCCTCAGCTTCAGCAAGACAAATGAGCTGATTGTGGACTACAGGAAACAGAGGGCTAAGCATGCCCCCATCCAGATCGAAGAGGCTTTAGTGGAGCAGGTCTAGAGCTTCAAGTTCCTTGGTGTCCACATCACTAAGAAATTATCATGGTCCACACACACCAACACAGTCGTGAAGAGGGCACGACTCGGTACTGTTACCCCATGTATATAGCCAAGTTATCATTACTCATTGTGTATTTATTCCTTGTGTTATTATTTTTCTATTATTTCTCTTTTTTTCTCTCTGTGTATTGTTGAGAAGAGCCCGTAAATGAACATTTCACCTGCTGTTAATGAAGCATGTGACAAATAAAATTTGATTTGATGAGTACATACAGTATGCTGAACATAGCTAATTTATTTAGCCTGTTATTGCTTCAAACCCAGTTTTTTTTCTTCAGCAGAGATGTACGCACTGCATGAATGGCTGAAGGTCTTACTTGCCTTTACGATAACAGAACTGGACAAGCCCTTCCATATGGCGCAGACATTAACAACAATGAATAGAATGCATGGATGTCACGTGGCATGAAGCGTATGGTACATTATGTGTTCGTCTATCCATACGCTCTGTGCTGCCCAGGTCAGCTGAGCGATAGGCTTTCCTTTTTCTTTGAACAGCTGGTTGTCAAGTGTCGACCAAGTGCGGTTTGATTTCCTTGATTAGAACCTGGCTCTCTGTGTGCCTCTCCTTATGTGCGGAGAGTTAAGTACTGTATTGCACTATAGAGAGTGTATAGCTTCACTATGCCTGATAGGCTGTCACTAGAGAACACTGGAAGAATAGACCCTATGATTACGGAAAGGACAGGCTTGTATTTGACTGCCTGAAGCAATTGTATGAGTTTATACAACAATAGAAGCAGTGGTGGTTATTAAATATTTGTCTTAGGAGAAATTGCACTCAGTGAATGACTTAGCTAGTAGTGGGAGTAGTAGAAATTGTAGTATTTATTGGAAGCTCAACATTCAAAAACATATTTTTACACCAATTTGCAAATGGGAAAGTTTTCAAACTTTGGTTGTTATATGGTTAATCAGTTTATAACCAGATTAATATTTTTTTTTCTAGTTGCTAAACCAACGTTTACAAAACGTCATTTTATAGTCAGAGTAAAACCTCATGATGACATTGCAATCATGTATAGCCAGCAGTTCTCTGAATCAATGATGCTAGGACATTTTTGGGAATAAGGGCTAGATATTATGTAACACAAAAAAAAGCTTTTCGACCAATGAGATTGTTGCCTTTGTTAGAAGGATCACATACTTATCCTTGAAGCCCTTCAATGGTCTGGGGCAAAAAATTGAAGTAAAGGCCAGTGGCGTGTATTCATGAATGCCAAGGGAAGTCTCCCCCCAAAGAATTAACCAACAAAAAAATACATAGAAAATAATGTATCTATTTGTCTCTGTGTTTCATCATTTTCCTTCTATTCGCAAGAGGCTGAAAGTATCTCACCGGAGAAAGCATCCGAGCGAGCGGAACAATGCCCCTCTGTCTTTGAATGTGTAGCCCAACTATCTGATGCTGTTCTGGTCAAAAACAGTATGACATTGTTGCTGCCTGTAACATTGAATGCAATGGAAACCAGCAGGCATTTGGCCTCCCTTGATAAAAAATAAATAAATACATAATAGCAAATCTGTGTTGAGCTAAACTGATTGAGTTCAGTTGTGAATGGTTCTTGCTCACCAAAAAAAGTGCCAAGGGAGGCCATTTTGTAATTTGCTTCACACCAATCACATCACTAGAATTCAAACGTCATTGACAGAAAAACATTTCATTGTTGCATCTCGTTGTGTTGTTGTCCTCCGGTGGCTAGCTAGCTAAAATCGACCCATTCCTAAATTAGCCATGGATGGAGATAGGGATTTGGACATTCTCCTTACTGGCTAATGACTATAATAGCAAGTCTGATCCAACCATACATTTATACATTGTGCCCCTGGCCTGAGAGGATGGGAGTTCAAAATGCAGACCCACAGAATGAAGTTAGGCTAGCAAGCAAGCATTTTAGCCAGGTAGCCGAGGACAACAAAAACTAAAGGCATGTACTGCAGCGTTTCCCAAACTCAGTCCTTGAGACCCCAAGGGGTGCATGTTTTGGTTTGTGCCCTAACACTACACAGCTGATTCAAATAATGAACTCATCATCAAGCCTTGATTATTTGAAACAGCTGTGTAGGGCAAAAACCAAAACGTGCACCCCTTGGGGTCCCCAGGACCGGGTTTGGGAAACGTGGGTGTACTGTATATGACTGTCATAGAACGTTCAGGCAACATGAAAGACGAGGATGGCATTGCTCGCGTTTCTCTATAAGTAGGGTGAGACATGTTTTTTTTTAAACTTGCAAGCACATACGCTCCCAGGCATGCTTCACACACACACACACACACACACACACACACACACACACACACACACACACACACACACACACACACACACACACACACACACACACACACACACACACACACACACACACACACACACACACACACACACACACACACACACACACACACACACACACACACACACACACACACACACAGAGAGAAGTCAGTACCATGGAAAGCCACATCATATTTAGCTGACGTTGATTGGACTAAATCGTTTTTGGTATATTTTAAACTGTATTAGGTCGAATTGGCCGTAGAGCTCCGAGACAGGATTTTGTCGATGCACAGATATGGGGAAGGGCGCAAAAAAAACGTATGCAGCATCGAAGGTTCCCAAGAAAACAGTGGCCTCCATCATTTTTAAATGGAAGAAGTATGGAACCACCAAAACTCTTCCAAACTGAGCAATCGGGGGAGAAGGGCCTAGGTCAAGGAGGTGACCAAGAACTGATGGTCACTCTGACAGAGCACCAGAGTTCCTTAGTGGAGATGGGAAACCTTCCAGAAGGACAACCATCTCTGCAGCACTCCGCCAATCAGGCCTTCAGGGTAGAGTGGCCAGACGGAAGCCACTCCTCAGTAAAAGGCACATGACAGCCCACTTGTTGTTTGCCAAAAGGCACCTAAAGGACTCTCAGAACATGAGAAACAAGAATCTTTGGTTTGATGAAACCAAGATTGAACTCTTTTGCCTGAATGCCAAGCATCACATCTGACGGAAACCTGGGACCAAACCTGGGACCATCCCTAAGATGAAGCATGGTGGTGGCAGCATCATGCTGTGGGGATGTTTTTCAGCGGCAGGGACTGGGAGACTAGTCAGGATTGAGGGAAAGGTGAACGGAGCAAACAGAGAGATACTTGATGAAAACCTGCTCCAGAGTGCTCAGAACGTCAGACTAGGGCGAAGGTTCACCTGCCAACAGGACAATGACCCTAAGCACAAAGCCAAGACAACGCAGGAGTGTCTTCTGGACAAGTCTCTGAATGTCCTTAAGTGGCCCGGCCAGAGCCCGGACTTGAACCGATTGAACATCTCTGAAGAGACCTGAAAATATCTGTGCAGCGATGGTCCACATCCAACCTGACAGAGCTTGAGAGGATCTGCAGAGAAGAATGGGTGGTTATACAGGTGTGTCAAGCTTGTAGCATCATACCCAAGAAAACTTGAGGCTGTAATCGCTGCCAAAGGTGCCACAACAAAGTACTAAGTAAAGGGGCAAAATACTTGTGTAAATGGTATATTTAATTTTTTTGTTTTACCTTTGCTAACATTATTGAAAACCTGTTTTTGCTTTGTCATTATGAGGTATTTTTGTAGATTATTTAATCAATTTTAGGATAAGGCTGTAACATAACAAAATGTGTAAAAAAGTCATGGGGTCTGAATACTTTCCGAATGCACTGTATATAAAGGGAAAGGGGTGCCATTTGGGACGAGGCAAGTAGAAGCAGACACACAGGCTAAATACAGCAACTTCACCTATCTGTCTTCCGGCACCGTTGATAAAAAGGACTTTTGTGTTTTGCCTCCTGTCTTTGAAAATTGATCCCAGTAAAATGTTAATTATTGCACAGCAACAGACTTGAACATCTAAGCTTGGGAGGTTCAAAGGGCTTGTGTAGCCAGAACTTCAAAGCTGTAGGCTGATCTGTTCCGCTCTGTGGTTCACTGCACTGGACTACCAACGCCTGATCCCTCGATGGAGTTCTACCTCCTCTCTCTCCCCCTACTAAGTGTTACGCAACCCACGTGTATGCAGTGATCAGAAGCTCTAACCCACTGTGACACTGCATCCAAAATGCCACTCACACACTATTCCCTATTTAGTGCATTACTTTTCAACAGGGCACTGGTTAAAAGTAGTGCACTATGTAGGGAATAGCATGCCATCTGGGACACCACCAATTGTGGAAGTAAAGCAATATGTGCTTCCTCCCTCATCTCTAGTTCACTGTCTTCACCTTTCCATCTCTCTTGATTTCTCCAAGTGGTTTCTCAACACGTTCTCTCTTTAATTTCTCTCTCTATTTTTCTTCTTCCCTCTCTATCTGCACGGACTGACCAATCCCCCCTACTGTGAGTTGGCTGTTCATGTTGTGTGGCGCTGTAGATCCTACTGGAAATGTACATATTAAATGCATTCATTGAGTCGGAATCTGTGAATTCTTCATCCATTTTTGGACTTTTAAAATTAATATCTATCCATTGATTATTGAATAATATAACTTATAAATGCCCCATGAGCTTCGTTCAACTGTCTAACTCCATCAGAAGACAAAATGTATGCTTTGTTTTGGTAAATAACAATTGTAAACAAACACTGCATAGCTTCGGAACCTGGTTTAAACTATGATGGATGGTCACCCCGTCTATGAGTTTGAAAGTGGTTACATTTCTCTAGCCCCATCCCTTAGCTCATGAGTTGTAACAAAGATGTTCTATTATATTGACAAGATAGTCAAGTGACCCCTCTAACAAGGGGAGGATATCAGCTGGGACCATTCTAAGAGAGGGCATTTTTAGTGCCAGAATTGTATTGCTTAAATGCCACGTGTGTCCACTTATATCAGTGAATTCGTAACAACCTAACCATTATGAGACTTATATTAGATCAAATAAAGTAGCAAATTTAGCAGTTACATCTTCTGTTGACCAAATTTGACACTCATTGCCCTCCATACAAAAATTCCTCACTTCGTGGGATTATTTTCATGGACTGATTTGGGGTTTGGGAATTTAATTCAGTGCAATTCAAAGAAATTCCACTCAGTTATAGAACATGAAAGTTTAATTGAATCTGACAGGTCACACTTCAAGATACCAAAGAATATATCACTTTTCTCCATAAACAATGTTCATATACTCTTTTAACCTTAGTGCTTAGAATAGACAATTATATTTCCAACAATCATTTCATTTGTTTGGCTTCATTTTGAAAGCTTCATGGTCAACTTGAGTCTTAAACTAAAGCATGATTAATGAAGTGGTTAATGAAATAGAATATTCACATAAAAGTTGTTTTCCTTAATTATTCATTTCAAGAGTTTGTCCTGAAAATCAATTGTTTCAACAATATTTTATATGCATATAACAACACGTTTTATGTTGTATGTACATTATGTATATTTGCATAGACCACAGCTACCATAGAATAGAAGAGGCATTTGCATTTAATGAATTCAACTCTATTTTATTTAATTGCAATTCTGTATCCTGTTTACTACTTAAATTAAAATTCAAGAATTGAACTGGAATGTATGAGGCATTCTCAATTCAATTCCGATAATGAGCCCAACACTGTTTCCCAAAAAGGTGGCGGGGTGTTCCTTTGTTATTGTTTGAATGGCAGATTGCCCCTTTAGTACATTGGCAAATGTGATTTTAAATAGTAACGGGAATGTATTATCCTTGTGTGAAATTGTCAGTGGGGAAGAGTGTCAATGGTGCACCGCAGTGTGTGTGTTTGTTTGTGTGTGTGTGCGTCTGGATCCCTTACCTTCAGGAGGAGTCCTCGGTTTACCTGTCATGCAACATTAGCACTCCCCTCTCTCACACACTTTGTGTTTGCATTTGAGGAGGATTTTGATGGGCTTGAGTCTCCAATTCCAACAAATTAATGCCAGATGCAATTTTACAGGACTTGACAAAAACCGAGGGAGGGGGGCTAGGGCTGTGGAGAATATTGTGTGTTGTTGGTGCAGCGAGGGTTGTTCAACATTAAGCGGAGCTGGACGTGTCATCAATCAGTACCACAGAATAATTGCTTCTTTGTCTTGGATGACAACTTCCTGTACACAGCCGTTTAGGAGAGCATGGCAGGGGAAGGAGAGAGGATCCACTCAGATCAATACACAGCTTTTCATACGACACCCCAGGTGGGACTGGTGGGGGGTATTTACAGGTACAGATGTTGAATGATAAAATATATAATATATAGAAATAATAATATACTTAACAAAAAAATGTAAAGTGTTGGTCCCATGTTTCATGAGCTGAAATAAAATATCCCAGAAATTTTCCAAACACACATAAAGCTTATTTCTCTCAAATGTTGCACACATATTTGGTTACATCCCTGTTAGTGAGCATTTCTCCTTTGCCAAGATAATCCATCCAGCTGACAGGTGTGGCATATCATGGAGCTGATTAAACAGCATGATCATTACACAGGTGCACCTTCAGCTGGGGACAATAAAAGACCACAAATGTGCAGTTTTGTTACACAACAGAATGCCACAGATGTGTCAAGTTTTAAAGGGGTATACTATTGGCATGCTGACTGCAGCAATGTCCATCAGTGCTGTGCCAGAGAATCGAATGTTCATTTCTCTACCATTGTTTTAGAGAATTTGTCAGTACGTCCAACAGGCCTCACAGGAGCAAACCATCAATCCCGGTTTCAACTGTACCGGGAAGATAGTAGACAGCGTATATGACTTTGTGTGGGTAAATGGTATGCCGATGTCAACGTTGTGAACAGAGTGCCCTATGGTGGCGGTGGGGTCTGGGCTGGAATAAGTTAAGGACAACGAACACAATTGCATTTTATCGATAGCAATTTGAATGCACATAGATACCGTGACGTGATCCTGAGGCCCGTTGACGTGCCATTCATCCGTCGCAATCACCTCATGTTTCAGCAAGATAATGCACAGCCCCATTTGCAAGGATCTGTACACAATTCCTGGAAGCTGAAGATTTTCCAGTTGTTCATTGGCCTGCATATACACCAGACATCAGAGCATGCACAGACCAGCTGGCTGGTGTGTTTACAGATATATTCCATCTCTCCCTATCCCAGTCTGCTGTCCCCACAAGCTTCAAGATGGCCACCATGGTTACTGTACCTAAGAAGGCAAAGGTAACTGAACTAAATGACTATCGCCCCTGTAGCACTCACTTCTGTCATCATGATGTTCTTTGAGAGACTAGTCAAGAATCAAATCACCTCCACCTTTACCTATCAACCTAGACCCACTTCCATTGTCTTACCGCCCCAATAGGTCCACAGATGATGCAATCGTCATTACATTGCACATCACCCTATCCCATCTGGACAAGAAAAATACCTATGTAAGAACGGTGTTCATTGACTATACCTCAGCATTAAACACCATAATAGCCTCCAAACTCATCATTAAGATTGAGGCCCTGGGTCTCCACCCTGCCCTGTGCAATTGGGTCCTGGACTCCCTGCCGGTACGCCCCAGGTGGTGAAGATAGGAAACAACACCTCTACTTCACTGATCCTCAATAAAGGGACCCCACAAGGGTGCGTGTTCAGCCCCATCCTGTACTCCCTGTTCACCCATGACTGCTTGGCAATGCACACCTCCAACTCAAACATCAAGTTTGCAAATGACACATCAGTAGTGGGCTTGATCACCAACAACGATGAAAAGACCTACAGGGAGGAGGTGAGGGCACTTGGAGTGTGGTGACAGGAAAATAGCCTGTCACTCAACGTCAATACTTTTTTTGCGAAATTATTCACCCCCTTGGCATTTTTCATATTTTGTTGCCTTACAACCTGGAATTAAAATAGATTTTTGGGGAGTTTGTATCATTTGATTTACACAGCATGCCTACCACCTTGAAGATGCAAAATATAATATATATAAATAAGACAAAAAAACTGAAAACTTGAGCATGCATAACTATTCACCCCCCCCCAAATCAATACTTTGTAGAGCCACATTTTGCAGAAACTACAACTGCAAGTCTCTTAGGGTATGTCTCTACAAGCTTGGCACATCAAGCCACTGGGATTTGTGCCCATTCTTCAAGGCAAAACTGCTCCAGCTCCTTCAAGTTGGATGGGTTCCACTGGTGTCAGTAATCTTTAAGTCATACCACAGATTCTCAATTGGAGTGAGTTCTGGTCTTTGACCAGGCCATTCCAAGATATTTAAATGTTTCCCCATAAACCACTCAAGTATTGCTTTAACAGTATGCTTAGGGTCATTGTCCTGCTGGAAGGTGAACCTCCGCCCCAGTCTCAAATCTCTGGAAGACTGAAACAGCTGTCACTCAATAATTTCTCTGTACTTAGCACCATCCACCATTCCTTCAATTCTGACCAGTTTCCCAATCCCTGCCGATGGAAAAACATCCCCACAGCATGATGCTGCCACCACTATGCTTCACTGTGAGGATGGTGTTCTCGGGTGAGAGGTGTTGGGTTTGGGCCAGACATAGCGTTTTCCTTGATGGCAAAAAATAACAATTTTTGTCTCATCTGAACAGAGTACCTTCTTCCATATGTTTGGGGAGTCTCCCACATGCTTTTTGGTGAACACCAAACATGCTTGCTTATTTTTTTCTGGCCACTCTTCCGCAATGCCCAGTTCTGTGGAGTGTACGGCTTACACTGGTTCTATGGACAGATACTTCAATCTCCGCTGTGGAGCTTTGTAGCTCTTTCAGGGTTATCTTTGGTCTCTTTGTTGCCTCTTTGATTAATGCCCTCCTTGCCTGGTCCGTGAGTTTTGGTGGGCGGCCCTCTCTTGGCAGGTTTGTTGTGGTGCCATATTCTTTCCATTTTTTAAATAATGGATTTAATGGTGCTCTGTGGCATGTTCAAAGCTTCAGATATTCTTTATAGCCCAACCCTGATCTGTACTTCTCAGCAACTTTGTCCCTGACCTGTTTGGAGAGCTCATTGGTCTTCATAGTGCCGCTTGCTTGGTGGTACTTAGATTGCACACAGGTGGACTTTATTTAACTAATTATGTGACTTCTGAAAGTAATTGGTTGCACTAGATCTTATTTAGGGGCTTCATAGCAAAGGGGATGAATACATATGCACGCACCACTTTTCCGTTTTTGTTTTCAATCATTTTTTGAAACGAGTAATTCAAAAAAAATTAACTTCACCAATTTGGACTACTTTGTGTATGTCCATTACATGCAATCCAAATAAAAATCCATTTAAATTACAGACTGTAATGCAACAAAATAGGAAAAATGACCAGTGGAATGAATACTTTTGCAAGGTACTGTAGATGGGAGCTTGCGGTGTCTCATACTTGTGAGATTTGTTTATGACAGTTTGCGGTGGAACACGTGAAAATTGAACGTACTTCATAATTGTATTGGGGAGCTAGACATAGGTGGTCTGCGATCGACCTATTGTAGACCCCTGATGTAGCTACTGCCAATGTATGCCTTTAAACTACTGTAGCAACAGACAATATATACTTTCAATATTAAACAAATAAATTGAAAAGTGTAAACAATACAGTGTGCTAGATTCTGTATATCGCCAGGCAACACATAGACGTTTCTCCATGACCACATGCTGTTCAGAACACCTACTATATTTATCCCATAACACAGTTTTCTGTATATGGAAATGTGTGCTCTCATCATCCTCCCTCTCCAGTCTATCTGCCTCCGCTGCTGTTGCGGGAGTGGGAGGACTGAACGATCACAGCGCGGTTTGATGGTTTGGGGGACGAGGAAAGAGAAACTGCTCAGTCTCCTCCTGTACTCCCTGTTCACACATGACTGCACGGCCAGGCACGACTCCAACACCATCGTTCCCCAATCCAAGATAGCGTAGCAGTCAGACGTCTTTTTGTCCTCGTCTTGTCTTGTCTCGTGTATGTACCTTTTTAAACTTTTCTTTGCAATATCTTTTTTATATTTATTCTAAAACTCAACTTCAAAACACTCTCCTGCAAACCACTACACCCAATGTGGTGCGGATCTGTTTTTTTCTAAAGTATTATTCACCTCTTATTCGGAATCCCCCAAAAGAAGGTAGGCAGCTCACTAGCTATTAGCTACTAATCAGCTAACCACTGCTAGCGGTCATCAGCTAACCTTTATCTCGTAAAGTTCTGCCAGTTTGCACAACGCGACTCAAACCAGAGCATACCGGACATATTTTCTCTCCATATCCCCGGATTCCTACCGCAAGCTCTGGTCATTTACACCTGGATCTTCGCAGCTAGCTAGCTGCTATCCGAGCACTGGCTAACATCAGTCCCGGAGCAAGCACCAATTAGCCTGGAGCTAGCCCATGCTAGGCCCTTTCTCTCGGCTAGATAAGAGGCCCATCAGCCGCTCCTGGGCTACAATACCCGGACCCCTTCTACTGCCGGTACGGGGCACGGAACCCCGCCGTTCCTTCACGACTAGACTACAACGTAATCTGCTCAAGGGGGTACTCAACTGGCCTCTACATCGTGACCACCCCCGAATTGCCCATCCGATAGCAGCAGCCCACTAGCTGCTAGCTGTCTATTGCATATTGGAATGTTAGCTATATAGATCCATTGGCCAATTTCTTGGGCCACTATACCTATTTTGCCAATTGGACTTGGACCCCTCTGCTACTCGGAACCCAACTAATCCATCACGACTGATCTATCGACGTCACCGCATGCGGAGGCCAAAACAGACTTTCCTCCGTTGAGACGTCCCTATAAGGCCCTTCTGCTTGCTTTGCTAGCCCTGGTCTGCTAGCTTGTTAGCCCCGGCTCCCAGCTGCCTGAATCGCTGTGTCTCCAGCCAGCCCAACCACTCACTGGACCCCTATTGATCACTGGCTACGCATGCCTCTCCATAATTTCAATATGCCTTGTCCATTACTGTCCTGGTTAGTTATTATTGTCTTAATTCACTGTAGAGCCCTGCTCAATATGCCTTAACCTACCATTTAATTCCAACTCCAACATATGCGGTGACATCACCTGGTTTAAATGTCTCTATAGACAACATCTCTCTCGTCATTATTCAATGCCTAGGTTTACCTCCAATGTACTCACATCCTACCATACCTGTGTATGTACATTATGCCTTGAATCTATTCTCTCATGCCCAGAAACCTGCTCCTTTTACTTTCTGCTCTGAATGCAGTAAACGTCCAGTCCTGATCGCCTTTAGCCGTACCCTCATCCTACTCCTCCTCTGTTCATCTGGTGACGTAGAGGTTTATCCAGGCCCCGCAGTGCCTAGCTCCACTCCTACTCCCCAGGTGCTCTCATTTGTAGACTTCTGTAACCGTAAAAGCCTTGGTTCCATGCATGTTAACATTAGAAGCCTCCTCCCTAAGTTTGATTTATTCACTGCTTTAGCACACTCTGCCAACCCAGATATCCTAGCTGTGTCTGAGGAAATCCACCAAAAACTCTGAAATTTCCATCCCTAACTATAACAATTTCCGACAAGATAGAACTGCCAAAGGTGGTGTTGTTGCAATCTACTGCAGATATAGCCTGCGGAGTTCTGTCTTACTATCCATATCTGTACCCAAACAATTGAAAGACCACCCTCTGCCCCCAGGTGTGCCCTGGACACCATATGTGAATGGATTGCCCTCCATCTATCTTCAGAGCTCGTGCTGCTAGGTGACCTAAACTGTGACACACCCCGGCCATCCTACAATCTTAGCTTGATGACCTCCATCTCAAACAAATTATCAATGAACCCACCAGGTTAAACTCCAAATCTGTAAACACGGGCACCCTCATAGATTTAATCCTAACCAACTTGCCCTTCAAATACACCTATGCTCTTTTCAACCAAGATCACACAGATCACTGCCTCATTGCCTGCATCCGTAATGGGTCTGCGGTCAAACGACCACCCCTCATCACTGTCAAACGCTCCCTAAAACACTTCAGCCAGCAGGCCTTTCTAATCGATCTGGCCCGGGTATCCTGGAAGGATATTGACCTCATCCCGTCAGTAGAGGATGCCTGGTTATTCTTTAAAAGTGCCTTCCTCACCATCTTAAATAAGCATGCCCCATTCAAAAAATGTAGAACCAGGAATAGATATAGCCCATGGTTCTCTCCAGACCTGACTGTCCTTGACCAGCACAAAAACATCCTGTGGCGTTCTGCATTAGCATTGAACAGCCCCCATGATATTCAACTTTTCAGGGAAGTTAGAAACAAATATACACAGGCAGTTAGGAAAGCTAAGGCTAGCTTCTTCAAGAAGAAATTTGCATCCTGTAGCACAAACTCAAAAAAGTTCTAGAACACTGTAAAGTCCATGGAGAATAAGAGCACCTCCTCCCAGCTGCCCATTGCACTAAGGCAAGGAAACACTGTTACCACTGATAAATCCACTATAATCAATAATTTCAATAAGCATTTTTTTTACGGCTGGCCATGCTTTTCACCTGGCTACCCCTACCCCGGCCAACAGCCCTGCGCTCTCCACAGCAACACGTCCAAACCTCCCCCACTTCTCCTTCACCCAAATAGAGATAGCTGATGTTCTGAGAGAGAGAAAATCTGGACCCCTACAAATATGCCGGGCTAGACAATCTGGACTCTCTCTTTCTAAAATGATCTGCCGAAATGGTTTCAACCCCTATTACTTACTAGCCTGTTCAACCTCTCTTTCGTATCGTCTGAGATTCCCATAGATTTGAAAGCTGCCGAGGTCAACCCCATCTTCAAAGGGGGACACACTCTAGACCCAAACTGCTACAGACCTATATCTATACTACCCTGCCTTTCAAAGGTCTTCAAAAGCCAGGTTAACAAACAGATTACCGACCATTTCGAATCACACAATGCAATCTGGTTTCAGAGCTGGTCATGGGTGCATCTCAGCCACGCTCAAGGTCCTAATCGATATCATAACCGCCATCGATAAGTGACATTACTGTGCAGCCATATTCATCGACCTGGCTAAGGCTTTTGACTCCGTCAATCACAACATTCTTTTTGGCAGACTCAACACCCTTGGTTTCTCAAATGACTGCCTCGCCTGGTTCACTAACTACTTCTCTGATAGAGTTCAGTATGTCAAATCGGAGGGCCTGTTGTCCAGACCTCTGGCAGTCTCTATGTGGGTGCCACAGGGTTCAATTCTTGGGCCAACTCTCTTCTCTGTATACATCAATGATGTCGCTTTTTGCTGCTGGTGATTCTCTGATCCACCTCTACGCAGACGACACCATTCTGTACACTTCTGGCCCTTCTTTGGACAATGTGTTAACTAACCTCCAGAAGAGCTTCAATGCCATTCAACTCTCCTTCTGTGGCCAACTGCTCTTAAATGCAAGTAAAACTAAATGCAAGCTCTTCAACTGATCGCTGCCTGCCCGTCCAGCATCACTATTGTGGATGGTTCGGACTTAGAATATGTGGACAACTATAAATACCTTGGTGTCTGGTTAGACTGTACACTGTCCTTCCTGACTCACATTAAACATCTCCAATCCAAAATTAAAACTAGAATCAGCTTCCTATTTTACAACAAAGCATCCTTCACTCATGCTGCCAAACATACCCTCGTAAAACTGACCATCCTACAGAACCTCGACTTCGGTGATGTCATTTACAAAATAGCCTCCAACACTGTACTCAACAAATTGGATGCAGTCTATCACAGTGCCATCCGTTTTGTCATCAAAGCCCCATATACTACCCACCACTGCGACCTGTACGCTCTCGTTGGCTGGCCCTCGCAGGCCCCCATTCTCATCGATGGGGCTGTAGTGGAGCAGGTTGAGAGCTTCAAGTTCCTTAGCGTCAACATCACCAACAAGCTAACATGGTCCAAGCACACCAAGACAGTAGTGAAGAGTGCATGGCAAAACCTATTCCCCCCCAGGAGACTGAAAAGATTTGGCATGGGTTCTCAGAACCTCAAAAGGTTCTACAGCGGCACCATCGAGAGCATGACTGGTCGCATCACTGAATGGTATGGCAACTGCTCTGCCTCCGACCACAAGGCACTACAGAGGGTACTGCGTACGGCCCAGTACATCACTGGGGCCAAGCTTCCTGCCATCAAAGACCTCTACACTAGGTGGTGTCAGCGGAAGGCCCTAAATATTGTCAATGACTCCAGGCACCGTAGTCATAGACTGTTGTCTCTGGTACCGTATGGCAAGCGATACCGGAGCACCAAGTCTAGGTCCAAGAAGCTTCTAAACAGTTTCTACCCCCAAGTCATAAGACACCTGAAAATCTAATCAAATGGCTGCCCAGACTGTTTGCATTGCCCCTCCCCTTTTACTCTACTGATACTCTCTGTTTATTATCAATGCATAGTCACTTTAATAACTCTACCTACAGTTACATATTACCTCAATTACCTCAACTAACCGGTGCCCTCGCACATTGACTCTGTACCAGTGCACCCTCTATATAGCCTCGCTATTGTTATTTTACTGCGACTCTTTAAATATTTGATACTTTCATTTCTTACTTCTTATTTTTCTTAAAACTGCATTGTTGGTTAAGGGCTTGTAAAGCAAGTATTTCATTGTAAGGTCTACAGACCTGTTGTATTCAGTGCATGTGACAAATAACATTTGAATTGATTTGAATTCAATTGAACACCGTTGACTTTGGCATTAAGGGCTATTGACATGGCCGCAGGTATTAATAAAATAAGGCGGGCTGTTTAGCCGTCTCTACCTCCGTCGAGCTCTACCATCTCCCAGCTCCTCTAAGGGGGTCTCGTGATGGAGAGAGTGATGGAGGAAGAGGGTTTCATTTGCAGTAATGGTCTTCCTGGCATGACAGAGATGGGGTGTGTGTACAGTGAGGGGTCATTAGTGCTACCTCCCCGGGCCTGTGTGGACTCGTAGGAGGGTGTGAGTGTATGTATGAGAGAGAATGTAAGTGGCCATGTCTGAAAACCCATACGAGCACACTAAGTAGAATGCAAAAAAAAAGTGAAATTGTGTGAAATTTCAAAAAGAGTACTCTGAATGTATCATCTAATGCGCGATTGCATTGACTCCTGCCATTTGTTTTGGTACAGCTCGTCAATTTATCTGGTTATCAGCTGTCGTCAAACACATGAGACGGAAAAGATGTGTAATTTCTACTAGATCAAATGCCAAAATGAGTATGCAGTTTGAGTATGTAGTATGCTAGTATGGGTATTCGGACACGACCAGTGTGTATGATGCATGTTTGGTGAGAAAGAGAGAAAGCGTGTGTGATGGGTGTTTGGTGAGAAAGAGAGTGTGATGTGTGTGTTTTGATCCAACTAATGACGCAGGAAAATGAACTGGTTGTTTTAAATCATGTTTGGGATGAACATGGTGCATAGTAGAAACTCTGTGTTTTTGTTGAGATGCACCGTATTTGCAAATCAATATTCATGCTAATTAACACTTAACAGGAAAATAATGATGTAATTAGAATGTAATTATATATTCATATATAGCTATCTCATGGATTAAATAGTCTATAGACAAAGATATTGTGAGATCCCTTTCATTTCAAAGGCTGTGTGGTCTGACAGCCAGTCAAAACACATCTTTGTTTGTTTTCTCATTTTAATGGATTTGATGTTATATTTATTGCGAATAGGCGATTTAGACGGAGTTAACATAGTCTAGTTCTGTCACAGCAGAGACAAACTTCAGAGGCTCTCACTCCACTCCATTATTAAAATTAGTGCCCACATGTTTTCCATCTCTTAGTGACAGGATCCTGGCTTCAAGGGATGTGACAAACTTATTGAAATGCACAGATATCTGGAATCTGATTACACACCTTTTTTTAAGCATCTATGTATAGGCGTTACACTGTAGCTGAATTAACAAATACAAATGTATAAAAAGCCCAAACACATTTACTTGAGAAGTGGGCTAATTTCTGTCGAATGGCCAAAACACGACTCAAGTATTAATAGCTTGGTAAACATCACATTTCTTCACCCCAAAAAAACACCTAGTGCAGATCGATACATTGATAAAAAAAAAAACTATTTTATACACCTCGTGTTGCTAAATTCACAGGAAAACAAACTAAAGAGCACTCTCTCTGCCTCCATCATCTATCTATCATGCAGGGTTGTTGTTTCGTGTATAAATAGAATGCCAAAAATTGCGCTCGCTTCCCGGCAAGGAACATTACACCTTTAATGTTCCTCGTCATGACCATGAGGCGGATTGGGTGGGGGTTGGGATTAGGGGGTGGTAAGTGAGATGACAGAGGTATGACAGTATCGACTCAACATCAGAACTTTGCATATTTCTCTCTCTCCTTCTTCTCTCCCATATTCATTCTCTTCCTCTTCCTCCTCATGCGCCTCTCTTCCTCCTCATGCTCCTCTCTTCCTCCTCATGCTCCTCTCTTCCTCCTGCTGTATGATTGCAGTCTGACCTACTTAGCAGCATGCTGCTGACTGGCATGGCAGGGAGTTGGCGCAGTGAGCCAGGCACCCTCCCATTGTTGTGGGCAGTGCCAAAGGAAACTCACCAGAAACTGTCCCACCATTGACCAGCCTGTTTGCGTTTGAATAATTGACTGTTTATCTTATTCAGAGCGACTTACAGTTAGTGCAATCATCTTCAGATAGATGGGGGAAACAACCACATATCACAGCCGTAGTCAGTAAGGTGGGACGGTCAAAAAGAGCAGAGGTGACAGAACAGGTTTGTGTATAGGGTTTGAGCATAGCCTGACGGTAGGAAGGGGCAGTTCTTCCTGCTGCTCCATATGCATGTACCATCATGGTCTTGTAGTGGATGTGAGTTTCGACTGGAAGCCAGTGGAGTGTGCGGAGGAGTGGGGCGATGGGAGAAGTTGGGAAGTTGAACACCAGGTGGGCTGTGGAGTTCTGGATAAGTTGCAGGGGTTTGATAGTACAACCGAAGAGCCCAGCCAACAGCGAGTTGCAGTAGTCCAGATGGGAGATTAGAAGTGCATGGATTAGGACCTGCGCCACTTCCTGTGAGGTAGGGTCCTACTCTACGGATGTTGTAGAGCATGAACCTGCAGGAGCGAGTCACTGCTTTTATATTTACAGAGAATGACAGGGTGTTGTCCAAGGTCACGCCAAGGTTCATTGCACAGTGGGAGGGGGGCATTGTAGGGTTTGCAACCGTGATGGAGAGGTCTTTGAGCAGGCAGGCCTTCTCTGGGAGGAAGAGCAGCTCCGTTTTGTCAAGGTTGAGCTTAAGGTGGTTGGCCGACATCCAAGATGAGATATCTGCTAGCCACGCAGAGATCAAAATGTTATCAAGCATGATCGACGAATACAACAGGTGTAGACCTCACAGTGAAATGCTTACCTACACGCCCTTACTTACAACCAACAATACATATTTAAGAAGAAAAAAAAAGAATAAGAAATAAAAGTAACAAATAATTAAGAAGCAGCAGTAAAATAACAATAGCGAGGCTATATACAGGGGGGAACTGAGCATGCACCCCTGAGGAGGCCCTGTGTTGAGGATCAGCGTGGTGAATGTGTTGTCACCCTTACCAACCGGGGGCGGCCCGTCAGGAAGTCCACGATGCAGTTAGTTGCAGATGGAGGTGCTTAGTTCCAGCGTCCTTAGCTTAGTGATGAGTTTTGAGGGCAATATGGTGTTGAACGCTGAGCTGTAGTCAATAAATAGCATTCTCACATACAGTTGAAGTCTGAAGTTTACATACACCTTAGCCAAATACATTTAAACTCAGTTTTTCACAATTCCTGACATTTAATCCTAATAAATATTCCATGTCTTAGGTCAGAATAATAGTAGTAGAGAGAATAATAGTAGAGAGAATGATTTCTTTCAGCTTTTATTCCTTTCATCACATTCCCAGTGGGTCAGAAGTTTACATACACTCATTGCCTTGAAATTGTTTAACTTGGGTAGCCTTCCACAAGCTTTCCCCAAAAGGTTGGGTGAATTTTGGCCCATTCCTCTTGACAGAGCTGGTGTAACTGACTCAGGTTTGTAGGCCTCCATGCTCGCACACGCTTTTTAGTTCTGCCCACAAATTTTCTTTGGAATTGAGGTCAGGTCTTTGGTCAAGGCCACACCAATACCTTGACTTTGTTGTCCTTAAGCCATTTTGCCACAACTTTGGAAGTATACTTGGGGTCACTGTCCATTTGAAAGACCTGTTTGCGACCAAGCTTAAACTTCCTGACAGATGTCTTGAGATGTTACTTCAATATATCCACAAAATGTTCCTCCCTCATGACGCCATCTATTTTGTGAAGTGCACCAGTCCCTCCTGCAGCAAAGCACCCCCGCAATATGATGCTGCCACCCCCGTGCTTCACGGTTGGGATGGTATTCTTCGACTTGCAAGCCTCCCCCTTTTCCCTCCAAACATAACAATGGTCATTATGGACAAACAGTTCTATTTTTATTTCATCAGACCAGAGGACATTTCTCCAAAAAGTATGATCTTCGCCCCCATGTGCAGTTGCAAACCGTAGTCTGGCTTTTTTATGCCGATTTTGGAGCAGTGGCTTCATCCTTGCTGAGCGGCCTTTCAGGTTATGTCGATATAGGACTCGCTTTACTGTGGATATAGATACATTTGTACCTGTTTCCTCCAGAATCTTGACACGGTCCTTTGCTGTTGTTCTGTGATTGATTTGCACTTTTCGCACCAAAGTACGTTCATCTCTAGGAGACAGAACCTTCAGGCATTTGGAAATTGCTCCCAAGGATGAACCAGACTTGTGGAGGTCTACAGTTTTTTTCTGAGGTCTTGGCTGATTTATTTTGATATTCCCATGTCAAGCAAATAGGCACTGAGTTTGAAGGTAGGCCTTGAAAAACATCCACAGGTACACCTCCAATTAACTCAGATGATGTCAATTAGCCTATCAGAAGCTTCTAAAGAAATAACATCATATTTTCCAAGCTGTTTAAAGGCACAGTCAACAAGGTGTATGTAAACGTCTGACCCACTGGAAATGTGATATAGTGAATTATAAGTGAAATTATCTGTCTGTAAACAATTGTTGGAAAAATGGCTTGCGTCATGCACAAAGTAGATGTCATAACTGACTTGCCAGAACTATAGTTTGTTAACAAGAAATTTGTGGAGTGGTTGAAAAACAAGTTTTAATGACTCCAACCTAAGTGTATGTGGACTTCTAACTTCAACTGTAGGTGTACCTTTTGTCCAGGTGTGAAAGGGCAGTGCGGATTACAATAGAGATCGCATCATCTGTATGCAAATTGGAGTGGGTCTAGAGTTTCTGGGATGATGGTGTTGATGTGAGCCATGACCAGCCTTTCAAAGCACGTCATGGCTACAGACGTGAGTGCTACGGGTCGCTAGTCATTTAGGCAGGTTACCTTAGTGTTCTTGGGCACAAGGACTATGGTGGTCTGCTTAAAACATGTTGGTATTACAGACTCAGACAGGGAGAGGTTGAAAATGCCAGTGAAGACACTTGCCAGTTGGTCAGCGCATGCTCAGAGTACACGTCCTCGTAATCCATCTGGCCCTGCGGCCTTGTGAATGTTGACCTGTTTAAAGGTCTTACTCACATCGGCTATGGAGAGCGTGATCACACAGTCGTCCGGAACAGCTGATACTCTCATGTATGCTTCAGTGTTACTTGCCTCAAAGCGAGCATATTTAGTTCGTCTGGTAAGCTCGTGTCACTGGGCAGCTCACGGCTTCCCTTTGCAGTCTGTCATAGTTTGCAAGCCCTGTCACATCTGACGGGAGTTGGAGCCGGTGTAGTACAATTCAATCTTAGTCCTGTATTGACACTTTGCCTGTTTGATGGTTCGTCGGAGGGCATAGCAGGATATCTTATAAGCTTCCGGGTTAGAATCCCGCTCCTTTAAAGCGGCAGCTGTACCCTTTAGCTCAGTGTGGATGTTGCCTGTAATCCATGGCTTCTGGTTGGGTACGTACAGTCACTGCGGGGACGACATCATCAATGCACTTATTGATGAAGCCAGTGACTGATGTGGTGTACTCCTCAATGGGATCAGAAGAATCCCGAAACATATTCCTGTCTGTGCTAGCAAAACAGTCCTGTAGCTTAGCATCTACTTCATCTGACCACTTTCTTATTGACGGAGTCACTGGTGCTTCCAGCTTTAGTTTTTGTATGTAAGCAGGAATCAGGAGGATAGAATTAAGGTCAGATTTGCCAAATGGAGGATGAGGGAGAGCTATGTATGCGTCTCTGTATGTGGAGTAAAGGTGGTCTAGAGTTTTTCCCCCCTCTAGTTGCACGTTTAACATGTTGGTAGAAATGAGGTAAAACGGATTTGAGTTTTCCCGCATTTAAGTCCCCGGCCACTAAGAGCACCATTTCTAGGTGAGAATTTTCCTGCGGGGATCAGGGCCTTGTAGGGCATCTGAAGTAAATCCTTCCCGTCCGACTATTTGAAGAAAAAGTATTCCTCTAGTATGGGGTGAGTAATCGCTGTCCTGATATCTTGAAGCTCTTTTCGGTCATAAGACATGGCGATAGAAACATTATGTACAAAGAAACATACAAACAACGCAAAGAATCACACACAATAGCACAATTGGTTATGGGATTGTAAAATGGCAGGCATCTCCTTCGGCGCCACCTGGGTATCGCCACCTAGGTGTTAGAAGGGAGGAAGGAGAAAGGTAGTTGAGTGTCATCCGCATAGCCATGATAGGAGAGACCATGTAAGGATATGACGGCACCGAGTGACTTGGTGTATAGAAAGAAGAAGAGAGGGCCTAGATCCGAGCCCTAAAGGACACCATTAGTGAGAGTGCAGACACAGATCCTCTCCACATCACATGGTAGTAGCGGCCTGCCAGGTAGTATGTAATCCGATGGTGTGGAGGATCTGATTTATTCACGGGTGTCGAAGGCAGCGCATAGATCTAGGATGATGAGAACAGAAGAGAGAGTGTCAGCTTTGGCAGTGCGGAGAGCCTCCGTGACACAGAGGAGAGCAGTCTCGGTTGACTGACCCGTCTTGAAACCCTGACTTGTTAGGGTCATGGTGAGAGAGATAGCAAGAGAGTTAGTCAGAGACGGCACGCTCGAGGGCTCTCGAAAGAAAAGAGGAAGGACTACCCGTCTGGGAGCAACTTTGGCCATTTTGAAGTCCGAGGGGACACAGCTAGTGGTCAGGGATGAGTTGATGAGGGAAGTGAATGGCAGAAGATCTCCAGAGATGGTCTGGAGAAGGGACGAGTGGATGGGGTCAAGCGGGCAGATTTTCAGGCATCCGGAACTCACTAGTCGCAGGATTTTAACTGGAGAGTGAGGGAAGAAAGAGGTCAAGGCGTAGGGTAGTTCTGTGTGAGTGGGACCAGTGGACTCAATAGGCTGAGTGAATGAGAAGTGGCTGCTGTCATCCTTCCTTTTAAAGTGGTTGGCAAAGTTGTCCGCAGAAAGGGAGGGAAGGGGTGAAGGATTAAGGAGGGAGGAGAAGGTGGAAAATGACATGTCATTTCCTAGGGTTGAAAAGCTTGAAATATAGAGTGATAGAAAGTGACTTTAGCAGTGGATGCAGAGCAAGAGGTAGAGAATACAAATAATATAGGTCCTCCCGAAGTTAAGTTTTCCTCCATTTCCGCTCAGCTTCCCGAGGCCCTGTTCTGTGAGCTCATAATGAGTCACTCAGCCATGGAGCAGGAGGGGAGGGCTCAGCCGGGCCGGGAGTAAAGGGGCCAGTGCTGGAGCTCAGTGCAGGGCTTTTTTTATTAATGAAGATACAGCAAGTGAATTCCCCCTTTTCTCTGTCTTTTGCCCTCAAAATATCGAGACACGTGTCGAACAGCATTGAGGTAGGTGCTTTGTAAGCATAAAGCTTAATGGAAGAATAGAAGAAGAGAAACCTTTCTCGAACAAACACACAATCAGACACATGCACACACACACACACACACACAGACACACACTCAAACAAGGACTCTATTTGTGTTTACATACCTTGCCCAGATCAATTCTGCAGACCCAGGTGTTGTTTTAAAAGCCACGTCGGCGAGGGAGTGAGATGTTGCTGAATCAAATGTTCTACATCGCGCAATGTGCCAGTGCTTGTTACTCACACTTGACAGACTTACCCACCGAAACAACAATCAATCTGAGAGGGAACATTGCAAAACAGGAAAAATGTGCTAATGTGCAGAGACATTAGTGCCAGCTTGTCGCACGGTAGTTGTTGATTTAACGTGGCGAAGCACGAAAAATTCAGTCGAGGCAAATCCAGTCAGGGAGCTTGTGGTGCACCAAAGATCAGGCCTTTTCTCAATCATCTCAAAGGGAGTCCATGTGGCCCCCTGTGTGTCTTCCACACAATGCCATATCCACTTCATTAGCGAGTTAACAGATTAGTTAAACCTCATTAAGTGATGGGTTGGATAGGTGTGAAAACACAGGGGGCTTCAGAGAAATGGATTATTTTCCTGATGCTACTCAGAAAATCCTAGAATGTTAGAAAGGTAGACTCAGCCTCAGATAGAAACAATGGGGTTGGTTACCTGGACCCACATCAAGCCTAGTCCTGGACTAAAACACACTTTCAATTGACATTTTCTATTGAGAATAGTGATTAAATCAGGACTAGTCTTAATCTGGATGCGGGAAACCTGGATACAGTTTTTGGCAATATCCGTTTGATATTTAAAAAGTTGCCAGCAAAATCACAAAACACAATTGTATGGTAGTTGGAATAGAAATGAAAACATCAGTGTTATGGAATGTTTTGTGTTAAATTTAGGGCAGTTTGCCAAATTGTGCATATACATTCAGGTCCAAAATGAGTAAAACATACTGTATAAAATACAGTATATATAAAAAAATACTAAGCTATATTGTATACAAAAATGTTTTTGTAGACTGAGATGGCCATTGCAAAAGATTCATTTTTTCATCAATTAACCATTTCTATGGGTTATTTTCTTGCTGGAAGATCCACTTGTGGCCTAGTTTCAGCTTCCTGGCAGAGGCAACTTGGTTTTTGGCTCAAATCAAAGATGTTCTATTTTATTGACAAGATAGTCGAGTGACCGCTCTAACAATGAAAATAAATGTCCTCAAAGATGGAACCACTCTAGCTAATGAGAGGGGAGATATGCGTCTGAACAACAGGCACAAAGTTGTTTTTTTCAAAGTTGCCAAAATGCCACGTGCATCCAGTTATTTTAGTGCATTCGTAACAACCTAACCATTACAAAACATATATTCGATAAAATTAACCTCACATAGCAAATTAGCAATTATTTTACCGAACACTCATTGACCTCCATACAAAAATCCTAATTTCGTGGTCTTGTTACCGTGGACAGATTTTGGGTGGAGTAAACCCTCTCACTTCACCTCTTCCTCTCTCTGCTAAAATGTCCTGGTAGAGAGTAATGTTCATGATGCCATTGACCTTAAAGGCCTAGCACAGTCAAAAAAGTGATTTTCCTGGGTTTTATATATATGAGGTTGGATTAATACTGTGCAATTGTGAAATGTATGATGATGCCCTAGTGCAAGAGCTGTTTGAAAAGATCACCTGAAATTTCTGCCTGTTTTGGTGGGATGGAGCTTTGGCCTTTCCATGGTGAAATCACCATGCGGTAAATTAGTTAATAGACCAATAAGAAATAGAGTTCCAAAACTCTCTGACAATAACAGCTAGTTTTCAGTTTTCCACTCCCATACAGACCTAGCAAAATTCTTGCTTAAGACATTTCTCTTTGCTAAGAAGCTATTTTTATTTATTTTTGACCATTTTACTTAAAAACAATTACAGTAAGGTTCTTAATTGTTACACAGAAATGATTTGATATTGACATAAACATGTCTGCATTGGACCTTTAACAAGGGCCCCAGGAAAATAACCTAATACTGTAAAATATGGTGGTGGATCGTTGATGTCATGGGGATATTCTACTTCTACTGGGCCTGGGGCAACGGCATCATGAACTTTACCCAGTACCAGGGCATTTTAGCCAAAAACCTGGTTGGCTCTGCCAGGAGCCTGAAACTTGGCCACAAGTGGAGCTTCCAGCAAGACAATAATCCCAAGCACACATCAAAATCTATAAAATAAATGGTTAATTTTCCACAAAATCAACATTTTTCAATCTCCAGACTTAAACCTCATTGAAATGAAGAGGGCAGATGAGGGTTATCAAGGATCTAGAAAGATTCTGCAAGGAGGAATGTCCTAAGATCCCTCTCCAATCTCATAAAGCATTTTAGAAAAAGGCTCAGTGCTATTATCCTCGTAAGGTGAAATGTATATTTTAAGAGATACAAATATTACTTTCTCTGAGCAATTGTATAACATAATACACAATATAGCTCAGTATTTGAATTATTTATTTAATACCTGTGTTTTTGCTTATCTTTATCAAGGATTCCACTCATTTTGGATTTGACTGTACATGCGTCCGTTCAGACCAGGGCTCGCCAACCCTATCAACCAGCAAATTATTAGAATCATGTGCGCTAGATTAGGTTTGGAGCGAAAACCTACAGGACTTTAGCTCTCCAGGAACAGGGTTGGAGAGTCCTGGTTTAGATCTTATTCAAAGAGATCACTAGATTTGCTATTATGATATCTGATATGGTGATGTCACTTGTATCTTCTATCTGGGTGTACTGTGACGCACTGAACCATATGCCTGTATTCCAAATAAACATTTTGAATTATTACAAAAAGATGGTCAATAAAGTTTGAACTGAACTTGAAATGCTAACTTCAGGTGGAAGCAAGTCTGTGTCCAGTATGGTACAGTGTGCCTACCGCTACATCACATCCCACTGGGCACACACTGGTTGAATCAAAATGGTTTCCACGTCACATTGTTTCCATAGCATTTCAATTCAATTGCATTGGGATGTCAAATGATCACTGAGCTGGTATCTGGGAGCCATAATTTGTCCATGGCCAGGGCAATTAATAACCACTTACATGTTTGCATGCATTTGTAAGTAAGCATTTCACGGTAAGGTCTACTACACCTGTTGTATTCGGCGCATGTGACAAATACAATTTGATTTGATTTGCATACTTTGGACTGCCTGGATGACGAATGGAACGGGCATGTTTCATTGCGCAAATGTGACTGTGTATGTGAGTACGGTTGAGAAAGTGTGTGTGTGTATTTGCATCTGAGCCTCAATGTACTGTACAGTATTTATTTGTTTGTGTATGAGTGTATGGACACGTGTGTGCAGTATATGTGGGTCATAATTTGAGTACAGGGTACAAATGTGACAATGGATGTATTTACAAATATGTGTAGCTGCTGTGTGTTTAAATGTATGTGTGTGTGCTGGCATTGATGAGATTGATTAGTCAGTGGTCCGAATACTGCCCCCCTGCCCTGCCTGGTCTCTTACACGCAAGATCCCACTGTCACTTTCCATTTACACAGCCATTACACAGGACCCATTAACTAGGAACTAGGACCCCTTCAATCCTGTCTGAATAAAAAATCCCAATTAGAACGACTGTCGTTCCAGGAAAAGAAAGGTTGAAATGATAGGAGTCCTAACACATCTCCATAGCTCGTATGGCAACCTATTCCCTGTGTAGTAACACTACTTTTGACCAGGGCCCACAGGGCTTTGGACAAAAGTAATGCACTAGACTCTAAGAAGAAAAGGTTCTATTTACAACCTGAAAGGGTTCCTCGACTGTCCCCATTTGAGAAAAAAAAATTTGGTTCCAGGTAGAACCCTTTCCATATAAACCCTTTCCACAGAGGGTTCTACATGGAACCCAAACAAGTTCTCCTATGGGGACAGCAGAATAACACTTTTGGAACACTTAATAAAAATAGGCAGTGGTGTAAAGTACTTCAGTAAAAATACTTGAAAGTACTACTTAAGTGCCACATGGGTGGGCTTTTTTACGTATGGAACTATTTCACTAGTTCCATAGCACCAGGCAAGCTCAATCAAGCACAGCTAAAGTATTTGAAACGTACACTATTTGAACCCAGGAACAGTAATGACATGCAACCAGTAGGTGTGGTGTCATGATATTTCTGCCCTAGCAGGAATGGAAAGAAATTGGTCAACTGGCAGGATGACTGATGTGTATTAGTTGTAGAAACATTGTAATTAATTGCATGGAGAAAGCTGCAATGCAGTGGTTACAACAGCAGTAGCCAACTACAGAGTGGCAGTGGTACTGCAAGATGGCAAAGAAAGTATGCCAATTCTTCAGACATCAATGGGGGGTGGGGGGACATCCATAATACAATAGTATTACGGCTGCAGGAGTGCCATGGTAGTAATAATGTGGCAGGGCATGGTGTCATTATTGCAAAGTACAAATGAGTAGGATCAGAAGTGGAATGGCAATTTTTAAATTTTACCTTTATTTAACTTGGCAAGTCAGTTAAGAACAAATTCTTATTTTCAATGACGGCCTAGGAACAGTGGGCAGAACGGCAGATTTGTACCTTGTCAGCTCGGGGGTTTGAACTCGCAACCTTCCGGTTACTAGTCCAACGCTCTAACCACTAGGCTACCCTGCCACCCCGATAGTAGAACAGCCCTGAGTATGAGCTGTGGTTTTAGTCTAGAAGTATGGTAGCTGTGGTGTGGCGCTATTGCAGTTCGACGGAGGAGGGTGGTGAGCGAGGGGGAGGGATTTTTATTTGTATTTTTTTTAAACCGCAGGTGAAAAGGAATGCAAAGTCATGTTGCTATAGCAACTAGCCATGCACCAAAAGAAAAAGCTTGGAGTCACAGGCAGGCTTTCACTCTCTCGTGCCAGGGACGAGGCAAGGAGAGAATGCTCAATCATCTGAACGGCTCCCTTATGCTCACAGTGGATACACCACAGATCAAACATATTGCCACGTTTGACATTGTCATTTCCCATATTGACAGTGGGGGTGTCAATAATGCCTCTTGCATGCTATGTTCTTCTCGACAGCATCTCTATTCTATTCTCACTCCATGTTAGGACTGTATGCTAACATTCCTTTGTGTCTTTGGGAGGGTGTATATACATGGCACTTTGCAGGCCATGTGTCTTCATGGATTACACTGTAGGAAAAGGCAGACACTTGCAGGGGATTCACAAAATTTCAAACTTGAAAAGTAAACCAAAAACGAATGCTTCATTGCACCTGTCCAGGCAGTGTGGTTGGGTTATTTTGCATCAACCCTGGGGTGATTTTGGGACCTCGAAGCGAGTCAAACATGTCGATTTAGTAACCCTGGAGGCATAACGTTTGCGTAATGTTTCGTTCGATGCCGTATGTGTCCATATTTATGAGTTCAGAGCAGAGGCACTAGTGTCAACCAAGGAGCCTAGTCGTTCTGTTTGTGTATGGTAACTGTACAGTAAATACCGTTTAAACGTATACCATGGAGTATTTGAGGCTAAATAACTTATCATCTAAGTGAGACATGTTTATGGGCTATTTTGAAGTTTTCCTCTCACAAAACCAAAGTGTTATCCGATGCCCCCATTCAGTCAGGCATTGTTTAGGCCACCCCATGCACCATTCGCTTTGTCACCCCTTCAGGCCCCAAATATACCAAAACATGGATAATTTGGTGTTGTTTCAGTTCCCCCTCAGAAACATCGGACTTGACAGCTGTCGTAAAGCCAACATAGCCCTGCCATGGGCACACTTCTCCAAAACCTCCTCAGTCTGCACAACATCAAAAATGCTTCAGTAACCTCACACAGGTGCAAAGTCACTCCTCTAGTGACCAAATATAAAATGATTGTTACATAACCATATGCCCATTTTCAGAGATAATTTCAAGGTAAAGAAATCTATCAAATGTCATATTCAATGAGAGGAAAGGGTTAGGGAAAGATCTGAGAAAACATGGTGGCACTCGACAACCCACTTGCATAGTCCAGAGCGCACCATGAATATATCAACCTGTCCTTATTACTGGTCTAATTGACTAAGATGACCTGGCATAGATCTTGTTTGGGAACATCTGCTGATGAGGCCTTTGATGTTGCTGTGTGCAGTGATGGCGTCTTCTATCCCGTGAGTCTCTCCTCTTCTTCCCCTCCCTCTGCAAAGCATTGATAATGAAATCCCGCTCCAATGTGCTCCGAGCTGCAGGGATCGCATCCAGGGAGAGGCCAAAGCCGAGGAGAGGAAGAAGAATGAGGGACTATGGCTCCCTGGAAAGAAGGGCGGGAGGAAAATTCCAGAATTAGGAATTTTTGGGGCAATTCTTTGAAGCGCACTGATTTATTTTCCAGAGAAACCACATAATATAATATCTGTTTCACGTTGACAGGCAGCACCAGCTAGTGCTTTGCCCCATTGCACCAAAGGGGCTAAGGTCTTACGCAGTGTTAAACTGAAATAGTGGAGGTTTGATGAATCATCTGGAAGTGGTGTAGAAAATGAGGATGAGGGGATTAGGAAGTGTTGGGGTTTCGTAATCTCCAATTCAGGAAGACGGTGTGAGAAGGGACGGATCAGCAATGTGTGAGCCAAGGTCGAGGGATTACTGGACGGCGATTCAGAGGGGATCCCTTTCAGTGGGCGCAAGGTCCAATCGGACTTAACCCTTAAGACAGAGGGTGAAGTACTTTCACAGACCCCTGTGAAAGAGACGGTCGCGGCGGACGCATACTCAGTCCACTCAGTCCTTCAACCCAAGCCCTTTTGAGAATAGAAGTGGTTATACGGGGACACTTTTTACTTGATGGGCATTCATATACAGTATATGTAGGCTTTAATATAAAGTTAATCTGTTGTGAATGGTTTTTATATCAATAGTATGAATTGCTATAATTGTAAACTGTATTTAGTAATATAATTAAAGGCAAAGGAATCCGTAATCCTGGAATTAGTAATGAAAACGGAGTGATTAGCCATCGACAGAATTTATTTGCGTAGAAACATGTAATAGTCGGAATAAAATGGGAATAGACAGGGGCTAAATCACAACTAAAAAACCAACAGCCACCACAGCCACTCTAGTCTAGTGTAACCAAATACCCGAAAGACTCCCTTTAATGTTGTTCCATTTCTCTGTGTGGCAGTAGGGAAAATGGGTTTCTTTTGATGGCCCAAATGTGACAAAAATAGTTTGTGACTCTTTGGTTCCTGGAGAGGACATTTTGACAGATGGTTGATTTCCATTCGCTGAGAATGCTGATAGGCTGTCTGTGACGAAATGGGAAATACTATTCACACAGCAGAGACATTCAGCGGCTGAAAGCATGCAGACATGTCAAACTGGCCTTTTCAGAGAGCTGAGTAAACTGGAAAGAGAACGCAGCTGAGAGACGTCTGCATTTCATACTGTATCCCGCGGCATTGATATTTGATTGGGTGATTGATTATATTGACATTGCTATCACCACTTAACTGTGGTCTGTTTAATAAAATGGTGGCCTGGCTTTTGAAATGCATGTTATTGAATCAGTGAAATTGGGAAACTGGTGTTGATGTCTGAACTATGCTGTGGTGCTGCTTAGCATCAAGACTCCCATCAATAATGCAGATTCAGTGCTGTAGAGTCCAGAGGTCTTGCAACAACAGTCCTTATATTGCCTTCTGTTGCTATAGTTTGAAACTGAATCTGTTGTGTGTGTGTGTGTGTGTGTGTGTGTGTGTGTGTGTGTGTGTGTGTGTGTGTGTGTGTGTGTGTGTGTGTGTGTGTGTGTGTGTGTGTGTGTGTGTGTGTGTGTGTGTGTGTGTGTGTGTGTGTGTGTGTGTGTGCGTGTGCGTGTGCGTGTGCGTGTGCGTGTGTGTGTGTGTGTGTGTGTGTGTGTGTGTGTGTGTGTGTGTGTGTATGTGTGTGTGTGTATTTGTGTGTCTTTGACAAGGCAGTAACCACAGAGGTTATCTGCCAATACGAGTCTTATCACTCATCTTCCCTCCCACTCTGCAGCCCACAAACTCTGCCCTGCCTCCACAAACCCTTAGACATAATCAAATGGAAGATAAACACTATGACAAACATTGACCTATTTGCACAGGAAAATGGCCAACCCATGCAGAAACAGACCATAATTTTAGAACAAATACACACAGAGATTCTAGACAGATTTTTAGAATCCAGAGCAGATATTAAGACAGTTTTTGTTGAGGTATGAAACTGAGGCAAAACTGCTGGTAAATGAAATACCAAATATCCTCTTATTTGGTATAAATGACTATTTCCCTCAACAACCCTGATAGTTCTGTCATTGAAATGGTGAAACTATAGCCCTGCTCTTTATGTTACTGCCACAATACCCCTAACTGAGTAATACTCATGAACATTTCAGTGTTTCCCTCTTATTATGATGTATGAAATCAGAACATTAGCCATGGTTATTTTAAAATTCACAGTAAGTTTATATGGCGTTTGGGAAATCATATATTAAAAAAAGGTAACAACACAGTCCATATTTGAAAGATGAAAGATGTGTGAGAAAACGGTCAGTTTCATAACCATATATTACCCTTTTTATGACAGAAAGTGCAAGAGTCTTTTCCAGGAAGCAGCACAAAGTACTGAGGTGTACATGCAGATGAATTGGTTATGAAGTCACCCACTCCTCACACATTGAGATGCTTACAAAGTGACATATTTGCTGTGCTTATTTTCCAAAGTGCTATTTCCTTTAAATACAGGAAACCCTTACCTACCCCATAATAAACACTCTATAAGTGTCTTGATGGATGGAAAAGGTTTGAATGCTTGAGGGTGCATCCCAAATGGCACCCTATCCCCCACATTGAGCACTGTCACGCCCTGAAATGTTTCACCTGTCTTTGTGATTATCTCCACCCACTTCCAGGTGTCACCCGTTTTCCCCATTAGTCCCTGGGTATTTATTCCGGTGTTCCCTGTTTGTCTGTTGCCAGTTTGTCTTGTCAAGTCAAGTCAACAAGTGTGGTTTTCTGTGTGCATACTTTTCCCTTGCCTTCCTTGACTCTGAACCCGCCTTCCTGGCTGACCACACTGCCTGCCCTTGAGCCTACCTGCCACTCTGTAACTTCTGGACACTGACCTTGTTAATCATATTTTGTTTGTCCACGACCATTCTCTTGCCCGCTCCTTGGATTATAATTAATATCAGAGACTCAAACCATCTGCCTCCCGTGTCTGCATCTGGGTCTCGTCCTTTGCCCTTAAAGTGCACTACTTTTGACCAGCGCCCTATGGAACACAGACTGAGAGATAGCGACTCAGCCTCTTGTGATTGCTTGTTGTTGGTAAGCAAAGCAGGTACAGTGCATACTGTGCCGCGCCTACATCAACAAACAAGACCTTTAGAGTAACCACTCTTGCAATTTCCATGTGCCATATAGTTTTCAATTGTGCTGTGATGTTTAAAATATTTTTTACCTTTCTAATTGCATAGTATCCACAGATTGTGAGCTAATAAATAACTCTTTCCTATGAGTATTATTATATAACTGACTAATTGACTTTAGCTTTCCAAATCGCCCAACACTGCTATTTGTAAGGTTCATTTTAATACTGTATTGTTGTAATATTTGTTCTATCTTATCTGGAGGATAAAATGTAAATTGTAACCAGCTTTGTATGGCTTGTTTAAGAAAGGGCGATACGTTAAGCAAAGTTTCATTTTCAATTAGTCGGAAATTATAAATTGTAATCTGTATAAAGGCAAAAAGACAATTTTTGTACAAGGATTGAACCTTCATAACATACTGGAAAACCAGTTTCAGGTTTAAGTATAACTTATATTTTAGTGAGCGGTTTAATTATTTAATCATTTTTGCCCCACAAACTTATGTTCATTATATAATTAGGTCCGTTTCATTTTGTCTGGCTTAGCGGTCCAAATAAAGTGAAATATTTTTTGTTCATATGATTTAAAAAACAAGTCGTCTGGAGTCTGGAGTGCCGTAAGTAAGTAAAATGCGAGAGGACCAAAGAGTTAATCAATGTGATTTTTCCATTAATAGACAAGTACTTAACATTCTGCAACCATGGAGCGGTATCTATTTTTTCAAACGTTCTATTGAAATTGGTTGTAAAGTTTATTTATATTTATTTACCCCTGGGGTTTCTGTACATAGCTTTAACCCATTTGCATAAAAGATTCACCGAAATGAAAGTAGTCCAGGCATTTATATATCAATTCTAGTCATACTTTATCAAACACATTTTCAATTGTTTCAAGTAATTGTCGTATATTATCTCCAATATATTGTCCATTTAAAACACCTGTCTGATCAGGATGAACAATATCTGATAAAGCCTTTTATATTCTATGTGCTATGCAATTTCACCAGGATTTTTGCATCACAACATTGAAGTGTAAGAGGCCTCCAGTTTAAATAAATAAATAAATCAACAGGATCTTTATATTTAACCACCTGGTCCTGTTTCAGTAGTAATGAAATCAGACCTGGTTGAGTACCTGAAAGTCTCAAATGTTTATAGGAGTAGTTGAACCATGTTAATTATGGATATTTGAGTATATCAAAAAAGGTATGATATACCTCTACTGGTAAATATTGCTTAGGGTTGCAAAAGTCCGGTAACTTTTTCAAAAATGACCTGGTTTCCCAGAAGTATTAGTTCCCTGGATTTCCTGCTAGTTCCCTGATCCGGGAATCTAACAACCAGGATTTCTGGAAAACAACAACAATCACAACCAACACGTTTCTGTATACATGGCTCCCATTCAAATTAATGTTTGAGCTGAGATTAGAATTAGAAAAGTAAGAAAGCCAACGGTCCAATATTCTAGAACGCGGCTGTTCGGATGCGGACTCTAATAAGCGCTTTATGGGATGACAAAGTTTCCATTAGTATAGTTTGTGCACATTAATCTACAATGCTTTCAGAAAGTATTCACATACGTTAACTTTTTCCACATTGATGTGTTACAGCCTGCATTTAAAACAGATTAAATTGAGATCCTGTGTCACTGGCCTACAGTACATACTGTAGACATTTCAGCTTTTCAGTTTTTATTAATTCATACAACAATTCTGAAAACATAAACATGTTTTCAGAATTGTTGTATGAATTAATGGAAAGCTGAAATGTCTTGAGTCAATAAGTAAGTATTCAACCCCTTTGCTATGGTAAGCCTAAATATGTTCAGGAGTAAAAATTTGATTTACATTTTACATAATAAGTTGCATGGACTCTGTGTGCAGTAATAGCGTTGAACATGATTTGTGAATGGGTACCTCATCTCTGTACTTCATATATTCAATTACTGTAAGGTCCCTCAGTCGAGCAGTCAACCACAAAGAGGTTTTCCAATGCCTCGCAAAGAGGGCACCTATTGGTAGATGGGTACAAAAAGAAAGAAATTGACTATCCATTTGAGCATGGTGAAGTTAGTAATTACACTTTGAATGATGTGTCAATACACCCAGTCAATGCAAAGATACAGGCATCCTTCCTAACTCAGTTGCCAGAGAGGAAGGAAACCACTCAGGGATTTCACCATGAGGCCAGTGTTGACATTAAAACAGTTAGAGTTTAATGGCTGTGATAGGAGAAAACTGAGGATGGATCAACAACATTGTAGTTACTCCACAATACTAACCTAAATGACAGACTGAAAAGAAGGAAGCCTGTACAGAATACAAAATATTCCAAAACATGCATCCTGTTTGCAATAAGGGAAAACTGCAAAAAATCTAGCAAAGAAATTAACTTTATGTCCTGAATACGAAGTGTTAAGTTTAGAGCAAACCCAACAAAACCCATCACTGAGTACCGTGATTCATATTTTCAAGCACGGTGTTGGCTGCATCATGTTATGGGTATCTTTCAGCAGGATAATAACCTAAAAACCAAGGCCAAATATACACTGGAGTCATTTTCCATGACAACATTGAATTTTCCTGAGTGGCCTAGTTACAGTTTTGACGTAAATCGGCTTGAAAATCTATGGCAAGACTTGAAAATGGCTGTCTAGCAATGATCAACAAACAATTTCAAGAATTTTTATTATAATAATTTGCAAATATTATACAATCCAGGTGTGTAAAGCTCTTAGAGACCCAGAAAGACTCAAAGCTATAATCGCTGCGCAAGATGATTCTAACATGTATTGACTCCGGGGTGTGAATACTTATGTGAATGACAGTATTGACAGTATTTCTGTACTTCATTATCAATACATTTGCAAACATTTCTAAAAACATATTTTCACTTTGTCATTATGGGCCATTGTGTGTAGATGGGTGAGACATTTTTTTAAATCCATTCTTTGAATTCAGGCTGTAACACAACAAAATGGGAACAAGTCAACGGGTATGAAGACTTTCTGAAGGCACTGTATGTCTAAAACCTTCTCAACCTATTTGCATAACTGTCGGTATCCTCTCATCTATTTATGAATGAATCTGTTCATCTTCCATGTATTCACACCTCCATCCATCCACCATTTCTCCCTTTCCTCACACAGTAGTACAGATGCTATGGAGTTAGCTATAGCCCCATTCAGTCTCATTAGCCACAGCCCAGCTACATCCAGTATGTGTGTGTGTGTGAGAGAGAGAGGCTTGGCAGTGATGCAGGCTAGCGGGACTGATCCCTGCTCACAGCCCTCCCTCCCAAACCCAATTACAACCCCGTGCTTTTGATTCCCCTCCAAGGCTCTATTTTGGGGAATTCAAACATCCACCGCCGATCCGCCTTTCATTCCTCTGCCCACTCATCCCCAGCAATTAATGCTCTTTCTTATATGTTTAGAGATGCGGCAATCCCAGAATCCCGCAGTACACAACAGAGGGATCCTCCCACACAGGCTGTGTCATGTTCTCGGTTTCCTGCGGCTGTAACCGCTGCTTCCTGATCCCCCAGCATCCCAAGCAGACGAATACTAAGTTCCCATATCGCTTACTTCAATACAGCGTCTCCGGATAGGAGGCATGTCAATGACTCATATTCATGTTGGTCTTGTTATAAAAATCTCCTGGCTACACGTACATAAGCACACTCCCATACACACAGATATCCAGCACACCCAATCCAGTTAATTGACTGCGTATGAAAGGAGAAACACACATTCGGTGAGTTACCCAAGCAATTAAATGCAGCAAGGAACAAAAACCTCTGTCAAAAAAGCCTCCTTTCTTTTCTAGAGAGAGAGAGAGAGAGAGTGAGAGCAGAGCATTGACAAAGAAGCTTGTGAGTTTGAGAACAGAAAAACGTGACTACCATGTGAAATGCAAATTAGATAAATCCACTGGGGAAAATGTCAAATCGTGTATTAATGGGCGACTTTTTTCCATGAATTGATTTGCTTATCAAAGTCAATGCATGATGGGAGACTGTATGGGACGGAGTAGTGGTATTTCTCAAGGTTAGCCCACTCATGAAAGGCTGGGTATTTAGATCCTATGGAACACTTCCCACAGCATGGACTGTAACCATGGTAATGCACATTACCCACTTTGCTGTTTTCCTAGCTGGAGAAAGAGAAAACAGCTTTAGGAGGACGAGGCACGAGGCAGGGTGGTCCGTTGGTAATGGAGTGTGGATTTCTGTGTTATTTCTCCGAGTTTGTGTTTGGGAGTGGGACTGAAATGGTGGAAATAGGCTCTCAGGCTCACATGAATAACAGTGGAAGATTTGTCTGGCACTGAACAAATGCCCATTGTGGTTCTAGCGTTTGCTCTACGTGACGTTGTGGACAGCTGACAAAATTAATTGTCAACGGAACTCTGCCTTGTGGAGTATGTTTATTCAAACTTATGTTGATATCTAATTATGTAGAAATACATATATTTTCCATAAAATTTTTGCGATGAAATGGATGACTTTATTTGATAAAAATGGCTGTAACTGTCTACATAAAAACTTATGGACTCTAATGCGTTGTTCTTATTATTGTAACAAGTGCGCTGAGAGTCGGGAAGCAAGTTCAGGGAGTGAGTGTTTTAATACATAAAAGAAACAACGAAAAAACAACAACAATGCACCGACATGAAAACAGAGTCAATAACACCTGAGGCAAGAACCAATGGGAGTGACAAATATAGGAAAGATATAGGGAAGAGTCCAGGTGAGTGTCATGAGGTACAGGTGTGCGAGACGATGGTGACAGGTGTGATGGATAATCAGCAGCCTGATGACCCAGCACCCGGAGAGGGAGATACCCCCGACGCGCGGCTCCAGCTTCCACCAGCTCGTCAGGCTCTCATGTCTCAGCCGGTCTGTCAGGTTCCCGTGCCCCAGACGGCGACAAGTTCACGCTCATTAACAGGGGTGACCAGTCTGCTCCTGATCCCCGGGATCGTCCATTTTGTTTGCATCCTGCGGCTGGAGCCGAAAGAAGGGGGTACTGTCACGAAGGAGGTACTGTCACGTATGCTCTCTCCGGCGCTCTAGGTCACCATAATCGCGTGTATCAGCCGGACTGACAGGTTTCCCGTGCCTCAGCAGAGGTGACCGATCCGCTCCTGATCCCCGGTATCGTCATTTTGGTCAGCGTCGCGCGTCTGGGAGGGGGTACTGTCACGTGTGCGCCCTCTCCGGCCTCCAGGTCACCAGGCTGCTCATTATGGTGCACACCTGTCATCATTGTTACACGCACCTGTGTGTCATCAGAGTCACCTGGACTCCATCATTTCCCTGATTACCTTCCTTATATACAGTGGGGCAAAAAAAGTATTTAGTCAGCCACCAATTGTGCAAGTTCTCCCACTTAAAAAGATGAGGCCTGTAATTTTCATCATAGGTACACTTCAACTATGACAGACAAAATGAGAAAAAAAATCCAGAAAATCACATTGTAGGATTTTTAATGAATTTATTTGCAAATTATGGTGGAAAATAAGTATTTGGTCACCTACAAACAAGCAAGATGTATGGCTCTCACAGACCTGTAACTTCTTCTTTAAGAGGCTCCGCTGTCCTCCACTCATTACCTGTATTAATGGCACCTGTTTGAACTTGTTATCAGTATAAAAAACATCTGTCCACAACCTCAAACAGTCACACTCCAAACTCCACTATGGCCAAGACCAAAGAGCTGTCAAAGGACATCAGAAACAAAATTGTAGACACACACCAGGCTGGGAAGACTGAATCTGCAATAGGTAAGCAGCTTGGTTTGAAGAAATCAACTGTGGGAGCAATTATTAGGAAATGGAAGACATACAAGACCACTGATAATCTCCCTCGATCTGGGGCTCCACGCAAGATCTCACTCCGTGGGGTCAAAATGATCACAAGAACGGTGAGCAAAAATCCCAGAACCACACAGGGGGACCTAGTGAATGACCTGCAGAGACCTGGGACCAAAGTAACAAAGCCTACCATCAGTAACAAACTACGCCGCCAGGGACTCAAATCCTGCAGTGCCAGACGTGTCCCCCTGCTTAAGCCAGTACACGTCCAGGCCCGTCTGAAGTTTGCTAGAGAGCATTTGGATGATCCAGAAGAAGATTGCGAGAATGTCATATGGTCAGATGAAACCAAAATAGACCTTTTTGGTACAAACTCAACTCGTCGTGTTTGGAAGATAAAGAATGCTGAGTTGCATCCAAAGAACACCATACTGTGAAGCATGGGGGTGGAAACATCATGCTTTGGGTCTGTTTTTCTGCAAATGGACCAGGGCGACTGATCCGTGTAAAGGAAAGAATGAATGGGGCCATGTATCGTGAGATTTTGAGTGAAAACCTCCTTCCATCAGCAAGGGCATTGAAGATGAAACATGGCTGTTTTTTTTTCAGCATGAAAAGCATGACAATGAAGTCCAGATAATGGCAAGAACAGCTCAAATAAGCAAAAAGAAATGGCAGTCCATCATTACTTTAATATATGAAGGTCAGTCAATCAGGAACATGTCAAGATCTTTGAAAGTTTCTTCAAGCGCAGTCGCAAAAACCATCAAGCACTATGATGACACTGGCTCTCATGAGGACATGGTCTGATGAGTCCAACTTTTAGATTTTTGGTTTCAACTGCTGTGTCCTTGTGAGACACAGAGTAGATGAATAGATGGTCTCTGCATATGTGTTGTTCCCACCGTGAAGCATGGAGGAGGAGCGATGGTGTGGGGGTGCTTTGCTGGTGATACTGTTCGTGATTCCTTTAGATTTCAAGGCACACTTAACCCAAATGGGTACCACGGCCTTCTGCAGCGATACGCAATCCCATCTGGTTTGCGCTAAGTGGGACTATCATTTGTTTTTCAACAAGACAATGATCCAACACACCTCCAGGCTGTGTAAGGGCTATTTGACCAAGAAGGATAGTAATGGAGTGCTGCATCAGATGACTGGCCTCCACAATCAACCGGCCTCAACCCAATTGAGATGATGGTTTGAGATGAGTTGGGCTGCAGAGTGAAGGAAAAGTAGCCAACAAGTGCTCAGCATATGTGGGAACTCCTTTAAGACTGTTGGAAAAGCATTCAAGCTGAAACTGGTTGAGAGAATGCCAAGAGTGTGCAAAGCTGTCATCAAGGCAAAGGGTGGTTACTTTTAAGAATCAAATATTTAACACTTTTTTGGTGTTATTTAGTAGTTATGATGTCTTCAGTATTATTCTACAATGTAGAAAATAGTAAAAATAAAGAAAAACCCTTGAATGAGTAGGTGTGTCCAAACTTTTGATTGGTACTGTATGTGTGTGTGCACGTGTGTGTGTTTGTGTGTCCGTGTGTGCGATAGACTGGTTACGTTGGATATGTTAATTAGTGCTGCATGAGTCAACAGTCTTTTCAGTGAGCCGCCCCATCGTCACTAATTACACACTCCTGCATTTAGAGTTTTAATTGGGAAACCGATCTGTGAATAACACCCCTTTCTATCTGGATTTCAACTGGTGTGGGTTAGCATAATTAGCCAAAATTAGCCTTCATCTGCCCCATCTTTATAAATCTGTGATTGTTTCCATATTTCATTATTACCTTTGTTCAGATTAATTACGTAACATGTAATTATGCTCCATGTGCTCTTGTATGATTTATGAGCCATTGTATTGTTTTTCTGAAATTGAGACTTTGATAAATTAGTAATGATTCTCGGGTAATTATGTGCATCGTTGGGGCTTTCCCATGTGGTACTAATGATAACAGAGACAGAGGTGACATCACCGTCGAAGTGCTGACCCGCGATGCACCTAGTCGCATCCGCTGAATCAGTCACTGTGTGTGTTGCACTGTATACACATTTGTCTGTGTGAACATGCATTTGTTTGTGTATAATAGTCAGTGTTTTTTTTCATTTTTTAGGGGGTCTCAACTTACTGGTGATAGTTAGAATAGAAGAATACACAAGATGCAACTTTGAAATTTGGTTGTGCATCAGCAATTCATCTCTTATTTTGTCAGTCACTTATAGTCACTCAATTAGCCATGTCAGATAACAATTTTTAGATTAGTGAGTTAGTCTAGCCAGCTATCTAAACATGTAGTAATCATGGCCGAAAACCAACCAGGCACGCAGGGCATGTGCACAGGGGCCCTGACCTCCGGGGGGCACCCATTTACTTTGTTAGTCACTCTCACTCAGATATCATACGTCGTGGCGAAATGTGCAGAAGCTGTATTTCCACCTCATGGCAAAATGGGTAGAATTGCAGAAAACCTCCTTTAAAACCGTAACATTTTCTCTGGGCCCCATGGCAAAATGTGTAGAATTGCAAGAAATGACTTTAAAATGAAAAATCTTCTCTCCACCGTATAGATGGAAAGGGAACACCTCGTCAGTTGCACAACTGAATGCATTCAACAAATATGTCTTCCACATTTTGCCCAACTGGCGCCTGGGAATCTTTGTTGTTAGGGGTTGACTGCCTTGCTCAAGGGCAGAATGGCACATTTTTCCACCTTGCCAGCTTGGAGATTCTAACCAGCGACATTTTGATTACTGGCCAACCAATCTTAACCACTAGACTACCTACCGGGGGGCCACTTAAAGCTTTGGCCCGCTTGGTGGGGCCCCCCAAAGGCTAGAGCTGGCCCTAAGTAAAGAACATGAGCATGTGTATGTGTGTGTGTGTGTGTGTCTGAGTACCCAGACACAGGTTCAGTAGTACATCTGCCTCCTTGCCACGACAACGTCTGCGATTCTGTCGCGGCTAGCAATCTCTATGTCTAACTGCGCATTTCTGTTGCAGGTGTCCCACTAGTCAACAGACAGAGAATAATGACATTCCTTCTACAAAAAAACTCCCTCCATTGGAGAATGCTCGGGGGACTTTTGGCAGTATTACGCAGTCAGCCATAACTAAAAGATCATTAAAGGGCCTGTTTGCAGCAGTAGGCTAAGAGTCTGAATGGATGGGGATCGTCAGAGGCTGCGTCCCAAATGGCACCCTGTGATGAAGCCAGAGTGATGAGAGAGAGTTGTTAATCTGTTTTTCTTCCCTACTTTCCACTACTATGTGCAAAAACACCTACGTATTAGTGAAAAATCACCTACTTATTAGCGCAATACCTGTATGTCTTCACCCTTGGAACCAAACATACAAACCTCATCTCCATTTTGTGACATCACTCCAAATCACCTGGACAAAATGTGTTCGCCCTTAGGGCTGTGGGTGGGGCAATAATTTAGAAAAGTACCTTCAGTGCACAAAGCAGACACACACCATATTGCAATACAATAGATAGTCTAAAACACACAACATTTTGGAAAATACAAGTAGTACATTTGGAGTATTTGGCTGGTTGGACTTTTATTTTGAGGTAGAGGGAGAAATTATTGCACAAATAAAAAAAAGACAAACATCAATAAATGGATACATTCAAAACAGGCAAGTGAAGTAAACATCTTCTGATTGTACAGTAAATATGCATCCCAAATGGTGCCCTATTCCCTTCATAGTGCACTACTTTTGACCAAAGCTCAACAAAGTAGTGCACTATATAGGGAATAGGGAACCATTTTGGACACATCCTATATGCACTGGACTCATTAGCATGCTAACAAGAACCCTATGTCAGGGCCTCATTTGCATATCCAGTCTCCCCTGCGGAATACACAATCAATGTTCAAACTAGGGGAAGAAAAAAAAAGAAAAAAAAATCACATGCGCCGAATGCAACAGCACCTTACAGGTGAAATACAGTGAAATGCTTACTAACAAGCCATTAACCAACAATTCAGTTTTAAGAAAAATACCCCCAAAAAGTATGAAATAAAAGTAACAAATAATTAAAGAGCAGCAATAAAACAACAATAGAGAGGCTAAAACAACAGAGTCAATTTGCGGGGGCACCGGTTAGTTGAGATAATATGTACATGTAGGTAGTGTTATTAAAGTGACTATGCATATATAATAACAGAGTGTAGCAGCAGCATACAAGTGTGTGTGTGTTGGGGGGGGGGGGGCAATGCAAATACTCTGGGTAGCCATTTGATTAGATGTTCAGGAGTCCTATGGTTTCGGGGTAGAAACTGTTTAGAAGCCTCTTGGACCGAGACTTGGAGCTCTGGTACTGCTTGCCGTGTGGTAGCAGAGAGAACAGTCTATGACTAGGGTGGCTGGAGTCTTTGACTCCAGGGCCTTCCTCTGATACCGCCTGGTATAGAGGTCCTGGATGGCAGGAAGCTTGGCCCCGGTGATGTACTGGGCCATATGCACTACCCTCTGTAGTGCCTTGCGGTGGGAGGCCAAGCAGTTGCCATACCAGTCAGTGATGCAAGACGTCAGGATGCTCTCGATGGTGCAGCTGTAGAATAGTGTCCATTTAGAGTATGATGGAGTTCATCAATAAGATTATACTGTCAAAATGTGTTCATATACTCAAATGTTTTATTTAATGATGCACAGTAATCAATGTTTCTGAATTAGCTCAGACCTAAATGTGTTAGCTGTTAGCCAGATAGCTAATGTATGTCCCTAGTTCATGGCCAGGCTGAAAATAGATGTGAAAATGTACTTTCTTGAAGGGTGAGCATTTCTCCTTACAAAGGCATCACGGGAATGGAAAACTTTTTCCTCATTGATGTCCTCTAAAAACAACAGAAACAAGAGCAGGCATGTTCACAGCACCTTACACACTTCACTTGATGAGAGTGGACAGCTACATTTGATGCAGCAACATCCTCCACCCCTCCCGTTCTCCCCTTTCCCACAGACAAAAACAGATTCCTAGCCCTTAAAAAAACAAGGCTTTACAGGCAAAGTCTCTTGATGCAGAAAAAAACTGAGCAAACACACTTGCGGGGCTCCCTTGTTTATTCTATTCTTGATTATTTTTTTTATACTGCAAATAATGAACAATATAGCGGCAGAAGCAAAATTACAGCTCATAAATATGCAAATGAACGACGCAGAAATTGCATTAAATATATTTATTCTCTCCCGACCAATGCCTTTCATCTTGAGTGATTACAAGATGCAGAAAATACATCTCCTGGTACTATAGCCTAGTGCTGCCTGAAACCCAGCCGTGTAATGAAGGATATAAATCAGCACCTTGGACAGCGGCAGCAAATGCACCCAGATACAACAAGAGGCTGATTTCAGCACCACAGACCGCACCACGGTGACGTTTCCTGCTGAAACAACCTCTCTCGCTCTGCCTTCCAAAGTAATAGTGTTGACTACACAGAGTTATTCAGGTTTGCCGCACACTGACTCCTGTATGCACAGGATGCATATTGAAGCCTCTGGCTAAATGGAAATGTGTGCTCCTATTCTGAGATCAGTGGACCTTTTCTATCTGCTGCAGTGGGGGGTGCATACACTGAGTGTACAAAACATTAGGAACATCTGCTCTTTCCATGACATAGACTGACCAGGTGAAAGCTATGATCCCTTATTGATGGCACTTGTTAAATCCACTTCAGTCAGTGTAGATGAAGGTGAAGTGACACGCTAATGAAGGATTTTTAAGCCTTGACAGAATTGAGACAGGGATTGTGTATGTATGTGTGCCATTCAGAGGGACAAAAGATGAAAGTGCCTTTGAACGGGGTATGGTAGTAGGTGCCAGGCGCACCGGTTTGTGTCATGAACTGCAACGCTGCTGGGGTTTTCACAGCAGTTTCCCGTGTGTATAGTCCACCACCCAAAGGACATCCAGTCAACTTGACACAACTGTGGGAAGCATCGGAGTCAACATGGGCCAGCATCCCTGTGGAACGCTTTCGAACACCTTATAGAGACCATGCCCCGACAAATTGAGGCTGTTCTGAGGTCAAAATGGGGGGAGACTCAGTGTATATCACAGAGCAGGAGATATCCCCTATGTATCTCCTCAGAGCCAAGTGCACATTCCGTGGATAAAAGGAAACGGCTTGCCCGCTGAGACAATCTGAATTCCATATATGGGCACATACGTAACAAAGTCAATGACCACATATGTTTTTCTGCACACACACACTTGCTCACACACACACACACACACACACACACACACACACACACACACACACACACACACACACACACACACACACACACACACACACACACACACACACACACACACACACACACACACACACACACACACACACACACACACACACACACACACACACACACACACACACACACACACACACACTTGCTCATACATACGCACACAGACACCCACACACTGTAGTTAAACAGCTAGATTAATACACACGCACATACATACACATACACACACGGTCTCACACACACACACGCAACAGTGCTCGAGCAGTCAGATTAGCCTGACGCAGCGGGTCTGTTGTTATGCGGGTTTATCTTGCACTCAACAACCTGCCCTTGACGAGGAGCGAAGTGCCGATCACGTTTCAGCGGGTCACACTCCCCTCTCCATCCCCACATGCCCTGTCATAATTCTCCCAAAAAGATGCCCGCATTAAGTTAAATATTCATGTTTTCGAACTGCCACAGTCAATTTTTTTATCATGAAGCCCTCGCAGGTGTGCGAGCTCCGAGCGGCAGCGGCACTGTGACTGTTTCCTCATATGAAACCTGGCACTCCAGCGCATCTGTTGGAGCCCAGGCAGAAATAAGGGAGATTTGTTCACAGAAAACAAAAAAAAGTACATGCGAGAGCAAAGGGCAAAGCTAAAAACCCAACCCTGCTCAATCCAAGCATGTGAAAACAGACGATTAATAAAACAAGTAATCCTACACAAGGACACAACAGGTAATACACCTACTGTATGCTGTGGGATGTGACCGATGTGAGGGACAGGAGGAGGATTGGAGACGGGACTCGTTTTGACAGCTAGGGCAGACAGATTGGCAGTGAGCGACAAGTTGGCATCTGTGTTAGCGAGCGGCGGTGTGCGTGTGCCCACGCTTGCCCGGGCACTGGGCGTCATATGTAGTTTGAGTGTTTAAGGTGCCGTGGTGGTGGACAAGGTGGTTGGGAGGTTTGGGGACCACTGCACCAGAGCAGTGTGTGTATCTCTCTGTGTGTGTATGTCTGTGTGCTGTAATCACCCATCCGTTGTATATGGGGAGAAACACATTACTATTCCTGTCACAGCAGCCTTGCAGTAAGAGGAAAAGCATCACCCCAAGCAGGCAGGCAAGTAGGCAGACAAATGCATGACGCAGCGACACACTCACACTCAAATGTATTTTTGTTTGCTACCTTCTGGATGTGTCTGTATGCACCGCACAAATGTGTATGCGTACGTGAGCATGTGCTTATGTATGTGTGTACTGTGTGTGTGTGTGTTTGATTAGCCCATGTGTGTGTTTTTGAGTTTGTGTGTACGTGTGTGTGCATGTGCTTGTGTGTGTGTTTGAGACAGATTCAATCACTCACCCTGGCTGTTGGGTCCCCCGTCCCCTTCCTCTGTGTCGGTCAGGTTGTTAAGCATCCTTGCTCCTCTTTAACAGCTCTACTGGAGAGATACTACAACGCTATCAGCCTGTCTTCTCCTCCCAAAACAATGTGGAACAAACAAAGTAGAAAAATAAGCCAGAGATGCTCTCCTCTGGTCCTGCCTCCCCTATGTGATGCTCAGCAGAGGAGAGCAGAGAGTTGGGCGAACAAGAACGAGTCCTTGTTTTCTCTCTCTCCCCCTTTTGCAGATCCTCCTCTTGTCGTCTCCTCACTGGCTTGTAAGTGTGACTCTATTGCTCTCTCTCTCCAGGAGGAGGAGGGAAAGAGAGAGGGAGGCTGCAATAGTTTAGTGGATGATGGAACGCCTAGAAGCAGCACAGTCACTATCTCTCCCTCGCTCCCTCCCTCCCACTCACTCATTCACTCACTCACTCACTCACTCACTCACTCACTCACTCACTCACTCACTCACTCACTCACTCACACACACACAGACAAGCACACACACGCGCTCTCTTTCTTTCTGCACAACCAACGTCACCTCAACATAATCAGTGTAATTCTGCCTGCCAAATTGATCACGCATTCAAAGGGTATTATTGCATATCCCTTCCTCTCTCTTCCTCTTTCTTTGCCTCCCTGTCTCCCTCGCTCTCCCTCTCTTCACAGTTGTCATATGGGAAGGTGATTGGAGAGGGACGACTCGGCAGTGTTTGAAGAGCGAGCGCTAACCTTCCTCAGCTCTCTGCCGCTCCACTTTGGTGTTCCTGTCCAACCCAGACGCAAAATGCATCAAGGTTTCTTCATGTCGCCTTTGTAATAAACCTTTGCTCGCAGGCGCTGGTCGCTTTAATGTCAAATGCAAATAACACATTGCGTTTCCATCACAAATTAGGGCTTTTTGAACAAGCACAATCAATATGATCTGCGTTCAAGCGCAGTCACAGCAAATGAAGGCACACGCTCGTGCTGGCCCACACACGTGGAAGCATGAACACACACACGTGGAAGCATGAACACACACACATGGAAGCATGAACACGCACACCTGGAAGCATGAACACACACACATGGAAGCATGAACACGCACACCTGAAAGCATGAACACACACACATGGAAGCATGAACATGCACACCTGGAAGCATGAACACACACACATGGAAGCATGAACACACACACATGGAAGCATGAACACACACACATTGAAGCATGAACACACACACACATGGAAGCATGAACACACACACATGGAAGCATGAACACACACACATTGAAGCATGAACACACACACATGGAAGCATGAACACACACTCATGGAAGCATGAACACACACACACGGCCAACTGAGGGTCTCCATAGATATTATCTTAATCCTCTCTCTTTGATCCTGTTTTAAGGGTAATACAGAGAGCTTTCTACCCACCCAGGGGGACTCTAAACCATACACTCCATATTCATGGGTCAATCAGTGGCGTGTAATCAGGGATGCCAAGCGAAGCCAGGCTTCGACCAAAAACTGCACTCATAAAATAATATAAATTATAAAAACATTTAAATATTCAGGTTCATCTCTCTGTGTTTTCATAATTTTCCATCAATTCGCAAGTGGCTGAATCTCACCAGAGAAATCATCCGCACGATTGGAACAGCGCCCCTTTGTCTCTGTATGTGAAGCCCATGTATCTGATGCTGTCTGGACCAAAACAGAATAACATGTTGCTGCCACAGCATTTGATTGATTGATGCTAGCAAGCATTCCCCCTCCATTAATACAATAATTATAAAATAATTAGGCAATCAGAATTGAGCTGAGCTCCACTGTAGGTTGTCCAGGTGCAGCAAAATGCCCTCCAAGGGAGGTCAGTTTGGATTTGGCTTCAGACCAATCAAATCACTTCCTAAGCAAAACGTAATTTTCAGAAAAACAGGTCTGTTTCTGGTCTGCTTGTGTTGATGTCTTGCCGTAGCTTGCTTGTTAAATCGTCCCTTTCCTAAACCATGGACGGTAATTGGGATTTAGACTTGTGGTTTTGACCTCTGTACAGGCCAAGTATTATGACGGTGATTCTGATCTAACCATAAATGTATGTGATGTGCCACTCGTCTGAGACGATTGAAGTTCAATATGAAGCCAAGATGTAGCCTAGTAGGCTCACGTTAACTAGCTAGCTAACTTTGCTGGTTCATTTTAGCCGGTGTGAGGAAGTTAGGCTAGCAAGCATTTCAGCTAGGTAGCCTATGAAAACAAAAACTAAAAGTGTACTGTATGACAGAGCCATAGACCGTTTTGCCAACATGAATGAAAGGGAGGAGGATGGCATTGGCGTTCAACTAGTCTAGAAGTAAGGTGAGTGAACTTTTTTAAATTTTACTTGAGCACACACACACACACACACACACACACACACACACACACACACACACACACACACACACACACACACACACACACACACACACACACACACACACACACACACACACACACACACACACACACACACACACACACACACACAAATCAGCACCATGGACAGCCACATGAAATTTAGCAACATTGATTGGACTGAATTGTTTTTGGTATCTTTAAGTTTGTTTTAAGGGTATTAAACTAAGCATATACAGCCTGATCTGTTTCACCTGTCCATGTGATGGTCTTCACCCCCTCCAGGTGTCGCTTATATTCCCTGGTGTATTTGTCCCTGTGTTTCCTGTGTTTCTGTGCCAATTCGTCTTGTATGTCAACCAGCGTTTTTCCCGTTCTGCTTTTTGCATTCTCCTTTTTCTAGTCCTCCTGGTTTTGACCCTTGCCTGTTTCTGGACTTTGTAACCGCCTGCCTGACCAGTCTGCCTGCCTTGACCACGAGCCTGTCTGCCACTCTGTACCTCCTGGACTCTGATCTGGTTTTGACCTTTTTGCCTGTCCACGACCATTCTCTTGCTTCCCCTTTTGAATACAAACATTGTCAGACTCCAACCTACTGCCTCCCGTGTCTGCATTTGGGTATCGCCTTGTGCCTTAATAGTTTAAGTTGAAATGGTGCTGGAATAGCGAAGGCAGTGCTCCTGTTGTCTTTGTCCTGACTTGCGGCAACGACGTGGTTCTAAATCAGTAGTTGTTTAGTAAACTGTTGAAAACATTAACTCGCTTGACTATGCTGCAGGTCATATACTGTAACTGTTTGTTTTACGCACAATATTTGCTTTGTGGACTTGACCGTACAGATGTTACTCTCCGGTTTTGTGATAAAAAAAAAAAACCTATGTGTAGTTGAATTTATTCCGCCACTGGGTGACCGTTGTCTTTTTGTTGTCTCAGCCTTATTGTATATCATGGTGGCATATGATCGAATGGGTTATAGCGCAAACAATGCACATATCACAACATAGGTTGTAATATGGCTTTTTTATTGGCGTGGCATCCCCAGTGATTTTACCCGCACACCGCTACTGGTGTCAATGTTGAAGTATCACGATCAACTCAAACAGCATCAGTCATTTCATCCTAATAGACAATGCATGGTGAGCGGGGAAAGACTGTCGTGTGTGTAGTTGTTGAGACAGAAATAACATCTTGTCCTTTCATGAGGTGTTGGCTCATACAAGAATTAGAAAAGCAATTGATTTTCAAAACCATATTCATCCCGGTGTGTGTGTGTGTGTGTGTGTGTGTGTGTGTGTGTGTGTGTGTGTGTGTGTGTGTGTGTGTGTGTGTGTGTGTGTGTGTGTGTGTGTGTGTGTGTGTGTGTGTGTGTGTGTGTGTGTGTGTGTGTGTGTGTGTGTGTGTGCCACAGGTTGGGATACCACTCCACAGATAAGTTAGCACTTAACTGTAATGCGTCTGGGTAGCACAGATGCACACAACATATTTCTATATAAACTCCTCATTCGGATACACAAGGGAGATAATGATCACAAAGCAAAGAGGGTTCATTTTTTTAAATGGCTCTCCAGGCAAATCATACCATCAGCATGGTATGCATTTCATCTGCAACATGTTTGATTATGTAATGTGTATGTTTTTTATTAAATTGTTTTTATGGATCCCATGAACTCCCTCAAAAACAGTGTGAATTTTATCGAGTGGATGCACCTCGGTTACAAAAATGTAAAAATGAAATGAAACAGCATTTATCAAGCATTTATGAAACCCTTATTGCTTGTGTTACACAAGTGTAATAAGATATGAATAAACAAGTAGCAGGGCTCCCGAGTGGCGCCGCATTCTAAGGCACTGCATCTCGGTGCTAGAGGCGTCACTACAGACCCTGGTTCGATCCTGGGCTGTATCACAACTGGCCGTGACACCTATGGGGCTGCAATACTGAACAACTAGCCAACAAAACAAAACTCGCTTGACTATCCATGGAGGTTAATCAATGTTATACTCCATAACAACCTTCAGCTACAATTGATCCCACTCCCTAGGCCCTGACCCTTCGATGTTTGCAGATCTAAGGGGTCTGGATAGGTATAATTAGTGTAGTGGTGGAGTTTCCTCCTATTGCTGACCTGGTCCCTTGGTTTACAGCTCAAGGTATAATTATTGAATCGCTGTCACAATCTCTAATATGGTGTCTTAGGGACACTTTGTGACATATTGGAATTTTACTGTTTTCAATAGGAATCATGTATACAATGTTTGGCACATACCTGTCTGCCCAACTAATCAATAGCGTCCTCCATCCTTTGATGGCTACGTAACTGTGATACGCACAATTCAATTCTCTATACTTCAAATATAGAAAGGAAAGGACCTGATCGTGGACTATAGGAAAAGGAGGGCCGAACAAGCCCCGATTATCATCGACGGAGGTGTAGTGTAGCGGGTCTAGAGTTTCAAGTTCCTTTGTGTCCACATCACCAACAAACTCTCAAAAAGTCCTACAGCTGCACCATCGAGAGCATCCTGACCGGTTGCATCACCGCCTGGTATGGCAACTGCTCGGCATCTGACTGTAAGGAGCTACAGAGGGTAGTGCGTATGGCCCAGTACATCACTGGGGCCAAGCTTCCTGCAATCCAGGTCCTATATACTAGGCAGTGTCAGAGGAAGGCCCATAAAATTGTCAAAGACTCCAGTCACCCAAGTCATAGTCTGTTCTCTCTGCTACCACACGGCAAGCGGTACCGGAGCAACAAGTCTAGGTCCACCCGGACTATTTACATTGACCAACCCTCCTTCGTTTTTACACTGCTGCTACACACTGTTTATTATCTATGCATAGTCACTTTACCCCTGTCACTTTACCCCTACCTACAAATGATCTTGACTAACCTGTACACATTGACTCGGTACCGGTACCCCCTGTATATAGCCTCGTTATTGTTATGTAATTTTCTTGTGATACTTTATATTGTATTTTTTACTTGAGTTTATTTATTTGATTTATTTTTACTCTATTTATTGAACTGCATCGTTGATTAAGGGCTTATAAGTAAGCATTTCACGGTAAGGTCTACTACACCCGTTGTATTTGGCGCATGTGACAAATACAATTTCATTTGATTTGAATTCATTGCTGAACTTTCAATGAACACATTTGCGACAATGCGTATCAATAACAATAAGAAACCAGTCAGAACACATACAAAACAGCTATTAATCAGACAATTGTTCATTTCATCCACCACCAACTTCTGGTGAACCCACTTGTTAGCCATTTAACATATAGCACATCAGTTAATGCTTCATAATATAATAATAAAATAATATATGCCATTTAGCAGACGCTTTTATCCAAAGCGACTTACAGTCATGTGTGCATACATTCTACGATAACAACATTAGACCATTAGACCATAACAACATTAGACCATAACAACATTAGACCATTAGACCATAACAGCATTAGACCATTAGATCATAACAACATTAGATCATAACAACATTAGACCATAACAACATTAGACCATAACAACATTAGACCATAACAACATTAGACCATTAGATCATAACAACATTAGACCATTAGACCATAACAACATTAGACAATTAGATCATAACAACATTAGATCGTAACAACATTAGATCATAACAGCATTAGACCATTAGATCATAACAGCATTAGACCATTAGACCATAACAACATTGATATATATATATTGATAATATAAAGGAGAGAGGAGTCACGCAACCAATTCAACTGTGGAAAATGAAATGATTGTGGTGGTATGTGAACCATCTCTCTGACGACATTCCGCTTTTCAAAGCAAATCCCACTGGATCAAATCATTGGCTCTCTCTGGTAAAAACCAATGGATGTCATCATCTTTCTTACCCAACCCCCCCAAACCAATTAATTCTCAATGGCCTTCAGCACTATAGGTACTCCATTAGATAGCATTCATCTTGTCCACTTGTCCTCATGGCTTATGACAACCCCAGGCAACCACAGTCCTGTTCAAAAACAGAACCTTCTTCCATCATTAAGCCAACCCCTAAAACAAGAGACAGTACCAAAGCTTTTGGTCCAGATGAACTGTTGTGGGGAAGAAATGTGCAACTTAAGCCCCACAGACTGGATGCACAGTATTGGGTAACATGCCCTTGGGCACTCCAGCACTCCAGTCGATAGGCAGAGTTGTAGAACACGGGGCATAACAGGTTTTAAAAAAAAAATCCTTATCTTTAACTCTGCATTGTTGGAAAATGACCCGTAAGTAAGTATTTCACTGTTAGTCTACACCTGTTGTTTACGAAGCATGTGACAAATAACATTTGATTTGATTAGGCATTAAGGGCGCTGTGGCTTTGGCGTTAGG